>NC_059199.1:29450814-29763382 GCF_020615455.1 Coregonus clupeaformis
AATACATCCTTTAGAAACGGCAATGCTCTCAGTATAGTGATGCAGGTCTTTAGATGTTGTACACATGAAATTGTGTTATTCCGAACTTTATTCACAACATTATATTCCATTTTATTATTCGACTCAAGCCATTTCCCCTACCAGCTGTGCTGAGCAGGCTACACAGAGAAGCAGCATACTGCAGAACTAGCAATGAGGAAGTCTATTGCGAGTGTCCAAGTTTCTCAAAACCAAGTGAAATCGCTAGTGTGTCTGGACCCTTCTACAACATGCCCTTTACATCAAAAACAGATTTGGTACAAATTCTGAACCAATCCTTTAAGACTGCAGCTCAATTCCAAACCCACCTCTTGCCACTATCCCCAAGGCACTAGTGTAGACCTAAAATGATATGATGTAAGCAATATGGCAAAAGTCACCTAGCCAATCAGAATGATAGTTGGAACAAACACCATATTGCTTACCTATCCAATCCAAGTGTAGGGCCTAGGGATCGATTTGGAATTGGGCATATAGCTCTTGAAAATGCCCCTCCACCTTACTACAGAACCAATCCAATGATCGTATCAATGCTATGGTATAAACATTGAAATGTTATAGTACAATTGGAATAAATCTTGCCAGTGGTTAGAATGTCATGCTGTGAATGCTTTCAGTGGAGATAAAACAAGGATGCTGACAACCTTCACTCACAAACAATTCCTTAAAGCACTGCTGACCTGGGATGTGCTATAATTATCCTTCATAGCACTGGTTCCCAAACTTTTAAATGACTGGAGGACATGGTGAAAATCATCATCTACAACTCTCCCTCAGATCCTCAATAACATGAATTGAGTTGAGTTACCCAGTGTCCCATATTTGAGTTGAATGTCTGTAAATGAGCCTCCCCTGTAATAGAGACTCAGGCTCCCTTCACAGGGACATTTATCATCTTATACATGGCAACACTGACACATGCTCCAATTAATGTATTGAATACCAGTAAGTGACCTATCACAAACAGATACATACCATGATTTAATGCCCAATATGTGTCATTACCATATAGTAAAACTGATATTCAGGTTAAATGATTTACTGTGCACCAGATGGGACAACAAAAGAGATAGAGAAATTAAGCAAGGAAGAGGGGACTGAAATGAATTTGGGAACCAATGCTATATATCGTCCTAATGACCTGAGCTATGCTATCACCTACTGCCCTGACATTCTGCAATCTCAGGCCTAGTGTCCATACAACAACCATACCTTTACTTTGCATGCCTTTAAAACACCTTAATCAGTATTCTCTTATCTACCTCCACTTAACAATGAAACAACCCTTTGAAATGGTGTGCATCAAAGCATGAAGGTACCGGATTTGTCTACATTGGGAAAATGGAACAGCAAAGTTCAGCCATATATTTGCACTATGATCCCTACTGCAATTGTATTTTCATTCTGTATACACATTCATTGTTAACTAATAAATTAAATGACAAACAAAAGGATTCATTTATGTCAGACACGGTAGTATAACTCACAACAAATGCCAGTAAAAAAGCAAAGGAAAACTGCAGTAGGTTAAAACAGAATAAATGTGAATTGTCATTGTCCATAGCTAAAACAGAGTCAGGTGAAAGCACGACATTTAAAGAGTTGGTTATTCTTTGAGCAGAGGTGGGGAACTCATTTAGCTACAGAGTCATGAATTTCAGCTTTCAGCCTTGGAAGAGTGTGTGTGGGGGTTGGAGGGGGCTTGATCAGTCAGCAGTCCATCACTTCTTCCTCTCAAGCCCTCTGTTCAATTTCTGATGATGCATGCGCGTTAGCATGTGTACTTTCATGTTTTCTATAAGTATTTGTATTTTACCAGTGTTCCAGTGAGTAAGAGAGTGTGTGTCCAGTCCATCACTGTGGTGTTGTATCTCCATTGATCTCTATGCCGTGCTGTTGTAGCTGAGCTCGAAGCAGTGCATTGTCATTCTTCAGCTCCTCAATCTATAACATGACCGAACGTCACAATTAAACAATGTTAACAACCAAATGCCAAGACTACCAAATGTGAGAAAATACTTTCAATGTAGGCCTTTTATAAGACCTTCATACATACAGTGCCTTGTAAAAGTATTCATCCCCCTTGTCGTTTTTCCTATTTTGCTGCATTACAACCTGTAATTTAAATTGATTTTTATTTGGACTTCATGTAATGGACATACACAAAATAGTTCAAATTGGTGAAGTGAAATGAAAAAAATTACTTGTTTCAAAAAATTATAAAAAATAAATAACGGAAAAGTGGTGCGTGCATATGTATTCACCCCCTTTGCTATGAAGCCCCTAAATAAGATCTGGTGCAACCAATTACCTTCAGAAGTCACATAATTAGTTAAATAAAGTCCACCTGTGTGCAATCTAAGTGTCATATGATCTGTCACATGATCTCAGTATATATACACATCTGTTCTGAAAGGCCCCAGAGTCTGCAACACCACTAAGCAAGGGGCACCACCAAGCAAGTGGCACCATGAAGACTAAGGAGCTCTCAAAACAGGTCAGGGACAAAGTTGTGGAGAAGTACAGATCAGGGTTGGGTTATAAAAAAAATATCAGAAACTTTGAACATCCCACGGAGCACCATTCAATCCATTATTAAAAAATTGAAAGAATATGGCACCACAACAAACCTGCCAAGAGAGGGCCACCCACCAAAACTCACGGCATCTCACAGCGGAGATTGGAGTATCTGTCCATAGGACCACTTTAAACCGTACACTCCACAGAGCTGAGCTTTACGGAAGAGTGGCCAGAAAAAAGCCATTGCTTAAAGAAAAAAATAAGCAAACTCATTTGGTGTTCGCCAAAAGCCATGTGGGAGACTCCCCAAACATATGGAAGACGGTACTCTGGTCAGATGAGACTAAAATTGAGCTTTTTGGCCATCAAGGAAAACGCTATGTCTGGCACAAACCCAACCCCTCTCATCACCCCGAGAACACCATCCCCACAGTGAAGCATGGTGGTGGCAGCATCATGCTGTGGGGATGTTTTTCCATCGGCAGGGACTGGGAAACTGGTCAGAATTGAAGGAATGATGGATGGCGCTAAATACAGGGGAATTATTGAGGGAAATCTGTTTCAGTCTTCCAGAGATTTGAGACTGGGACGGAGGTTCACCTTCCAGCAGGACAATGACCCTAAGCATACTGCTAAAGCAACACTCGAGTGGTTTAAGGGGAAACATTTAAATGTCTTGGAATGGCCTAGTCAAAGCCCAGACCTCAATCCAACTGAGAATCTGTGGTATGACCTAAAGATTGCTGTACACCAGTGGAACCCATCCAACTTGAAGGAGCTGGAGCAGTTTTGCCTTGAAGAATGGGCAAAAATCCCAGTGGCTAGATGTGCCAAGCATATAGAGACATACCCCAAGAGACTTGCAGCTGTAATTGCTGCAAAAGGTGGCTCTACAAAGTATTGACTTTGGGGGGATGAACTGTTATGCACGCTCAAGTTCTGTGTTTTTGTCTTATTTCTTGTTTGTTTCACAATAAAAAATATTTTGCATCTTCAAAGTGGTAGGCATGTTGTGTAAATCAAATGACACAAAACCCCCAAAAAATCCATTTTAATTCCAGGTTGTAAGGCAACAAAATAGGAAAAATGCCAAGGGGAGTGAATACTTTCGCAAGCCACTGTAGGCATAAAATAATTACAAAACAAATGCAAACAGGCTGAAACAGGGAGGGACTAAAATAAACTTGTCCAATAAGCAATTATCTTATTCGTTGCAAAATGTTTTACGTTGTAAAATGTTTTGCTACGGTGTGCACCATTGAATACACCCCTGGCGTGTTGTTGACACAGACAGCAGAGTGGAAGGTGCGAGTTACACATATAATTGTGTACCTGTTGTTTGAGTAGCTCGTTGTCCGCCTGAACTCTCAACACCTCTTTGAAGCTGTCCTGCAATCGTTGGTTATTCTGTCTCAGCTCCCGGATGTAGTCACACGCTTTCGACAGGATCCCTCCTTTACTCTGGAGAGAAGAGGTTGCACATTAATTATATTATAAGAAATCGTGATTTCGAACAATTTGCAATTGCGGGTCAGTTTCTCGGACATAGATTAAGCCTAGTTCTGGACTAAAAACCTATTTCAGTGGAGAGTTTCCATTGAGCATGCTTTCTAGTTCAGGACTAGGCTTAATCTGTGTCCAGGAAACCGGCCAATACCATCTGTAAGTGTCTTAAATTATAAAGTGGATTCAAATGGGACTTAATCTCTATAGACAAATTGACCACACTCACTGCTCCAGTCTTAGTACTGTCTATGTTGCAGTCTGGGATGATCTTTGAGAGAGTGACGATCCAGTTGTTGATCTTGTCTCTTCTCCGCCTTTCCACTGCAAATACAATAATCCCATAGCTTAGTTGTCAAAGCTACAGCATGAGCCATACTCCTGTGGTGGCAGAATTTGGGGTGAGCTGTTGTAACTTCTCAAGGGGTATGTTCTGTGTTGGACTGTGACGTTATGCCTTTCATAGACTCCTGGTATGTCTGCACCCTAACACAATGCCATTGTGTTCCGGAACTGTTGATTGTTTTAAAATAACTGTTGTGTAAACAATATGATTGTATTATCACCTCCCACTATATAAGGGACATGTAACCATTTCTTCCTTGAGTTCTTCCCTGTGAAATCAGAAGTAAATCTCCCCTGCAGCTGCTTGTATTAAAGATCTTTCTATTATATCATGAAATATAATCTTTGCATCGAATTTTCCACAACATTTGGTGCCATGACCCGGATGAGAGCAACCTGACTTTTTTGATCCGTTTCGCTCAGCTTGGCCTCAGACATCCCTCTGGCCACAACTTAAAAAGGTAAGAGACCTTACTTAAAAATCTGTGAGGGACTGTCTGTTTTCCAGCCAAGCCTTAATGGTGAAAGATCTCTTGTACTCTATAATAATGAATCTGTCCGGTTAACATTGATCAATGGAAGCACAGGGGTGTCTCTAATAGTAGGAATTGGATTTCCTACAATCACATGAAAATACTGTTGGATCAGTATAAAATAAAGTGTTTTAGGGAGCGTTTGACAGTGATGAGGGGTGGTCGTTTGACCGCGGACCCGTTACGGACGCAGGCAATAAGGCAGTGATCGCTGAGATCCTGGTTGAAGACAGCGGAGGTGTATTTAGAGGGTAAGTTTGTCAGGATGATATCTATGAGGGTGCCCATGTTTACGGATTTAGGGTTGTACCTGGTAGGTTCCTTGATAATTTGTGTGAGATTGAGGGCATCTAATTTGGATTATAGGATGGCTGGGGTGTTAAGCATATCCCAGTTTAGGTCACCAAGCAGTATGAACTCTGAGGATAGATGGGGGGCAAGCAATTCACATATGGTGTCCAGGGCACAGCTGGGGGCTGAGGGGGGTCTGTAGCAAGCGGCAACAGTGAGAGACTGTCACGAGTGTCAGTGTAATGCGGTGGATCGAAGTCAGGCGCAGGACACAGAACTCTAAGAAACATACTTTACCGAAAATAAGTAAAAACAACAATACAGAACACCTCCACACAGGGAGGAACTAACCCGCTCACCAACGACACACGAAACGAAAAACAAACACGCACAAAACACATTGGGAGCCACTGGGTTAAATAAGGAAGGAGTTATCACATAATGGGCAACAGGTGTGTAACAATAGACAACAGGTGCAACATAGAAACATAGAACATAGATCGGCAGCAGCTAGTATTCCGGTGACGACAAACGCCGAAGCCTGCCCGAGCAAGGAGGAGGGGCAGCGAGCAAGGAGGAGGGGCAGCCTCGGCAGAATCCGTGACAGAGACTTATTTCTGGAAAGGTGGATTTTTAGAAGTAGGAGCTCAAACTGTTTGGGCACAGACCTGGATAGTATGATAGAGCTCTGCAGGCTATCTCTACAGTAGATTGCAACTCCACCTCCTTTGGCAGTTCTATCTAGACGGAAAATGTTGTAGTTGGGGATGGAAATTTCTGAATTTTTGGTGGCCTTCCTAAGCCAGGATTCAGACACTGCTAGAACATCAGGGTTGGCGGAGTGTACTAATGCAGTGAATTACTCAAACTTAGGAAGGAGGCTTCTGATGTTAACATGCAAAAGGCCAAGGCTTTTACGGTTACAGAAGTCAACAAATGATAGCACCTGGGGAGTAGGAGTGATACTGGGGGCTGCAGGGCCTGGGTTAACCTCTACATCACCAGAGGAACAGAGGAGGACTAGAATAAGGATACGGCTAACAGAGAATAAAGGGGGCAGATTTCCGGGCGTTGTAGAATAGATTCAGGGAAGGATACAGTGGGGGAAAAAAGTATTTAGTCAGCCACCAATTGTGCAAGTTCTCCCACTTAAAAAGATGAGAGAGGCCTGTAATTTTCATCATAGGTACACGTCAACTATGACAGACAAATTGAGGAAAAAAAATCCAGAAAATCACATTGTAGGATTTTTTATGAATTTATTTGCAAATTATGGTGGAAAATAAGTATTTGGTCACCTACAAACAAGCAAGATTTCTGGCTCTCACAGACCTGTAACTTCTTCTTTAAGAGGCTCCTCTGTCCTCCACTCGTTACCTGTATTAATGGCACCTGTTTGAACTTGTTATCAGTATAAAAGACACCTGTCCACAACCTCAAACAGTCACACTCCAAACTCCACTATGGCCAAGACCAAAGAGCTGTCAAAGGACACCAGAAACAAAATTGTAGACCTGCACCAGGCTGGGAAGACTGAATCTGTAATAGGTAAGCAGCTTGGTTTGAAAAAATCAACTGTGGGAGCAATTATTAGGAAATGGAAGACATACAAGACCACTGATAATCTCCCTCGATCTGGGGCTCCATGCAAGATCTCACCCGTGGGGTCAAAATGATCACAAGAACGGTGAGCAAAAATCCCAGAACCACATGGGGGGACCTAGTGAATGACCTGCAGAGAGCTGGGACCAAAGTAACAAAGCCTACCATCAGTAACACACTACGCCGCCAGGGACTCAAATCCTGCAGTGCAAGACGTGTCCCCTGCTTCAGCCAGTACCTGTCCAGGCCCGTCTGAAGTTTGCTAGAGTGCATTTGGATGATCCAGAAGAGGATTGGGAGAATGTCATATGGTCAGATGAAACCAAAATAGAACTTTTTGGTAAAAACTCAACTCGTCATGTTTGGAGGACAAAGAATGCTGAGTTGCATCCAAAGAACACCATACCTACTGTGAAGCATGGGGGTGGAAACATCATGCTTTGGGGCTGTTTTTCTGCAAAGGGACCAGGACGACTGATCCGTGTAAAGGAAAGAATTAATGGGGCCATGTATCGTGAGATATTGAGTGAAAACCTCCTTCCATCAGCAAGGGCATTGAAGATGAAACGTGGCTGGGTCTTTCAGCATGACAATGATCCCAAACACACCGCCCGGGCAACGAAGGATTGGCTTCGTAAGAAGCATTTCAAGGTCCTGGAGTGGCCTAGCCAGTCTCCAGATCTCAATCCCATAGAAAATCTTTGGAGGGGAGTTGAAAGTCCGTGTTGCCCAGCGACAGCCCCAAAACATCACTACTCTAGAGGAGATCTGCATGGAGGAATGGGCCAAAATACCAGCAACAGTGTGTGAAAACCTTGTGAAGACTTACAGAAAACATTTGACCTGTGTCATTGCCAACAAAGGGTATATAACAAAGTATTGAGAAACTTTTGTTATTGACCAAATACTTATTTTCCACCATAATTTGCAAATAAATTCATTAAAAATCCTACAATGTGATTTTCTGGATTTTTTTTCCTCATTTTGTCTGTCATAGTTGACGTGTACCTATGATGAAAATTACAGGCCTCTCTCATCTTTTTAAGTGGGAGAACTTGCACAATTGGTGGCTGACTAAATACTTTTTTTCCCCACTGTATGAGTACAGTGGAGGTAAACCTAAGCGTTGGGTAACAATGAAAGAGATAGCATCACTGGAGGCACCGATTGAGCCGGTCTCCGTGTGTATGGGGGATGGAACAAAGGAGCTATTTGAGGCAGTTTGAGAGGGACTTTGGGCTCTACAGTGAAATTGTATAATAATAACTACAGTGGGGAAAAAAAGTATTTAGTCAGCCACCAATTGTGCAAGTTCTCCCACTTAAAAAGATGAGAGAGGCCTGTAATTTTCATCATAGGTACACGTCAACTATGACAGACAAATTGAGAATATTTTTTTCCAGAAAATCACATTGTAGGATTTTTAATGAATTTATTTGCAAATTATGGTGGAAAATAAGTATTTGGTCACCTACAAACAAGCAAGATTTCTGGCTCTCACAGACCTGTAACTTCTTCTTTAAGAGGCTCCTCTGTCCTCCACTCGTTACCTGTATTATTGGCACCTGTTTGAACTTGTTATCAGTATAAAAGACACCTGTCCACAACTTCAAACAGTCACACTCCAAACTCCACTATGGCCAAGACCAAAGAGCTGTCAAAGGACACCAGAAACAAAATTGTAGACCTGCACCAGGCTGGGAAGACTGAATCTGCAATAGGTAAGCAGCTTGGTTTGAAGAAATCAACTGTGGGAGCAATTATTAGGAAATGGAAGACATACAAGACATTTACATTTACATTTTAGTCATTTAGCAGACGCTCTTATCCAGAGCGACTTACAGGAGCAATTAGGGTTAAGTGCCTTGCACAAGGGCACATTAACGTCATTTAGCAGACGCTCTTAGCCAGAGCGACTCACAAATTGGTGCGTTCACCCTATAGCCAGTGGGATAACCACTTTACAATTTGGGGGTTAGAAGGAATACTTTATCCTATCCCAGGTATTCCTTAAAGAGGTGGGGTTTCAAATGTCTCCGGAAGGTGGTGAGTGACTCCGCTGTCCTGGCGTCGTGAGGAGCTTGTTCCACCATTGGGGTGCCAGAGCAGCGAACAGTTTTGACTGGGCTGAGCGGGAGCTATGCTTCCGCAGAGGAAGGGAGCCAGCAGGCCAGAGGTGGATGAACGCAATGCCCTCGTTTGGGTGTAGGGACTGATCAGAGCCTGAAGGTACAGAGGTGCCGTTCCCCTCACTGCTCCATAGGCAAGCACCATGGTCTTGTAAGCGGATGCGAGCTTCAACTGGAAGCCAGTGGAGTGTGCGGAGGAGGGGGGTGACGTGAGAGAACTTGGGAAGGTTGAACACCAGACGGGCTGCGGCATTCTGGATGAGTTGTAGGGGTTTAATGGCACAGGCAGGGAGGCCAGCCAACAGCGAGTTGCAGTAGTCCAGACGGGAGATGACAAGTGCCTGGACCAGGACCTGCGCCGCTTCCTGTGTAAGGCAGGGTCGCACTCTCCGAATGTTGTAGAGCATGAACCTGCAGGAGGCCGGGTCACCGCCTTGATGTTGGCGGAGAACGACAGGGTGTTGTCCAGGGTCACGCCTAGGCTCTTCGCACTCTGGGAGGAGGACACAGCGGAGTTGTCAACCGTGATGGCGAGATCATGGAACGGGCAGTCCTTCCCCGGGAGGAAGAGCAGCTCCGTCTTGCCAGGGGTTCAGCTTGAGGTGGTGATCCGTCATCCATACTGATATGTCTGCCAGACATGCAGAGATGCGATTCGCCACCTGGTTATCAGAAGGGGGAAAGGAGAAGATTAGTTGTGTATCGTCAGCGTAGCAATGATAGGAAAGGCCATGTGAGGATATGACAGAGCCAAGTGACTTGGTGTATAGGGGAGAAAAGGAGAGGGCCTAGAACCGAGCCCTGGGGACACCAGTGGTGAGAGCACGTGGTGCGGAGACAGCTTCCCGCCACGCCACTTGGTAGGAGCGACCGGTCAGGTAGGACGCAATCCAGGAGTGAGCCGCGCCGGAGATGCCCAGCTCGGAGAGGGTGGAGAGGAGGATCTGATGGTTCACAGTATCAAAGGCAGCAGACAGGTCTAGAAGGACAAGAGCAGAGGAGAGAGAGTTAGCTTTAGCAGTGCGGAGAGTCTCCGTGACACAGAGAAGAGCAGTCTCAGTTGAATGACCAGTCCTGAAACCTGATTGGTTTGGATCAAGAAGGTCATTCTGAGAGAGATAGCAAGAGAGTTGGCTAAAGACGGCACGCTCAATAGTTTTGGAAAGAAAAGAAAGAAGGGATACTGGTCTGTAGTTGTTGACATCAGTGGGGTCGAGTGTTGGTTTTTTGAGAAGGGGAGCAACTCTCGCTCTCTTGAAGACGGAAGGGACATGGCCAGCGGTCAAGGATGAGTTGATCAGCGAGGTGAGGTAGGGGAGAAGGTCACCGGAGATGGTCTGGAGAAGGGAGGAGGGGATGGGGTCAAGCGGGCAGGTTGTTGGGCGGCCTGCAGTCACAAGTCGCAGGATTTTATCTGGAGAGAGAGGGGAGAAAGAAGTCAAAGCATAGGGTAGGGCAGTGTGAGCAGGACCAGCAGTGTCATTAGACTTAACAAACGAGGATCGGATGTCGTCAACCTTCTTTTCAAAGTGGTTGACGAAGTCATCCACAGAGAGAGAGGAGGGGGGGGAGGATTCAGGAGGGAGGAAAATGTGGCAAAGAGCTTCCCTAGGGTTAGAGGCAGATGCTTGGAATTTAGAGTGGTAGAAGGTGGCCTTAGCAGCAGAAACAGATGAAGAAAATGTAGAGAGGAGGGAGTGAAAAGATGCCAGGTCGGCAGGGAGTTTAGTTTTCTTCCATTTCGCTCCGCTGCCCGGAGCTCTGTTCTGTGAGCTCGCAATGAGTCATCAAGCCACGGAGCTGGGGGGAGGACCGAGCCGGCCGGGAGGATAGGGGGACACAGAGAGTCAAAGGATGCAGAAAGGGAGGAGAGGAGGGTTGAGGAGGCAGAATCAGGAGATTGGAGGGAGAAGGATTGAGCAGAGGGAAGAGATGATAGGATGGAAGAGGAGAGAGTAGTGGGAGAGAGAGAGCGAAGGTTGCGGCGGCGCATTACCATCTGTGTAGGGGCAGAGTGAGTAGTGTGGGAGGAGAGTGAGAGAGAAAAGGAAACAAAGTAGTGGTCGGAGACATGGAGGGGAGTTGCAGTGAGATTAGTAGAGGAGCAGCATCTAGTGAAGATGAGGTCAAGCGTATTGCCTGCCTTGTGAGTAGGGGGGACGGTGAGAGGGTGAGGTCAAAAGAGGAGAGGAGTGGAAAGAAGGAGGCAGAGAGAAATGAGTCAAATGTGGACATAGGGAGGTTGAAATCCCCCAAAAACTGTGAGGGGTGAGCCATCCTCAGGGAAGGAACTTATCAAGGCGTCAAGCTCATTGATGAACTCTCCAAGGGAACCTGGAGGGCGATAGATGACAAGGATATTAAGCTTAAATGGGCTAGTGACTGTGACAGCATGGAATTCAAATGAGGAGATAGACAGATGGGTTAGGGGAAAAATTGAGAATGTCCACTTGGGAGAGATGAGGATTCCTGTACCACCACCCCTCTGACCAGATGCTCTCGGGGTATGCGAGAACACATGGTCAGACGAGGAGAGAGCAGTAGGAGTAGCAGTGTTTTCAGTGGTGATCCATGTTTCCGTCAGCGCCAGGAAGTCGAGGGACTGGAGGTTGGCATAGGCTGGGATGAAGTCAGCTTTGTTGGCAGCAGAACGGCAGTTCCAGAGGCTGCCTGCGACCTGGAACTCCACGTGGGTGGTGCGTGCAGGGACCACCAGGTTAGAGAGGCAGCAGCCACGCGGTGTGGTGCGTTTGTGTAGCCTGTGCAGAGAGGAGAGAACAGGGATAGGCAGAGGCATAGTTGACAGGCTGTAGCAAATGGCTACAAAAATGCAGAGGAGATCGGAATGAAATGGGCTAAGCATCTGGGAGCGGAGAGAGCAGGGCCTCCCTCACCAAAAACTTCTACCTCAGAAACTAAAATTGTTTCACTGAACCACCCGAACAAAAACTCTCCCAACTTCCGCCTTTAGAAATCAGAATTGTTGTGAACCACAGCGGTTCAATGTTTAAAGGAATAGACTCAACCCACTTTATTCAGCTAGCCAACTATGACACTATAGCCAACTAGCAAGCTAGCATCCAATAACAATAACACACCGTTTAGCACCAACACTTGGTCACAACAAACCACCAATAATGTGATAACACACTAAACAGATCATTCGTGTCTGTGTCAAGTTCCTTTCATGACGCAGCAATGATTAGACGTTGGCTAGCTAGGACAAGTATATTGTAGTTAGCTACTACAGTACAGCTAGCTGGTCGTGTTGGGGAGCTAGCAATGGCCACTGTGTTGACTTTGTTTGAAGAACGGCTAGCTAGCTAGCTTCGTGCTACAGCCGGCACGGCCGAGGACACTGCCAAGACACAGTAACTACCCACAACAACCCACGAAGCCTAGCTATGACGCCGTAGCTAACTTGCAAGCTAGCATCCATTAACACACAATTTAGCATCAATACTTGGTTACAACAAACTGCCAAGAGTGTGTTAGCACACTAAACAGATAATTCAAGTCCGTGTCTAGTTCCTTTCATAACGCATAACGCAGCAAAAAATTAAACGTTGGCTAGGACTACATTAACAATTGGAACCAGCTCTCCAGCGTTGCTAATCGTTACCAGTAGCTACCCGCTAGCTAGCTAGCCTCGTGCTTCGATACTAACCTACAATTACCTACGGAAACCTACAATAACAACAATACTAACCTATAATAAATACAATACCTAACTACAGCTAACTACCTACCTACGATCTAATACATGGTTAAGCTTTACTCAACACCATATGAGAAGCTTACCTCCTGCTTACCTCCAGCTAGAGAAAAACACGACCTCTCCCGACCTCTCCCGACACACTCTTCTCTTCCTCACTGCTGAAACTGTCACCAGTGTCATGCTGAAAGACCCAGCCACGTTTCATCTTCAATGCCCTTGCTGATGGAAGGAGGTTTTCACTCAAAATCTCACTATATATGGCCCCATTCATTCTTTCCTTTACACGGATCAGTCGTCCTGGTCCCTTTGCAGAAAAACAGCCCCAAAGCATGATGTTTCCACCCCCATGCTTCACAGTAGGTATGGTGTTCTTTGGATGCAACTCAGCATTCTTTGTCCTCCAAACACGACGAGTTGAGTTTTGACCAAAAAAAAAGACCACTGATAATCTCCCTCGATCTGGGGCTCCACGCAAGATCTCACCCCGTGGGGTCAAAATGATCACAAGAATAGTGAGCAAAAATCCCAGAACCACAAGGGGGGACCTAGTGAATGACCTGCAGAGAGCTGGGACCAAAGTAACAAAGCCTACCATCAGTAACACACTACGCCGCCAGGGACTCAAATCCTGCAGTGACAGACGTGTCCCCCTGCTTAAGCCAGTACATGTCCAGGCCCGTCTGAAGTTTGCTGGAGTGCATTTGGATGATCCAGAAGAGGATTGGGAGAATGTCATATGGTCAGATGAAACCAAAATAGAACTTTTTGGTCAAAACTCAACTCGTCGTGTTTGGAGGACAAAGAATGCTGAGTTGCATCCAAAGAACACCATACCTACTGTGAAGCATGGGGGTGGAAACATCATGCTTTGGGGCTGTTTTTCTGCAAAGGGACCAGGACGACTGATCCGTGTAAAGGAAAGAATGAATGGGGCCATATATAGTGAGATTTTGAGTGAAAACCTCCTTCCATCAGCAAGGGCATTGAAGATGAAACGTGGCTGGGTCTTTCAGCATGACAATGATCCCAAACACACCGACCGGGCAACGAAGGAGTGGCTTCGTAAGAAGCATTTCAAGGTCCTGGAGTGGCCTAGCCAGTCTCCAGATCTCAACCCCATTGAAAATCTTTGGAGGGAGTTGAAAGTCCGTGTTGCCCAGCGACAGCCCCAAAACATCACTGCTCTAGAGGAGATCTGCATGGAGGAATGGGCCAAAATACCAGCAACAGTGTGTGAAAACCTTGTGAAGACTTACAGAAAACGTTTGACCTGTGTCATTGCCAACAAAGGGTATATAACAAAGTATTGAGAAATTTTTGTTATTGAACAAATACTTATTTTCCACCATAATTTGCAAATAAATTCATTAAAAATCCTACAATGTGATTTTCTGGATAGTTTTTTCTCATTTTGTCTGTCATAGTTGACGTGTACCTATGGTGAAAATTACAGGCCTCTCTCATCTTTTTAAGTGGGAGAACTTGCACAATTGGTGGCTGACTAAATACTTTTTTTCCCCACTGTAACTAGAACAGCAATAGGCAAGGCATATTGACATGGGAGAGAGGCATAAAGCAATCACAGGTGTTATTCGAGAGAGCTAAGACAACAACTGGTAATGGCGATGAAAGTTTGGGCTGAGGCAGGGTACCGTGTAAAGGAACAGTCCAGCAGGTAACAGCTGTGCAGCTGAGTGATCATAAGGTCCAGTGAACAGCAATGTGAGTCAGAGCAGTTCGAATTGGTGCTACAGCACAGGCGATCAGGAAGTACGGCTGTTGAATTGCGTGTGCTAGCGGGCTGGGGCTAGCAGATGGATCTTCGTGGTCGTCGCAACGGGAAGCCTGTTGAAACCACAGACGATTACGCCGGCAGACCAGTCGTGATGGATCGGCGGGGCTCCGTGTCGTCACTAGGAGGTCCCGTCCGGTTGACAGAGAGGTAGATAGCCGGGAGATGGTCCTGACTCGAGGCTAGCTCAAGGCTGATTAGCCAACCACAACATCCATTCGGTTGCAGCTAGCTAGTTGCGATGATCCGGTGTTAAAGGTCCAGTGATTCAGTGATTCCAGCAGAAAATCCTATATGTTCTGGGTTGATAACGCGCTGGGCAGGCTGGTCGATAATAGTCCAGGCTAGAGCTGGCTGGTAGGTAGTGCAGGCTACGGACAATGGTGAAAAAAACCTGCTAACGGTGGCTAATAACAAGTAGCTAGTTAGCTGGCTACTCCCGTCCGGTAGACAGAGAGGTAGATAGCCGGGATATGGGCCTGGCTCGAGGCTAGCTCAAGGCTAACTGGTGCTTGCTTTGGGGGCAGTGGTGATTAGCCAACAGCAACATCCATTCGGTTGTGGCTAGCTGGTTGCGATCCGGTGTTAAGGTCCAGTGATTCAGTTATTCCGGAAGAAAATCAGATGTTCTGGGTGAAAACCGCTAACGGTGGCTAATAGCAAGTAGCTAGTTGCTAGTTTCAACTGGAGATTCTAGATAATAGGTAAGTAAATAATAGAATCCGTTCCACATTGAGTGAGAAGGATGAAAAGTGTGATAGGGGATTATATACAACAAAAGACAAAAAAAAGAAAAAACTGGCTATTTACACAGACACACAACAGAGTACACGACCGCACTGCTACGCCATCTTGGATCCACATGATAATGGTTAGGACATCTACTTTGTGTATAACAAGTAATTTTTCCAACAATTGTTTACAGACAGATAATTTCACTTATAATTCACTGTATCACAATTCCAGTGGGTCAGAAGATTACATACACTAAATTGACTGTGCCTTTAAACAGCTTGGAAAATCCAGAAAATGATGTCATGGCTTTATTTATTTTATTTATTATGTCATGGATTTATTTCAGCTTTTATTTATTTCATCTCAAACGCCATGCTCTATCAACTGAGCTACATCCCTGCCGGCCATTCCCTCCCCTACCCTGGACGACGCTGGGCCAATTGTGCGCCGCCCCATGGGTCTCCCGGTCGCGGCCGGCTACGACAGAGCCTGGATTTGAACCAGGATCTCTAGTGGCACAGCTAGCACTGCAATGCAGTGCCTTAGACCACTGCGCCACTCGGGAGGTTATAACAGCTTCCAATGAAAAATAGAATTGCCACGTTAATCAGAGCCTTCGTCAAGAATTAAAAGGAATACCACCCCGGTAATACATTTTGAAACAAAACCCATGCCCTGTTCAATAGGACCAATGAATGTTGAACATGATTTTATTTATTCACCCACTCAAGTGTTTAACTTTCTAGGTAGACTTCTTAACTAAACTAAAGGCTACAATCTATTGTACTCCTGATGGAGTTTCCGTTGATATCCCCAACAATGAAGTCTAAACCAATTCGTGAACCACTCCCGAGACGAAGTGGAAAACTGTCTCTGTCTATTCTGTCTCAGGTGCCAGAAACCTTATGGACAGAGCAGTCCATTGGCAGTGGACTGTTAGGCAATGCTAGCCCAATTATAATAAATGTTGATCCCAGAAAGAAACACTAGTCGAGAGCTACCATAAAAGGTTTCTCTCCCGTTCTGAATTGGCCGATGTATTTTATAATTTCGGCGCATTATATATTAATCTCAAAATAATAGACATTTAATGAGTGTGAAGCAGAAAGTGAATATCCAAAGGAAATTGGTAATAAATATATAGAGTAACATTGTTAGGGTAGACTAAAATGCAAACAATGCCTTCCAATAAAGAGAAAGTAAAAGGGGACAATGGCATCCCGGTGAACAGAAGTTATCATGTTTGTTTTGTTTGTTATTAAACCTTACAATAGGGGTAAAAGCAGAACATTGTTTGAGAGTGATCCGTGTGTATTAGCAGTAGTGATTGAGAGGGTTTTCCTATTGGGAAGAGTAGAAGGGTCCTAGTTGAAGGAAACAGATATGGAGACTAGTGAAACTAACAAAGACAGTGATAAAGAGAGTCAAATTGAAAGATTCATGGTCTCATGGTTTAAACTTGATGTCCAATTTAATGAGTGTTGACAGTATGTGCATGATATGTTATTAGTTATTTGCACTCTAATAATGCCATATCTTAATAATTTGAAGGAGCTAAGGTTTCAATACAAGCTCACATGACAAACATAGGGATTGAGCCTCGGGTCAACACCATTTACACAAGATACTCAGCAACATGCAACAATTTTGAAAGATTTAGCTGAGTTACAGTTCACATAAGGAAATCAGTCAATTGAAATAAATTCATTAGGCCCTAATCTATGGATTTCACATGACTGGGAACACAGATATGCATATTTTGTTCACACATACCTTTAAAAAAAGGAGGGGCATGGATCAGAAAACCAGTCAGTATCTGGTGTGACCACCATTTCCCTCATGCATCGTGCACATCTCCTTCGCATAGAGTTGATCAGGCTGTTGATTGTGGCCTGTAAAATGTTGTCCCACTCCTCTTCAATGGCTGTGCAAAGTTGCTGGATATTGGCCAGAACTGGAACACGCCGTTGTACACGTCAATCCAGAGCATGCCAAATATGCTCAATGGGTGACATGTCTGGTGAGTATGCAGGCCATGGAAGAATTGGGGCATTTTCAGCTTCCAGGAATTGTGTACAGATCCTTGTGACATGGGGCTGTGCATTATAATGCTGAATCATGAGGTGATGGCGGCAGATGAATGGCACAACAATTGTCCTCAGGATCTTGTCAAGTTATCTCTGTGCATTAAAATTGCAATCGATAAAATGCAATTGTGTTTGTTGTCCGTAGCTTATGCCTGCCCATAACATAACCGCACCGCCACCATGGGGCACTCTGTTCACAACGTTGACATCAGTAAACCGCGTATACACACAATGCCATACACAGGGTCTGCCATCTGCCCAGTACAATTGAAACAGGGATTCATCCGTGAAGAGCACACTTCTCTAGCTTGCCAGTGGCCATCGAAGGTGAGCATTTGCCCAATGAAGTCTGTTACGACGCCAAACTGCAGTCAGGTCAAGACCCTGGTGAGGATGACGAGCACACAGATGAACTTCCCTGAGACGGTTTCTGATGGTTTGTGCAGAATTTCTTCAATTGTGCAAACCCACAGTTTCATCAGCTGTCCGGGTGGCTGGTCTCAGACAATCCCGCAGGTGAAGAAGCCGGATGTGGAGGTCCTGGGCTGGCGTGGTTACACATGGTCTGCTGTTGTGAGGCCGTTTGGATGTACTGTCTCTAAAACGACGTTGGAGGCGGCTTATGGTAGAGAAATTAACACTCAATTCTCTGGCAACAGCTCTGGTGGACATTCCTGCAGTCAGCATGCCAATTGCACGCTCCCTCAAATCTTGAGACATCTGTGGCATTGTGTTGTGACAAAGCTGCACATTTTAGAGTGGCATTTTATTGTCCCCAGCACAAGGTGCACCTGTGTAATGATCATGCTGTTTAATCAGCTTCTTGATTAGCCACACAGGGATGTAAACACATTTGTGCACAACATTTTTGAGAAATCGGCTTTTTGTGCGTATGGAAAATTTCTAGGACCTTTTATTTCAGCTCATGAAACATGGGACCAGCACTTTACATTTTGCGTTTATATTTTTGTTCAGTGTAAAAAAAAAGATTACACGAAAAACATTTAGTAAGGCTCCTCCTTTTTCTCTCTATGCCCATGGTAAGTCTGAACTTTTACTTTCAAGTTTCCATTTGCCAGATAAATACTTTCTTTAATCAGTTTACCTTCATTGTGTTGTGCTTTCCTTCTCTCATCCCGAGGTGCCCGTGGACCATCCATCTTCCTGTGAAGAGAGACAAAGACAAATAAATGATTCCATTTTATGTCACCGTTACCCACTGTAAAACCCACACTCATAAAAACAAACAAATTGACAGTGTATTCAAATACATTGTTCAAATGTAATATTTTAGCAGACGCTCTTATCCAGAGCGACTTGCAGTAGTATATATTTTCGTACTTTTTTGAACTGGCCCCCGTGGGAATCGAACCCACAACTCTGGTGTTGCAAGCGCCATGCTCTAGCAACTGAGCCACATGGGACCTGCATGAATCCATCATTCTATCAACAAACTATCTATTGATAAGCAACTGCTTGCTAGGGTTAAAGTAAGGCTTAAGTTTAGGGTTAGGATAAGGGTTAGGGCTAGGGTTAGTAGATTTGTTAGCTGAAATGTTACTGATAGTCTGTAGAGTATCTACAGATGGACTATCCAAATAAAGTATTACCGAGACGTTTCCTCGCCCCATTGAAGAGGACTCCTTCGGTCAACCTATAACCCAAAGCTATATATACACACACTATACATCAAGTTCACCTGAAAGGTACACTAAGACATATGATTCATCACGACTAGTGGATTCACCACACATCTGTCAAGGATGGGAGGAGAGGGGGTCAGTTTTAGAGGATGCGAACGAAAGTAGTCCTCACCAGTTTGAACTGCCATGCTGTAGTATCTCGTTTTCACCGAGGTCTCTGGGGATGGCAGGTAAGTGGGACAGTTTTTGTTTTTGCACGTTTTGATTTATTTTGAATCACAAACCAATCATGCCAAAATAGGCAGGTAAATACTAAGAGGTGATAATTTCCTGAAGGTTTAGCTAGGGAAAGTCTATGCCAATGTGGAGTTGGGAGAAGTGAGACAAACTACATAGATGGGGGAGCATTGTGGTGTGATGAATGTGTATGGAACACTAAACTGTGTGGCAGGTGAAGCCGTACTCACGTGGTGTAGGTGTGTGCGCGAGGGGCAATGGTCCGTGGCGTGCCAGCTTGCAACACATCAGGTGGGCTCATCATCACATAGAACTGACCTGTTGTCAGAGAGAGGTGGTACAAATCAGGGATTTATAGGATTCCCAAGAAAGACTATTGTGACTTAACGTCTCTTGCCCTATTGAGATAAAGGCAATAGTCAAAATTCAATTCAGTCAAATATATGTAACCCCCTGGTTACTTTTAGTTTCTTTTTTTTTTATGGACTGGTCATCTGTCACTTGGACCACACGGTCCTCTGTAGCTCAGCTGGTAGAGCACGGCGCTTGTAACGCCAAGGTAGTGGGTTCGATCCCCGGGACCACCCATGCACAAAAATGTATGCACGCATGACTGTAAGTCGCTTTGGATAAAAGCGTCTGCTAAATGGCATATTATTATTATATTATTACTCTGTTGCATGTGGGACATATTTTGGAGATGGACCATTGCAAGGCAACAGTTAGACATGCGAGAGAGTGAAGGGAGGACAACCCTGCAAACTCTGTGAGCTAGCAAGACGGCTATTTCATTGTTTTAGCTATTGTTTTAAAAAGTTGTTGTAACGCGATCTGAGTAAACCAAAGTGATTAACTGTTAGCTAGTCCCGCATCCCAGACCACAGGGAGGACAGCGTTGGATTTGTTTTTGGTTCAACTGTCATTGGATGATCTCTGCTTTTTCTCTCCGCTCGGAGGCTCGACCGACAGATGCTGTGAGAGACTGAGCTCTGGGTGATATGAGTAACATTAGCCACTGGTTGTGGTAAAACAAGAGATGAACTGTAGCTATATAATTAACTACATTGGGACCAGTCCCGATTAATTGAGGAGGACTGTGTTTTTATCCGTTTCAGATGAGGGACTTTATCTACCGTGTTTGAATGGGACAGACTGTTGTTGCACTCGCATGCTTCTCATCAGTCGCGATCTGGATTTAGGGTTGTGAGTACCAGGTCCTTACTAATTAAGTGTACATAGATGTGATTGAAATTATGTTGATAATTGTTGGTTTATAATCTGATTCAAGCTTGAGTTTTGGATTGAAACGGAATTGATACGTCTTGACTTTAATAATAATGAACATCTTGTTTGTTGTGATCATTCTTTATCATAGTTCAAGGGGATATCTATTTGTGCCTATGTTCACTGCAAATACATATCTTTAGGGGTACATTACTTATTAGGTGGAGGCACTGCACTACCTTATTTATGGTTATGCCCATACATGTTTACACACAATAACCTTCACATGCTGACTACTTACAGACCACATACTGCAACACCTAGATACTAGGTTAAAACTGATTGGAACTCAGAAGAGAGGGTTACAAATTAATTTGTAAAAATAAATATATATATACAGTATATCTTTGTTCAATACCATAACATAATGCTATGTATGAGCTGCACTAGTGAATGGTTACACTATATGTGGGTTTCATACTAGGATTGGTGGCTACTCACCTCCGGCCTGTGTGAGTGTTGGGTCAGCCTGCACCGACACTGCTGTGGATGCCCCATCACTGACTGTGGCAGCAGGGAAATAGGCAAAACGCGTCTCCCCTCCCACCGTCTCCCCCGCTGGACTACCCCCATTACTGAAGGGGTTCTGAATGACAGCCGAGAGAGTGAGAGGCAAATTAGACAGCAATACTTCCCTAAGATGATAGGGTATGCCATGTGTAATAGCATGCCCACTAATGCACACACAAACAAACTCATACATACACACACCTGTGCCACTGCTTGCTGTGCTCCAGTAAATGCAGCAGTGGAGACCACACTGACTGCCCCAGTCCCGTCGCCTGCTGCCTCTAGCTGGTCATCTGTCACTTGGACCACACGATAGGTCACCTGGAGTGAAGAACGTCAAGGGGAGAGGTCAGGACAGGAGTATGCCAAACATTTCAGATAGAATCAGAATGACCTTTATTCGCCAAGTACATTTACCAGGAATTTGACCTGGAGAAATGGTGTTGACAACAATAAAACAGAATATACAGTATACATATTATAGACAAAATAATTTACACATAATCTACAGATTCTTCTTGTTATTTTGTTCATCCAGACAAGGGGGATTTTGTGGTACTGTGGTAGTAAGAACTGTGTGTGTTCAAAATTGCCTGGGTCATTGATTGAGCTCACCTGTCCTCCACTGTTCTCTGTGCGGAACTGGTATTGAACATTATGATCCGCAAAAGCTGCGGCCTGCTGTACACTCTCTATGGTAACTGCAGTCTGCTCCTCCGTCCCCACACCCTCTGAGAAAAACACACCAGCATGTTAGAACCCACACTTACGCTCTCTCTCATACACACACACTTGTAAATTCCATAATTACCTGTTTGAACAGAGGAAATTTAACACACCCCGATACCTACCTTCCAGTTGGAGAACCTCCTCTGTTTCCTGTTTCTCGTGACTGATGGAGAGAGAAGGGAGTTTTCTGTTATAACACTCATATTCAATTGAACAGCTATGTGCTATAGGCTAATTAATAATAATAGTCCAGCAATAAGAACCAAATATACCAAGATCGTTCCACTTTATGACACAAGTATCAAACTTGGTACACTAATACTAAATACCTTAAGGAACATTTTAAAGATTGGAGGCAGTCTGGGAAGCATGTCAGTCAACCAAGGCGGCCATTTTAATAAAATGGCTGCCAATCGGATTTCCTGTTAAAAGAAAATAGGGTAAAATCATTCCAAACAATGTTGTCAATATGACCCCCACTAAATCAACCCAACAGATAATATAGACAACAATTCTGATCATAAAATAATTGTAAGACCTTCATGGGGGTCATATTGAGGTCATTTTGACCATAGTCCAGTGGCTATGGGAAAACATTGTGGACTTTGTGATCCAGCCACCAAATTTCACACACAGCTAGGGCATGTCTAAAGAAGTATTTTTGGCTAGAGCATCACAGATTTTGTCCATTACCCCCCTGGCGGGCGATGGCCACCAACCACCTGGACATAATACATTCCTATGGGATTTTACATAAAAAGTGACGTGTACAGGGCAGGTTTGCTGTCATTTTTCTTAACATTTACACAAAACAGAATATCATATTACAGTGCCTTCAGAAAGTATTCATACCCCTTGACTTATTACACATTTTGTTGTGTTACAGCCTGAATTCAAAATGGATTAAATATAATTTTTTTCTCTCACCCATCTACGCACAATACCTCATAATGAGAAATGTTTGCAAATGTATTAATAATGAAATACAGCAATATCTCATTTACATAATTATTCACACCCCTGAGTCAATACTTTATAAAAGCTCCTTTGGGAGCTGGGAGTCTTTCTGGGTGAGTCTCTAAGAGCTTTCCGTACCTGGATTGTGCAACATTCGCCCATTATTCTTTTCAAAATTCTTTAAGATGTGTCAAATTGGTTATTTATCATTGCTAGACAACCATTTTCAGGTCTTGCCATAGATTTTCAAGTATATTTAAGTCAAAACTGTAACTCGGCCACTCAGGAACATTCACTGTCTCCTTGGTAAGCAACTCCAGTGTAAATATGGTCTTGTGTTTTAGGTTATTGTCCTGCTGAAAGATGAATTAATTTCCCAGTGTCTGGTGGAAAGCAGACACCCAGGTTTTCCTCTAGGATTTTGCCTGTGCTTAGCTCCATTCTGTTTCTTTTTTTATCCTGAAAAACTCCCCAGTCCTTAACGATTCCAAGCATACCCACAACATGATGCCGCCACCATTATGCTTGAAAGTATTGAGTGGTACTCAGTAATGTGTTGGATTGGATTTGACACAAACATAACAGGACAGAATGTGAATTGCTTTGCCACAGTTTTTGCAGTATTACTTTAGTGCCTTGTTGCAAACATGATGCATGTTTTGGAATATTTATTTTATTCTGTACAGGCTTCCTTATTTTCACTGTCAATTAGGTTAGTATTGTGGAGTAACTACAATGTTACTGATCCATCCTCAGTTTTCTCCTATCACAACCATTCAACTTTGTAACTGTTTTAAAGTCGCCATTGGCCTCATGGTGAAATCCCTGAGTGATTTCCTTCCTCTCCAGCAACTGAGTTAGGAAGGACTCCTGTATCTTTGTTGTGACTGGGTGTATTGATACACCATCCAAAGTTTAATTAATAACTTCACCATGCACAAAAGGTATATTCAATATCTGCTTAATAGGTGACCTTCTTTGCGAGACATTGGAAACCTCCCTGGTCTTTGTGGTTGAATCTGTGTTTGAAATTCACTGCTTGACTGAGGGACCTTACAGATAATTGTATGTGTGGGGTACAGCGATGAGGTAGCCAACTACAAGAAACGTCTGACCTCTGTGATTGCCAACAAGGGTTTTGCCACCAAGTACTAAGTCATTGTCACACCCTGGCTCTGGGACTCATTATGTTGAGCCAGGGTGTGTTCATTTCTATGTGTGTATTTCTATGTTGGTGTTCATTCTAGTTTGTTGTATTCTATGTTTGCCTGAGTGACTCCCAATCAGAGGCAACGAGTGTCAGCTGTTGGCTGGTTGTCTCTGATTGGGAGCCATATTTAAACTGTATGTTTTCCCTTTGTGGTTGTGGGTTTTTGTTCCGTGTTCGGTCATTGATACCGTGGACGTCACGAGTCGTTCTTGTTTTGTTTCGTGCTTTAACTAATTAAAGTCATGTTTGTTCATCACGCTGCGCCTTGGTCTACTCCTTACCCTGACGATCGTGACAGAAAAACCCACCATGCAACGACCAAGCAGCGTGTCCAGGGGCAGCCCTTGGGGTGGACATGGGAGGAAGCGCCGGGAAAGGCCCTGGCGAAAGAGGAGCAGCGTGTCCAGGAGCAGGCAGCCTGGACATGGGAGGAGATATTGGACGGTAAAGGGTCCTGGACTTGGGGGAAATCCTGGCCGGGATGGATCGCCGGCCATGGAGTGAGACAGTGGAGAGGCGACGGAGAGAGGAGCAACGGCGTGATCAGGGTCGTCGTCGGACGGTCGTGAGGCAACCCCAGAAAATTTTTAGGGGGGCACACGGCATGGACGACGGGCTGACGGAGGAGAAAAGGGGGCGGATCCAGAAGGCCACCAGGCCAGGGGTTCACCGCCTCTGTACGTCCTGTGCGGATGCCTCACACAGAGTGTGTGAGGGTAGGCATTCAGCCAGGACGGGTGGTGGCCGCTCTTCACTCCAGGCCTCCTATCCGTCTCCCACAGCCCGGTTCGGCCTGTCCCTGCTCCACGCACCAAGCCTCACGGTGTGCGTCGACAGCCCAGCCCGGCCTGTCCATGCTCCACGCACCAAGCCTACGGTGTGCGTCGACAGCCCAGCCCGGCCTGTCCCTGCTCCACGCACCAAGCCTACGGTGTGCGTCGACAGCCCAGCCCGGCCTGTCCCTGCTCCACGCACCAAGCCTACGGTGTGCGTCGACAGCCCAGCCCGGCCTGTCCCTGCTCCACGCACCAAGCCTACGGTGTGCGTCGACAGCCCAGCCCGGCCTGTCCCTGCTCCACGCACTAAACCTACGGTGCGCGCCGCCAGCCCGGTCCGGCCTGTTCCTGCCACCCGCACCAAGTCTACGGTGCGCGTCGCCAGCCCGACCCGGCCTGTTCCTGCCACCCGCACCAAGTCTACGGTGCGCGTCGCCAGCCCGACCCGGCCTGTTCCTGCCACCGCACCAAACCTACGGTGCGCGTCGCCAGCCGGTCCGGCCTGTTCCTGCCACCCGCACCAAGTCTACGGTGCGGCGTCGCCAGCCCGACCCGGCCTGTTCCTGCCACTCGCACCAAACCTACGGTGCGCGTCGCCAGCCCGGTCCGGCCTGTTCCTGCCACTCGCACTAAGCCAGGGGTGCGAGAAGTCAGCCTGGTAAGGCCCGTCCCTCTTCCACGCACCAAGCCAGGGGTGCGAGTAGTCAGCCTGGTAAGGCCCGTTCCTTCTCCACGCACCAAGCCAGGGGTGCGAGTCGTCAGCCTGGTAAGGCCCGTTCCTCCTCCACGCATCAAGCCAGGGGTGCGCGTCGTCAGCCTGGTAAGGCCCGTTCCTCCTCCACGCACCAAGCCAGGGGTGCGAGTCGACAGCCTGGTAAGGATCGCTCCTGTTAAGTCCAGTCCTGCTCCAGCCGGCGGGGCCAGACTGGACCAGGGGTACTATGGGGGGTGTATTGGAGGGTGGTGGTCAAGGCCGGAGCCAGAACCGCCGCCGAGGAGGTATGCCCGCCCAGCCCTCCCTTGGTTTGTTTAGTTGAGGCGCGGTCGCAGTCCGCGCCTTTAGGGGGGGGTACTGTCACACCCTGGCTCTGGGACTCATTATGTTGAGCCAGGGTGTGTTCATTTCTATGTGTGTATTTCTATGTTGGTGTTCATTCTAGTTTGTTGTATTCTATGTTTGCCTGAGTGACTCCCAATCAGAGGCAACGAGTGTCAGCTGTTGGCTGGTTGTCTCTGATTGGGAGCCATATTTAAACTGTATGTTTTCCCTTTGTGGTTGTGGGTTTTTGTTCCGTGTTCGGTCATTGATACCGTGGACGTCACGAGTCGTTTCTTGTTTTGTTTCGTGCTTTAACTAATTAAAGTCATGTTTGTTCATCACGCTGCGCCTTGGTCTACTCCTTACCCTGACGATCGTGACAGTCATGTTTTGCAGAGGGGTCAAATACTTATTTCCCTCATTAAAATGCAATCAATTCATAACATCTTTGACATGCGTTTTTCTGAATTTTTTTGTTGTTATTCTGTCTCTCACTGTTCAAATAAACCTACCATTAAAATGATAGACTGATCATGTCTTTGTCAGTGGGCAAACGTACAAAATCAGCAGGGGATCAAATACTTTTTTCCCCTCACTGTATATATATATATATCATTGCGATCAATAGACTTCAACGAACACCCATATGACTTTTAAAGTGTTTACATGTAAAGTATTGGAACTAGCCATGAAAACACTGACAAAAAACTAAGTTGGCATACATTTTCACCACTTTTCTACAAAAACATTTAAGGATACATATATGGCATCTTTGGGCTATTTTATTGTGTTTTCAGACCCTCCTCAAACATATTAAGCCATCATTGGGCTGTATGTACCAATTATTTATAGAGATATGGCCATGTGAATCGTGTCCAATACGGCCCCACACAGCTGGTTGGCGCCTGTACAAAAGCCCTCAGAGTGGAGCAGCATACTACTGAGATGAACTTGATCAACCAAGTTGATTTCACCTGTTGACTCTCTCTCAATGCCACACACTTGTCATCATTATAAGGACTGCCCTGATAACCCCCACAAAAAACATTAAGATGTCATGTAATTTCCTTAATTTTCTTATTTGAGATACAGTGCATTTGGAAAGTATTCAGACCCCTTGACTTTGTCAGGTTGGATGGGGAGCGTCGCTGCACAGCTATTTTCAGGTCTCTCGAGAGATGTTTGATCGGGTTGAAGTCTGGGCTCTGGCTGGGCCACTCAAGGACATTCAGAGACTTGTCCTGAAGCCACTCCTACGTTGTCTTGGCTGTGTGCTTAGGGTCGTTGTCCTGTTGGAAGGTGAACCTTCGCCCCAGTCTGAGGTCCTGAGCATTCTGGAGCAGGTTTTCATCAAGGATCTCTCTGTGTGCCTTTCCAAATCATGTCCAATCAATTTAATTTACCACAGGTGGTCTCCAATCAAGTTGTAGAAACATCTCAAGGATGATCAATGGAAACAGGATGCACCCGAGCTCAATTTCGATTATCATAGCAAAGGGTCTGAATACTTATGTAAATAAGGTATTTCAGTTTTTTATTTTTAATAAATTTGCAAACATTTCTAAAAACCTGTTTTCTCTTTGTCATTATGGGGTCTTGTGTGTAAATTGATGAGGGGAAAAAACAATTTCATAAACTTTAGTATAAGGCTGTAACGTAACAGAATGTGGAAAAAGTCAAGGCATGTTGCCCTTGGTTTAATAGATTCATCCTTATCACCTTTACCTTATGTTATGCAACCTGCTTATCATGTCTCTCCTTTGTTGTAGAACAACAAACAAATCCAACTTTACCATGTCCAACCAACAAGTCCTTAATTCATATGTGAACCTTGGCACTGTCTCTGCCATCTGCTTGCTCTCTGACCGGAGCAGAGTATTCCTGGTGAAATCTATCCAACCAGTTACCTATCTTGGGTTTCTTAGCCTACTTTTCCGCGGCCATATTGGAAATGACCACCAGGGGGGGGGGTAATGAACAAAATCTGTGATGGCACTATAGCCCAAAATACTTATTTAGACATGCCCTAGCTGTGTGTGAAATTTGGTGGCTCTATCAAAGTCCAAAATGTTTTCCTATAGCTGCTGGACTATGGTCAAAATGACCTTGATGTGACCCCCATGAAGGTCTTAAGAGTACTTTATGATGAGAAATATTGTCTATATTATCTGTGGGGTTTATTTAGTGGGTAGATAACATTACAAATACATTTTTATATTGTTTGGAATTACTTTACCCTATTTTTCTTCTAACAGGACATCTGGATTGACTGACAGGCTTCCCATACCGCTTCCAATCTTTAAAATGTTCCTTAATGTATCTAGTATTAGTGTATCAAGTCTGATACTTTTATCATAAAATGGAACAATTATTTCACCTATCCGCTGGACTATAAGTGACTGTGTACTAGTGGTGCACGGGTCAGTCATTTGTTCACCCACCCGCAATTGCTAATAACCCATCCGCAACCACCAGACTATATGTGAAAAAGTGAAAATTTGAGGCCCGCGCCCGACCCTAACCCGTTAATATAGATAAACGCTGTAGGCTACAGTCAGAGACGGCAGAACGATTTTTTGACAGGGGGTGCATGATTTTGTTTTGACTGATTTAGATATGTTCCTAAATATAATTTCAACCATTTTATTAGGCTATTTGTTTAGTCAACTTGTCTATAATTAGATACATACAGCTTCTCTTCTGTCATTATACAGTACCAGTCAAAAGTTTGGACACACCTACTCATTCAATGGTTTTTCATTTTGGTTACTATTTTTTACATTGTAGAATAATAGTGAAGACATCAAAACTATGAAATAACACATATTCGATCATGTAATAACCAAAAAAGTGTTAAACAAATCAAAATAGATTTTATATTTCAGATTCTTCAAATAGCCACCCTTTGCCTTGATGACAGCATTGCACACTCTTGGCATTCTCTCAACCAGCTTCACCTGGAATGCTTTCCAACAGTCTTGAAGGAGTTCCCACATATGCTGAGCACTTGTTGGCTGCTTTTCCTTCACTCTGCCGTCCGACTCATCCCAAATCATCTCAATTGGGTAGAGGTCGGGGGATTGTGGAGGCCAGGTCATCTGATGCAACACTTCATCACTCTCCTTCTTGGTAAAATAGCCCTTACACAGCCTGGAGGTGTGTTGGGTCATTGTCCTGTATCGCTGCAGAATGCTGTGGTAGCCATGCTGGTTAAGTGTGCCTTGAATTCTAAATAAATCACAGACAGTGTCACCACTAAGGCACCCCTAAAGCACCCCCGCACCATAACACCTCCTCCTCCATGCTTTACGGTGGGAACTACACATGCAGAGATCATCTGTTCACCCACACCGCGTCTCACAAAGACACGGCGGTTTGAACCATAAATCTCCAATTTGGACTCCAAAACCAAAGGACAAATTTCCACCGGTCTAATGTCCATTGCACGTGTTTCTTGGCCCAAGCAGGTCTCTTCTTCTTATTGGTGTCCTTTAGTAGTGGTTTATTTGCAGCAATTTGACCATGAAGGCCTGATTCACCCTGTCCCCTCTGAACAGTTGATGTTGAGATGTGTCTGTGACTTGAACTCAGTGAAGCCGTAATGAGAGAAATAATGTAGCCTAAGCTACTGAAAACAGGAGCGTTAGATTTTTATTAAAGAGATGGTGTCCAGACAGGATACTTTAGGAAACTTTCTGAATGGACATATAGGCCTATAGAGAATCAGCAAACTCACACACCCCAGTAAAAGCACCCGTCAATCAAAGACACCAGCGTATGTCAGACACAAGAGCAAATATTTGTCCTTTCCTTAAAACTTTTAAAAAACCTAGGCATTCATTAGGCTTTCCAAAAGTAGGCCAGAAGAGAATGAATTGAAAAGGAAAGTATGAAGGGGACAGCTATGCTATAGTATGAAGATGAAATTGACAATCATTAAAATAAACAAATACACGCAACAGCCTATTTATCAAGGGGGAGAGTGTTGGAAATCATTTTGAAATACTGCAAGGAACTATTCTAATTTGAATGGATATATATATATATATATATATATATATATATATATATATATATATATATATATATATTGTGACGTCACGAGAGGCTACACAGCTTTCAGCGGGATTGCTCAAGTAGTGCAAGGAGACAAGGTTCAAACAAAACAAGGATTTTATTATAGGTCTTGGGAAATTAACGAAAATATAACAAAATTCTGTTCTCTTGTGGCTCTTTAAGGGTTAACAGTTCAGGGATGTCTCTTCCACATCCAAAGTCATAATTCTCACTCGCTCAGATAACTTTTCCCCCAGCCTTACTGTAGTCCATGTTGCAGCTAGTGGCCAACCCAGCAAAAAGTCCTTCCAAATGTCTCTCACGTATTTCCACAGGTGCATATATCCAAAGGTGAGTATTTCCCAAAGGTAAGTATCTCCAAATCCTTATATTCCTCATGGAAGTGGACGTGCAGCACTCTTGTCCTCCAGAGAGCCCAGGTTGGAGACTGTGTCTCTTCCCTTCCCAAACCTTCAGCTCATCAGCTCCTCATTTGTTTCAGCTGCGTGGGAAGATTGGCCATAGAGGGTGGAGTTCCCGACCATACCAGCAGATGGAGCCATAGCTGTCTGGGTTTGCAGCCACCTCAGGGGATGTAACGTCCCTCCAGGACACAGCCTCTCGTGACATCACACATCCCCCTCCTCGGGACCGACGTCCTCGTCGGGTAAAGGCAGCGAAGAAGGCATCACGCCGGGAGAGGGCGTCCGCATTGCCGTGGTGCTTGCCAGACTGCTCTCTCTTCAACTCCTCCAACTCTAGGACCAGGGACTCAGCCTCCTGTTGTCTCTCCTTGAGTTTCTTACTGAACGCATCAGCCTTGGTTTTAGCAGAGTTTAGCTTCTGTTGAGCAGCTTTCAGTTCCTTCTCTCTCTCTGCCTCCGCATTCTTCATCTTGTTCTCCAACACCTTGTACTTCTCCTCTGCCTTCTTCTGGACCTCCTTACTACTGCGCAGGGTCTCCTCACACTCCTCGATGGTCCTGCGCAGCCTCTCCAGCTCCTCCTGTTGCTTAGGAAGGAGCTCTGTTGGAGTTTAGCCTGGAGGATATCTAACTCTTCTGTCTTCATGTCTAACTGTTGCTTTAACAAACGATACCTCTCAGCGGTCCCCTTCAGACCAGACAGTTCTTTGTCCAGATTCTGTAGCTCCGTCTCTGTGTCGGTCTGGGCACCTGCCATCCCTATCAGAGCCCGGGCGGGAGTGAGTAACTCGGAGGATTGCACCGGAGCCTTCCCAGGATGAGTCTTGCCTCTCCGTTTCCGAGGTACTCGGGTTATCCTCTCCTGAGACTCTCTCCAGAGTGGGTAAAAGGCTGGGCAGTCTCGTCCAATTAGGACAGGGACGGGAGGGAATCAACCACCCCCGCCGTCGTGTGTATGGTTCCCCGTGTGCTGGTCATTGTAAGTTCAGTAATGGGGTATTCTCTGGTGTCCCCATGGACACAGGAAACTGGGAGGACTTTCCCGGGGTCAGACACGTTGGGCCCACCAAATCCTTACGCACCAGGGTGGCCCGGCTACCAGAATCCAGTAAGGCCTCCACATCATGGTGATTCACAGTTACCGGGCAGGTGGGGGGGTCGATCTGGGCCGCCATCTACGACTCCCAAGAGCGAGGCAAAACGGTGTGTGGGTGCTGAGCTGGAGGACTCCGCAGTGGGCATAGGTTCCTCGGCTGGTTTCCCACACTGCCATGAGATATGTCCCATCTCCCCCACACCGGTAACACTGTCGAGTTTCCCCCCTCCTGGTGTACTCTTCTTGGACCCGCCTGGTTTCTGGCTCCCCCTGGAGCCGGGATAAGTCCTGACGTGGCTGGGTTCGAGACCTTGGGGTCCTTTGGGACGGGTTCTTCCCATTTGGGGTGGGGCCGCACTCCTGGGGTCTTTTCGGGAAGCATTCAGCATCTCCGCTGTGGCCTGGTACTTTTCCACAGCTTCCACGGTCAGATCAGCCGTGGTCAAGGCCTGTTGACTGATGAACCGTTTTGCCTCATAAGGCAGGGCGCGTAGGTAACGATCCACCACAACGGCCTCCACCACCGCCGCTGCTGTATTCCTCTGCGGATCCAGCCATTTCCTTGCGATTCGGACAAGTTCATGCATCTGCGCCCGAGGAGGTTGGTCTGGTTGGAAGGTCCAGCTGTGAAAGCGCTGGGCCATACCAAACTTTGTGAGTCCATATCTGCTGAGGATCTCAGACTTCAGGGCATCATAGTCAGTAACCTGGTCAGGGCCCAGGTCCCGGACAGCATTCAGCGATTCCCCGGTTAGAAAGGGGGCTAACAGACCAACCCACTGTTGCTTGGGCCAGGCTTCCCTAGTGGCCGTGGCCTCAAATGCATGCAGGTATGCCTCAATGTCATCGGTAGCTCCCATCTTAGATATAAAGTCACTTGCCTTTATTGGGCGGGTATTTTGGACCACCCTCTGTCTCTGCAACTGCAATTCCTCTGCCTTCAGAAGGTTGGCTTTCTTTTGCTCCTCCAAGAGAGCCACGTTTGCTTGCATCTGGGCTTGCTGGCCAGCAACAAGGGCTTTCAATATGTCCTCCATTTCAGTCGGCGGGGAGCCTACGGCCAACTTGGAAAACTGGGTGATCAAACCTTCGGTATCCTCCTCTGACATGCACTATTAACGCTTGAGCGTGCCCGTATTCTCCACCATCTGTGACGTCACGAGAGGCTACACAGCTTTCAGCGGGATTGCTCAAGTAGTGCAAGGAGACAAGGTTCAAACAAAACAAGGATTTTATTATAGGTCTTGGGAAATTAACGAAAATATAACAAAATTCTGTTCTCTTGTGGCTCTTTAAGGGTTAACAGTTCAGGGATGTCTCTTCCACATCCAAAGTCATAATTCTCACTCGCTCAGATAACTTTTCCCCAGCCTTACTGTAGTCCATGTTGCAGCTAGTGGCCAACCCAGCAAAAAGTCCTTCCAAATGTCTCTCACGTATTTCCACAGGTGCATATATCCAAAGGTGAGTATTTCCCAAAGGTAAGTATCTCCAAATCCTTATATTCCTCATGGAAGTGGACGTGCAGCACTCTTGTCCTCCAGAGAGCCCAGGTTGGAGACTGTGTCTCTTCCCTTCCCAAACCTTCAGCTCATCAGCTCCTCATTTGTTTCAGCTGCGTGGGAAGATTGGCCATAGAGGGGTGGAGTTCCCGACCATACCAGCAGATGGAGCCATAGCTGTCTGGGTTTGCAGCCACCTCAGGGGGATGTAACGTCCCTCCAGGACACAGCCTCTCGTGACATCACAATATATATATATATATTTTTTACGGACTTCGTTGACTTACTGTGTGAGGTAAAAAAAATAAAAAATGACTGAGAAGCCCAACTGGGCACTTTCCTACATTTTACATTTACGAGAAGCAGGCCAGATACTTATATACGTGCTCAGGCGCTTGTGCGCCGTCAACACCAACAGGATAGAGAAACCAAACACATGCTCATTGCTCACATGGAGCGTGTAAATGATGGTATGAAATAAACCAAAACTTGTTTCTCACAAGAGTAGCAGGTTGTGAACTCTTGTAATTACTGTAATTAATACATGCATTAACAGAAATGTATGTAACCAAATGACAGGGATTAACGGTAAATTGCCTGTTTTACAAACGGTAGGCTACCACATGGGCATTCATAAAAGTGCGACACTTTATAGCCTAGGCTACTATTTTTTTAGTCTCACCTAGGGTGGTATATCGGCCAGTCTATCAATTAAGAAAATATTCCGTATCAAATTATACCATGCCAGGTTGGAGAAGATTGGCGCATTTGACACATTAGTGCATTATAGGCCTCTGAGCCAGAACAACCTTGTTGTAATAATTAATAAATAGTCAGACACATCCAACATTTTTTTTTAAGGCAGATTTATTTACTAGCAAGCAATGAAAACGTGCATTGAATAAAATAAAGTCCACACGTTAATTATTTTTAGCCTATAGTGCTCTACACCCTGCGCATCTAGGGATGAGCTGCTCAAGCATCAAAGGAAAGTTGGAAAGAGGAGACGTAGAACGTTTAATAGACAGACTAAGTTAGCAAAACAATTGCTTATAGTCATTAGTAAACACTCCCGCTATTAGGTCATGTTTATCTACATGAAAATAAAGTTAATTTAAAAAATCCTCAAATGCATGTAGGCCTATTTAAACTGTTTTTATGGTTATTTTATTTTCATGACGGTCTTCATCCATAACCGTCAGTTACACGGTTATTCAATTACCGCCACAGCCCTAATGAAAATGCAATAACTCCCCCAAAAAAAAAAAAAAACGGGAAAGATTTTCTGTGAAAATGTTTTGTCCACTCCTGTTCCAGAGTCAAAATGTAGCCTACATTTTGTGTATAATTTTACTGCAAGAAATGCTTAATTCTGCAGGAGTTAATAGTATGGCTATGTGAGAGGTTATAGACCTACAGTCAGTGTCCAGATTTCAGTTTCCATTTAACCCATCTGAACAGAAGGCTACAGTTCCCTTGACGTGCCATAGGCCTGTTTGAAATCCCGTCTTGTGACTGTCGAATTTGTATAGCACCTCACAATCATCACACATAACATTGCCAGCAATGCTATCATCCTCTTTTACCACTTCACAAAATATTTCACAAACATTACTTTTCTGGCCCTCCCTTCTCTTTATTTTCAACTCTCCATTTCGCAGCTTTTCTAATATTTAATTCAACTCCGACATTGTGCTTTTTGCCTCCATAAAATCAGCATTCACTTTTTCTGCCCGTTCCCAATTGGCGTGCGTACAGTTAGGCCCTAAAGTTTAGGCTTACGCACCAATGCCAGATAGCCTTACATAATTAAAGAAAAACCTCAATGATATAGATATAAATTGCATAATAATTATACGTTTATGGATTTTTTGTATGTATTGTTTTCTCTTTATTCAACCCGCCTGCCCTTCATCCACACATTATTTAGCCTAATGACCCTAAAACCGCCTGCCCCGCGGATATAAACACGGGACTGCAGGTTAGGAGTCAACCCGCGCATCACTACTGTGTACTTCTTACTGTACACTGATATCAGTAGCAAGAGTGCCCCCTGTCGTTGTGTTAGCGGAAGAAAATGTGACATTCGAAAAGTGGACTAGTCACCATACTAGACTGCTAAAGCTGAATTAGTCAAATTGATGCATATTGGCTGATGTTAGCCATCAAAACGAAAATACGTTGTTTTTTTTGTAATCAGAATACAACTTGCATGCATCAGCAGGTCAACACTATACTTTCAACTTTCCCTCCACTTCGAAAACGTTGACAAATTGGTAACGCCCCCTTAATCCTAACAGAGGCTAAAACATTATTATGGCTGCGATCTCTGTCTAAGGCACAACTCAATACCGTGATGTTCATTAAAGCCTTCAAGGATTGTTTTTATTATTTTTATTATTATGCGCCTTGGGTGTGAGAAAAAGCGCTTTACAAATTATGTAAATTATTATTATTAAACCCATAGTGGGATACTGCAAAACTATATAATGGTATCATTGAACCAAATGCATTATTCAAGCGCGCGCAAAATGTAGCCAGTTTCATGTCACGTTAACCAATTATATTATCATTGCTGCTCATCATTATGGGTTGCAAACAAACAAATCACAGGAGTGTAATTTATTGTGTACAATGTTTTACTAACGTAACACTGAGAAGTATAGAAGTTGTGTATATAAGTCGTGCATTATTATGAATCTTATTTTGATGCATTTCTCAACAACAAAAAAGCGACATCATACACTTTCTAATCACATCACTGACATTAAAACGGTTGTAATAATTTGACAGTTACAGCTACATAGTTGACCTACAAGACTGTCTGTCGCTGGTCTCGCTTGACTGAGTCGAGTTAATAAACAATAGCAATAATAACTGGATGCAAAGCACGACATATTAGACAAACACTTGAAAATATATTGGTCTTATACATTGGATTTACAAAACAAAATATATTACAGAAAATAAAACATTTGTTCATATTGCTAGCGCTAATGTGTTGCAAAGGAAGATGGTGCCTAGGCCTGTGAAGCTATTGCGAGCGGTGAGCATAGGATGCGTTTTCTTACCCTGTAGAGCTGTCCAAACTCTGTTCAAGCATATCCATGAAGGTTACAGTTTAAAATGTGATATTCAGCGACACTGAAATACGGAGTTGGAAGTACTGATCACGGGGACAAACAAGGGTCATGTGAGAAAGACAGTCCAGAACACGTGAGGTACCGACCGGGCAAGGAGCTAAAATGGAGACCGCTGCAGAGCTGGGAGGTGTTTTCGTTCTGTGTGCTCTTTTGACTCTCTCACGTTCCCCTCATCTTCGAAAATGCGAGATTCGGGTTTCAGAATTGGCAACTGTACCGTCGGATTTATAGATGGGAATTGGGCAGATATTTCCGTGATTAACTGTTTTATTTTGTGCCTTTTAGACATTTTTTATTTATTGTTCCCTGGTTGGGCTATTTGCACTCGAAGTGGTGTTAAATGTATCCATCCGCAAGGCTGCGTTGCGTCTAAAGTTGCCTTGTCGTTGTGGATAATAAATTATGGAGTGGAGTCTATTCTAAACATGGGATGATTCCTGATTCCGCAGAACTTGTGAAATTAAAATATTGTATGCGAATCATTCTTGCTAAGTCTTGAGTAGTCAGTGCTTGACTTTGACTGAAATAGGTGCTGGTACTCATGTTGGGTGTAGGTATTGTTTGTATTTAGGTGCAGGAGCTCCACAATACCTTTGAGCTAATATTCTATAAGAGGAACAGGAGCTCAAGGAGTAGAACATTTGAGGTGCTGGTACTCATTTCTGGTGAGCGCCTGCCCAAGTCAAGCACTGTGTGTAGTGCAATTGAAATCAGCAGCCTTACTTGATTATCTAATGAGCATGCAGGGCACATGCCCTGGGGCCCCTGAGCTCCAAGGCCCCCCCCTTATGAAAAAAAGATTGCAGTCAGAGTGCAGTATAACACTGCAGTAGAGTGCAGTATGCTGCAAATACTGCATCCAAAATATGTTTTCTTTACTGCAATAAATTTGCAGTGTAACTGCAGTTAGAGTGCAGTACACTGCAGTTATTCTGCAATTTACTGCGTCCAAAATATCACAGTCGACTGCATTTACTGCACTTTCATTTTAGTTTCAAAACTGCTATCTTTTTTTGTAAGGACCAACAGACATTGTTTTGGGAGGTTGTGGGCCTGTCATGCCAACTAATGGCCACAGCCAAAAAGTGCAGATAATAACATGACAATAACAGTAGCTGTAGATGATGTAATGAAAAGTTGGAGGGTGGTTGGTAATGGAGGACATCAGGTGGATCCACGTCTGGGTGTTGGGCAGAACCCCTAGGTCCTGGCGAACAGGCGCAGAGTTAAAGGGAACAGGGTAGGAGGCAGACATAAACAAGCAAACACACAGGTTACATTTTACTTTGAGAAAATCTGATGGATTAGTGCAGTGTTATAAATGGGAGCTATGTACTTTTCAACAGTTTTGGAAGGTATAGCCTACCTCAAGCTGGTCCCCAGGTCTCGCCTTCCTTTCGTCCTTCTTCCAAACCAAGTAATTTGCCCGGATGTCGAAGCACTTGGTCCCCTTATTGATTCTCCTCCGGTAGCTCTCCTTCTGTTTCTCCTGCGCCTTGTCGATGTTCAGTCTCACCTTGATTGATAACAGGAATATATGCAATTATATTTCATATTACAAATACATTTCTTACATATCTCTTGGAGGGCCAGAATATAAATTAACAGTGGACAATCATTTTTACCTGGTCAAAAACCTCCACATCCTTCTCAGTCTGTGCCTGAATATGGTCCTTGAAGGCGTTCTGATCTGGTTCGACAACTGCCACAAGTGTAGAGAGGAGTAGGCAGGTGGGGTTTCAGTGATCTGAAAGTATGTTATACAAAAATAGCAATAGACAAACAACAACACTAAGTCAATCACAAATTTGAAAGACGACAGTATATGGAATAATTGTATATACAATTGCATTGTTTACCTCAGTCAACAGCTGCGGCTCCCGTCCATACTCGATGGAGGCCTGGACGCTGTTGTTGTGTTCAAAGATAATTACCTTCAGGATGTTCTCCCACCGTTCCTGGTACCCGTCAAGGGACTTGCCCATGGCAGTCTTGAGGGTCTGGTTGGTCCATTCATCCAAACTTGGAGGACGGGGTAGGAAAGCGATATCTATTGACAATGTAAGATATTGAAATATGTCTGATTATGTACCATGGAAAAACAAATTGTAAAAAATAAATAAAACCATTGGTGACAGAATATAACCTATAACATCCATAACTTGTTCCAGCATTCATGACCTCGGTTACTCAAGATGACCTCAGGAGAACCGTGGGTCCATCATCGCCTTGGAGGTGGCCTCACCAGTCTCGTACTTGATGGGTATCATACAAAATGAAAATACATTTTTGGTTCCAAGCAACCCTTTTAATGGGTTACAGAAGGGAATTTAGAGTTAAGCACGTTCTCTTCCTTTACTGACCTTAAATGGGTGTTGCCTACCCCCACTTGGTAAAGTGATCGGTCGCCATCAGACACCAGCTGTTGCCATTCCTGGATTTCGTGAAGGGTCCGATGAGGTCCACCCCTAACATTTAAAGTGTTAGAGAGAAGATTACTATATTTTTACCCATATCTGTGTCATACAGTATGCAGATTTTCATATTTATAAGGATACTGCGACACACACACACACACTCTATAATATTGAACTCTGCTGTGGTCAAATAAAGCAACCATTACAAAACAACTTATCAGGGCAAAATTTGAATTGGGACACTTACCGATCATGTGTCATGGTGAAACAACTTTGATGGGCTTCAACTCCGGCGCCACAGTCTTCACCTTCTCAAATTTCTGGCAGGCTAGACAGGGTACTACCTTTAAGCACAAAGTGACCAATTGAAACATTGTGTGCTCTCTGATATGACATTCATTGAAATCATAATAATTTCAGATACAATAGAATGTGATTGATAAACAAAAGGTTATTTCACTTGCCCAGCTGTCCACCTCCTTGACAATTCCACGTCAGAAGAAGGTTAGGTTGATTTTGGCAATCTTGCCCTTCACTCCGAAATGGCCAGCATGCATCTATCTTGGTCAGCACGGCCTCCTTCTCCTCCTTAGTAAAAATCACCCTCCTGTGTGGCTGGCCATCCTTCCCCTGTAGGTACATGTGATTGCCTAACAGGTTGGAAGAGATGAGTTGTTGAAATACTAAAGTCTAAGTCAATTTGCACTGCTGTCTTTCTCTCTCTGTTTCTCTTTCTCAATTTTCCATTCTCTTCCCACCTCTCTCTCTCCCACTTTCATCCTTTCTCACGTTCTTCCTCTCCCCCCCTCTCTCTGTCTGTGTCTGTCTAGTGAATACACCTAGTTAAGGGCATTTGGAATTACCATAAGTGCTTACACCTATCCATTTGATTGATCTGGTTTAACTTATTGCTAGATACCTCAAAATGACAGCCATATAACTATACAGGTAAAAGTCAGTAAATTAGAATATTTTGAAAAACTTGATTTATTTCAGTAATTGCATTCAAAAGGTGTAACTTGTACATTATATTTATTCATTGCACACAGACTGATGCATTCAAATGTTTATTTCATTTAATTTTGATGATTTGAAGTGGCAACAAATGAAAATCCAAAATTCCGTGTGTCACAAAATTAGAATATTACTTAAGGCTAATACAAAAAAGGGATTTTTTAGAAATGTTGGCCAACTGAAAAGTATGAAAATGAAAAATATGAGCATGTACAATACTCAATACTTGGTTGGAGCTCCTTTTGCCTCAATTAATGCATTAATGCGGCGTGGCATGGAGTCGATGAGTTTCTGGCACTGCTCAGGTGTTATGAGAGCCCAGGTTGCTCTGATAGTGGCCTTCAACTCTTCTGCGTTGTTGGGTCTGGCATTCTGCATCTTCCTTTTCACAATACCCCACAGATTTTCTATGGGGCTAAGGTCAGGGGAGTTGGCTGGCCAATTTAGAACAGAAATACCATGGTCCGTAAACCAGGCACGGGTAGATTTTGCGCTGTGTGCAGGCGCCAAGTCCTGTTGGAACCTGAAATCTCCATCTCCATAGAGCAGGTCAGCAGCAGGAAGCATGAAGTGCTCTAAAACTTGCTGGTAGACGGCTGCGTTGACCCTGGATCTCAGGAAACAGAGTGGACCGACACCAGCAGATGACATGGCACCCCAAACCATCACTGATGGTGGAAACTTTACACTAGACTTCAGGCAACGTGGATCCTGTGCCTCTCCTGTCTTCCTCCAGACTCTGGGACCTCGATTTCCAAAGGAAATGCAAAATTTGCTTTCGTCAGAAAACATGACTTTAGACCACTCAGCAGCAGTCCAGCTCTTTTTTTCCTTAGCCCAGGTGAGACGCCTTTCGCGCTGTTTCTTGGTCAACAGTGGCTTGACACGAGGTATGCGGCAGTTGAAACCCATGTCTTTCAAGCGTCTCTTGGTGGTGGATCTTGAAGCCCTGACTCCAGCAGCTGTCCACTCCTTGTGAATCTCCCCCACATTTTTGAATGGGTTTTTTTTCACAATCTTGACTAGGCGCGGTGATCCCTATCGCTTGTACACTTTTTCTGACCACAGTTTTTCCTTCCCTTTGCCTCTCTATTAATGTGTTTGGACACAGAGCTCTGAGAACAGCCAGCCTCTTCTGCAATAACCTTTTGTGTCTTTCCCTCCTTGTGCAATGTGTCGATGGTCGCCTTTTGGACAGCTGTCAAATCTGAAGTCTTCCCCATGTTTGTGTAGGCTTCAGAACTGGACTGAGAGACCATTTAAAGCCCTTTGCAGGTGTTTTGAGTTAATCAGCTGATTAGTTTGTGGCACCAGGTGTCTTCAAAATGTAACCCTTACACAATATTCTAATTTTGTGACACACGGAATTTTGGATTTTCATTTGTTGCCACTTCAAATCATCAAAATTAAATGAAATAAACATTTGAATGCATCAGTCTGTGTGCAATGAATAAATATAATGTACAAGTTACACCTTTTGAATGCAATTACTGAAATAAATCAAGTTTTTCAAAATATTCTAATTTACTGACTTTTACCTGTATGTATAGCTAGCAACATGTACAGTGCATTCAGAAAGTATTCAGACACCTTTACTTTTTCCACATTTTGTTACATTACAGCCTTATTCTAAAATTGATTAAATTGTGTTTTTTCCCCTCATCAATCTACACACAATACCCTATAATGAAAAAGCAAAAACAGGGTTTTAGATTTTTAGCAAATGTATATAAACCCCCCCCCGGAAATATCACATTTACATAAGTATTCAGACCCTTTACTCAGTACTTTGTTGAAGCACCTTTGGTAGCGATTACAGCCTCGAGTCTTCTTGGGTATGACGCTACAAGCTTGGCACACCTGTATTTGGGGAGTTTCAATCATTCTTCTCTGCAGATGCTCTCAAGCTCTGTCAGGTTGGATGGGGAGCATCACTGCACAGCTATTTTCAGGTCTCTCCAGAGATGTTCAATTAGGTTCAAGTCCGGGCTCTGGCTGGGCCACTCAAGGACATTCAGAGACTTGTTCCGAAATCACTCCTGCATTGTATTGGCTGTGTGCTTAGGGTCGTTGTCCTGTTGGAAGGTGAACCTTCGTCTGAGGTCCTGAGTGCTCTGGAGCAGGTTTTCATCACGGATCTCGCTGTACTTTGCTCCGTTCATCTTTCCCTCGATCCTGACTAGTCTCCCAGTCCCTGCAGCTGAAAAACATCCCCACAGCATGATGCTGCCACCACCATGCTTCACTGTAGGGATGGAGCCAGGTTTCCTCCAGACGTGACGCTTGGCATTCAGGCCAAAGAGTTATGTGTAGATTGATGAGGATAAAAACTTAAATTTAATCCATTTTAGAATAAGGCTGTAATGTAACAAAATTTGGAAATAGTCAAGGGGTCTGAATACTTTCCAAATGCACTGTAGATGACCAAAACAGAAAACTTGAGCGTGCATAACTATTCACCCCCCCCCCCCGAAGTCAATACTTTGTAGAGCTACTTTTTGCAGCAATTACAGCTGCAAGTCTCTTGGGGGTATGTCTCTATAAGCTTGGCACATCTAGCCACTGGGATTTTTGCCCATTCTTCAAGGCAAAACTGCTCTAGCTCCTTCAAGTTGGATGGGTTCCACTGGTGTACAGCAATCTTTAAGTCATACCACAGATTCTCAATTGGATTGAGGTCTGGGCTTTGACTAGGCCATTCCAAGACATTTAAATGTTTTCCCCTTAAACCACTCAAGTGTTGCTTTAGCAGTATGCTTAGGGTCATTGTCCTGCTGGAAGGTGAACCTCTGTCCAAGTCTCAAATCTCTGGAAGACTGAAACAGGTTTCCCTCAATAATTTTCCTGTATTTAGCGCCATCCATCATTCCTTCAATTCTGCTGCCACCACTATGCTGTTCTCGGGGTGATGAGAGGTGTTAGGTTTGCGCCAGACATAACGTTTTCTTTGATTGCCAAAAAGCTCAATTTTAGTCTCATCTGACCAGAGTACCTTCTTCCATATGTTTGGGGAGTCTCCCACATGGCTTTTGGCAAACACCAAATGTGTTTGCTTATTTCTTTTTTTAAGTAATGGCTTTTTTCTGGCCACTCTTCTGTAAAGCTCAGCTCTGTGGAGTGTACGGTTTAAAGTGGTCCTATGGACAGAGACTCCAATCGCCGCTGTGGAGCTTTGCATTTCCTTCAGGGTTATCTTTGGTCTCTTTGTTGCCTCTCTGATTAATGCCCTGCTTGCCTGGTCCGTGAGTTTTGGTGGGTGGCCCTCTCTTGGCAGGTTTGTTGTGGTGCCATATTCTTTCCATTTTTTAATAATGGATTTAATGGTGCTCCGTGGGATGTTAAAAGTTTCTGATATCTTTTTATAACCCAACCCTGATCTGTACTTCTCCACAACTTTGTCCCTGACCTGTTTTGAGAGCTCCTTAGTCTTCATGGTGCCACTTGCTTGGTGGTGCCCCTTGCTTAGTGGTGTTGCAGACTCTGGGGTCTTTCAGAACAGGTGTATATATACTGAGATCATGTGACAGATCATGTGACACTTAGATTGCACACAGGTGGACTTTATTTAACTAATTATGTGACTTCTGAAGGTAATTGGTTGCACCAGATCTTATTTAGGGGCTTCATAGCAAAGGGGGTGATTACATATGCACGCACCACTTTTCCATTATTTATTTTTTAGAATTTTTTGAAACAAGTAATTTTTTTCATTTCACTTCACCAATTTGAACTATTTTGTGTATGTCCATTACATGAAATCCAAATAAAAATCGATTTAAATTACAGGTTGTAATGCAGCAAAATAGGAAAAACGCCAAGGGGGATGAATACTTTTGCAAGGCACTTGCATAGCTAAATCCACCCAGTTATGTAATAGAAGTTTACTGCTCAACGTTACCCTGAATTGTGAATTTCTCTGAATGCTGCGCCTCTTGTCGAGATCAGTGGTGCCTTCATAGTACTTCGCCTGGTTGGAAAGATAAACTAAAATCTCCTCGAGGGATGCCATTGAAGTTCAAGCTACATACAAACAGAAAGCTACAATGACAGTTACAGTAGCTAGCTAGCTAACGTTAGCTAAATAAAACTGTCTGGCTAGCTAGCTGGCTAGCTGACTAGGCAGGCTGAGTAAGTACAGTAGCTAGCAACATCAATCTAAAAACAGATTAAATTATTGATTCCAATTTAACAATATTTTCTTATATAAAGACAACTATATGGTAGTCAGCAGGTAGTCAGCAGGTTCAAAAACACCGTCCTTGGAGAGCAATTCTGAGGTAATCATTTTGCGCAGACTGAGCGAGCGCTTATGAGGTGAAATAGAACTAGAACTGCCCGCGTCCTCCGTCCTTCACGACTGCTACGAGGTAAAACAGAGCCAAGCAACCAGCATAGCAATGGATGCTTTGGTTCATTACGTAAGCCTGAAGCTAGAACTCATCGAATACCATTGTGGGGGGGACACTTTTTGGCAGGGGGACACTATTTGGGCATGACAGCCCCCCCAGATAGCATATGATAGCAGAATGTGAACAATAGCATGAGATGAGCTATAAAACAGCCAATTTTTCTCTCTGGCCCATGGCAATAAGTGTAGAATTGCATGAAATTAGCTTTAAAACTAATACATTTTCGTCATGACAAAGTGTGTACAATAGCATTATAAAACTGCAAATTTGTTCAACATAAAATGTGTTGAAATGCAGGAAGTTAGCTGTTTTCCCAGGGCCCCAAATGAGGTAGTCCGGCCCTGGTCTTATGTTACACAAATTGTGTAAATGTAGGACCATGTCACTTTAGTCTTCTAGGCTCACTGAGCGACTAGAATGATTTGCTTTTCAATAGGGGCGTTTTAACACCGGGCCTCATTTTGTTAAGATTTGCTCTTTTGGTGCATTTTGGGGTTTTCCTTCAAACCAAATGACAATCTGCCATATGCACAGAGATGGACCTCAAATTATCTGAATGTAACAATGGATTAGGGCTGACCCCTTTGGTCAACTGGTCGATTGTTTTGTGATAGGCTGTTGGTCGACCAAGATTTTTTTGTCAAGCAGTGGCAAATACAGTACCAGTCAAAAGTTTGGACACACCTATTCATTCAAGGGTTTTTCTTTATTTTTTACTATTTTCTACCTTGTAGAATAATAGTGAAGACATCAAAACTATGAAATAACACATATGGAATCATGTAGTAACCAAAAAAGTTACTATATATATTTTATTTTATTTTAGATTCTTCAAAGTAGCCACCCTTTGCCTTGATGACAGCTTTGCACACTCTTGGCATTCTCTCAACCAGTTTCACCTGGAATGCTTTTCCAACAGTCTTGAAGGAGTTCTCACATATGCTGAGCACTTGTTGGCTGATTTTCCTTCACTCTGCGGTCCAACTCATCCCAAACCATATCAATTGGTTAGAGGTCGGGTGATTGTGGAGGCCAGGTAATCTGATGCAACACTCCATCACTCTCCTTCTTGGTAAAATAGCCCTTACACAGCCTGTAGGTGTGTTGGGTCATTGTCCTGTTGAAAAACAAATGATAGTCCCGCTAAGCCCAAACCAGATGGGATGGCGTATTGCTGCAGAATGCTGTGGTAGCCATGCTGGTTAAGTGTGCCTTGAAATCTAAATAAATCACAGACAGTGTCACCAGCAAAGCACCCCCACACCATCACACCTGCTCCTCCATGTTTCACAGTGGGAACTACACATGCAGAGATCATCCGTTCACCTACACTGCGTCTCACAAAGACACGGCGGTTGGAACCAAAAATCTTCCATTTGGACTCCGAACCAAAGGACACATTTCCACCGGTCTGATGTCCATTGCTCGTGTTTTTTTGCCCAAGCAAGTCTCTTCTTATTATTGGTCTCCTTTAGTAGTGGTTTCTTTGCAGCAATCGACCATGAAGGCCTGATTCATGCAGTCTCCTCTGAACATTTGATGTTGAGATGTGTCTGTTACTTGAACTCTGTGAAGCATTTATTTGTGCTGCAATTTTTGAGGCTGGTAACTTTAATGAACTCATCCTCTGCAGCAGAGGTAACTCTGGGTCCTCCTTTCCTGTGGCGGTCCTCATGAGAGCCAGTTTCATCATAGCGCTTGATGGTTTTTGCGACTGCACTTGAAGAAACGTTCAAAGTTCTTGAAATGTTCCATATTGACTGACCTTCATGTCTAAAGTAATTATTATTTGAGCTGTTCTTGCCATTATATGGACATGGTCTTTTACCAAATAGGGCTATCTTCTGTATACCACCCCTACCTTGTCACAACACAACTTATTGGCTGAAATGCATTAAGAAAATAGTAATAATTAAGAAAAACCCTTGAATGAATAGGTGTGTCCAAACTTTTGACTGGTACTGTCTATATTTGTAAATATTATGGCACACGGGACACCTTTCTGATTCATGCCTGTCTGAGGGGACTAATCCATTGCGGAGACCGTGGGAATGGCACACTCGTATTACCAGTAGTACATTTAACGATAATTCCCATGATTTCTCATTACAATTTCTGTTAATGCATTCAATATATTATTATTATTACAGTCTTACCGTTATCATTGTAGGAGTGGACACGCCGTTTGCAGAGCGCACCACCTAGGCTACACTTGTGAGAAAAAGGTTTTGCTTTATTTAATTCAATTTACGAGTGTTTGGAGCGCTCCTGTCAATCTTGAGTAAGGACACGCACCTGATTACGCATAGAAGTAGGCCTAGGCTACCTGGCCTGCGTGCAAAACCATTTGAGGATCTGATACTATTTCTGATTGTCCTAACTCACAATCACTGTGGAGCTTCTCAAACAACAAGTAAACAAAGTCTGTTTTTACATCCATTGAGAATGACAATAGTTCCTCAACGTAGCCTATTTGAAAAATCTTTCCAGCTCTCTCCCTTTCGATAACCATTTGGAATGAAAGGGGAATAAAAATCATGCTCTGATCCGGTGGAAACGTCATAAAATAGGCCTACCTGATTACTTCTTATCCCTTGCGCAAATAGCCTACAGCTGTGTCCGTCTGTCCGGAGCTCACTGACACAGGAAACTCTGAGGGCCCATAATATTTTATACAATGTTGCAAGTTTGCTAGCACCAGCTGCTTTGGGCCAGACCATGTTAATACTTGATATAATGTTTCAAGTTCCTTGCAGACAGGCCTTGCATAGCCAATGTGATTTATAGGATATTTATTTTTATCAGGATATTTTCTACCTGCAGGCTGCAATGTTTTTATTTGTTGGCTTTATGTAAGCTATTTTTACATAATGGCAATAGAAGTTACTTTTAGATTTGTATCATTTTCATTTAGATAGAATTTATGATTAACCACATGACATTGTCAGAGCGGGCGTAGGTGTGGTGTAGGAATCAGATGCAGGACACAGATGCTAGTCCAAAAATACTTTAGTAAAGTTCACAAACGAACGGCTACAAACAAAGCCGGAGGCACGAGAAAAATAACGCACACAGCGTATAAATGCAAAACACAGCAAACACGCACAACAAGTGCGGACTCTCTATCCAATACAAAATAGAGCACTAACTGACTAGAAGCACCTGCTGACAAGGAACAACTACACACAACCACAAGACAGAAACAACGAGAACTTAAAGGACACATATTCAAGACAAAATGAGAAACAGGTGTACCAAAACAGACCAAACAAACACAGAAACAACGAACGGTGGCAGCTAGTACTCCGGAGACGACGACCGCCGAAGCCTGCCCGAACAAGGAGAAGGAGCAGCCTCGGCCGAAACAGTACCCCCCCCTTGACGCGCTACCAGCCGTGCACCGACCCCGGCCTCGGGGACGACCAGGAGGACGCGGAGCAGGGCGCGTGGGATGACCACGATGGAACTCAGTCAGCAGGGACGGGTCTAAGATATCTCTCCTCGGCACCCAGCACCGCTCCTCCGGACCGTACCCCTCCCACTCCACGAGATATTGGAGACCCCCCATCCGACGTCTCGAATCCAGGATGGACCGAACTGTGTACGCCGGAGCCCCCTCGATGTCCAGCGGGGGCGGAGGAGTCGCTGCTATCTCACAGTCCTGGAGTGGACCAGCTACCACCGGCCTGAGGAGAGACACATGGAACGAGGGGTTAATATTCTTATAATCAATAGGTAGTTGTAATCTGTAACACACCTCGTTCAACCTCCTCAGGACTTTAAAAGGCCCCACAAACCGCCGACCCAGCTTCCGGCAGGGCAGGCGGAGGGGCAGGTTGGGCGGAGGGGCAGGTCGAGAGCCAGACTCGATCTCCCGGTGCGTACACCGGTCCCTCACTGCGGTGGAGATCGGTGCTCGCCTTGTGTCGACGGATGGCCCGCTGCAGATGTATGTGAGCAGCGTTCCACGTCTCCTCCGAGCGCCGCACCCACTCATCCACCGCAGGGGCCTCGATCTGGCTCTGATGCCAAGGTGCCAGAGCCGGTTGGTACCCTAATACACATTGGAAGGGAGTTAGTCTGGTGGAGGAGTGGCGAAGGGAGTTCTGGGCCATCTCTGCCCAGGGAACATACCTCGCCCACTCCTCCGGCCGGCCCTGGCAATACGACCTCAGAAACCTACCCACATCCTGGTTTACCCGTTCAACCTGCCCATTGCTCTCCGGGTGGTACCCCGAGGTAAGGCTCACCGAGACCCCCAAGCGCTCCATGAACGCTCTCCAGACTCGAGAGGTAAACTGGGGGCCTCGATCAGACACTATATCCTCGGGTACCCCGTAATGCCGGAAGACGTGAGTGAATAGTGCCTCAGCGGTCTGTAGGGCAGTAGGGAGACCCGGCATGGGAAGGAGACGACAGGCCTTCGAGAACCGATCCACAACGACCAGGATGGTGGTATTCCCCTGGGAGGGGGGAAGGTCAGTAACAAAATCCACCGAGAGGTGAGACCAGGGTCGTTGTGGAACGGGCAGGGGTTGTAGCTTACCCCGGGGCAGGTGTCTGGGTGCCTTACACTGGGCACACACCGAGCAGGAGGAAACATAAACCCTCACATCCCTGGCTAACGTTGGCCACCAGTATTTAGTGCTAAGGCAGTGCACTGTCCGGCCAATACCTGGATGTCCAGAGGAGGGTGACGTGTGAGCCCAATATATAAGTCGATCCCGAACCTCGAGTGGAACGTACGTCCGACCCACAGGACACTGTGGAGGGCTAGGATCGGTACGCAACGCCCGCTCGATTTCGGAATCGACCTCCCACACCACCGGTGCCACCAGGCAAGACGGCGGTAGTATGGGCGTGGGCTCAACGGACCTCTCCTCCGTGTCATACCGCCGGGACAGGGCATCTGCCTTACCGTTCTGGGACCCAGGGATGTACGTGATCTTAAAAACGAACCGGGCCAGAAACATGTTCCACCTAGCCTGGCGAGGGTTCAGTCTCCTAGCTGCCCGGATGTACTCCAGGTTTTGGTGGTCAGTCAAAATGAGGAAAGGGTGTTGAGCCCCCTCAAGCCAATGCCTCCACACCTTTAGGGCCTGTACCACGGCTAGCAGCTCCCTGTCCCCCACGTCATAATTTCGCTCCGCCGGACTGAGCTTTTTAGAATAAAAAGCACAGGGACGGAGTTTCGGTGGCGTGCCAGACCGTTGCGAGAGCACGGCCCCTATACCGGCTTCAGACGCGTCTACCTCGACCTGGAATGGTAGCGCGGGATCCGGATGCGCCAGCACCGGCGCCGAGGCAAACAGGTCCTTCAGTCTCCCAAAAGCCCTATCAGCCTCAGCAGACCACTGCAAGCGCACCGGACCTCCCTTTAGAAGGGACGTTATGGGAGCTGCCACCTGTCCAAAACCCCGGATAAACCTCCTGTAGTAATTCGCAAAGCCCAAGAACCGCTGCACCTCTTTAACAGTGGTTGGAGTTTGCCAATTACGCACGGCCGACACACGGTCAACCTCCATCTTCACCCCTGACGCAGACAACTGATAACCCAAAAAGGAGACTGGCTCCTGGAAAAACAGACATTTCTCTGCCTTGACATATAGGTCATGCTCCAACAATCTCCTCAACACTCGGCGCACCAGGGCTACATGCTCGGCTCGGGTAGAAGAGTACACCAGAATGTCGTCAATGTACACGACCACTCCTTGCCCCTGCATATCCCGGAAGATCTCATCTACGAAGGATTGGAAGACTGAAGGAGCATTCATTAACCCGTATGGCATGACGAGATACTCGTAATGACCCGAGGTGGTACTAAATGCTGTCTTCCATTCGTCTCCATCCCTAATACGCACCAAGTTGTATGCGCTCCTGAGGTCCAATTTTGTGAAGAACCGCGCCCCGTGTAAAGACTCCGTCATAGTCGCAATCAGAGGGAGTGGATAACTGTATTTCACAGTAATCTGATTGAGACTGCGGTAATCAATACACGGGCGCAAACCTCCATCCTTTTTCTTCACAAAAAAGAAACTCGAGGACGCAGGGGATGTGGAGGGCCGTATGTATCCCTGTCTCAGAGACTCGGCTATGTAAGTCTCCATAGCTCTCTTCTCCTCTTGAGACAAAGGATACACATGGCTCCGCGGAAGCGCAGCTCCTACCTGGAGGTCTATCGCACAATCCCCCTGTCTATGTGGTGGCAATTGCGTCGCCTTCGCCTTACTAAACACAAGTGCTAAATCCTCATACTCGGGGGGAATGTGCAATGCGGGCACTTGGTTTGGACTCTCCACCGAGGTCGCCCCTACGGAAACGCCCAGACATCGCCCCTACACACTGGGCAGACCACTCCTTAAGAGCCCTCTGTTGCCACGAAATAGAGGGATTATGGGTAATCAACCAGGGAAGCCCCAGCACCACCGGATACGCAGGAGAGTCAATAAGATATAGCTGAATAGTCTCCTCATGACCCTCCTGCGTCCCTATCCTAAGTGGAGCTGTGACCTCCCTAATCAACCCCGATCCCAATGGACGGCTATCTAGAGCATGTACAGGAAAAGGATTGTTGACAGGAAGGAGGGGAATCCCTAACTCTACACAAAATCTCTGATCTATAAAATTCCCGGCTGCGCCTGAATCTACTAGCGCCTTATATTGGGAACGAGGTGCAACCTGTGGGAAACAAACAGGTATGGTTAGGTGCACAACAGAGAGCTCTGGGTAAGTGTGGCGCCTACTCACCTGGAAGGACTCCCCAGTGCGGGGCCTGCCGTCTCGTCCCCTAGGAGACCCCCCCCCAGCACCTAGCCGCAGTGTGTCCTCCACGGCCACAGTTGGTACAGGGGTTGGTCCCTTTCGGGCACCTTCTCCTCTCCTCTCTAGCGCCAGCACCCCCGAGCTCCATAGGACTAGGCTCGGAGGTGCTGGAGGGTGGAATGGACGACCCCCACTCAGGACGTCCGCGGGTAGCCAGCAGGGTGTCTAGGCGAATGGCCATGTCCACCAACTGGTCAAACGTAAGGGTGGTGTCCCTGCAGGCCAACTCACGACGGACGTCCTCCCGTAGGCTGCAGCGGAAGTAGTCTATGAGGGCCCGCTCATTCCACCCTGCGTCTGCCGCTAGAGTCCGGAACTCCAGTACAAACTCCTGGGCGCTCCTCCTCCCCTGTCGGAGGTAGAATAGACGTTCTCCCGCCGCCTTCCCCTCAGGTGGATGGTCGAATACAGCCCTGAAGCGACGGGAGAACTCCGCATAGGTGATTGTCGCGGGGTCTCTTCTCCTCCATTCGGCGTTGGCCCACTCCAACGCCTTGCCGGTGAGACAGGAGATGAGGGCGGAAACGCTCTCGTGTCCCGAGGGCACCGGGTGTACGGTGGCAAGGTAGAGTTCAACTTGTAGGAGGAAACCTTGACACCCGGCAGCGGTACCATCATACGCCCTCTGGAGCGAGAGCTGAATCCCACTAGGTTCTGGAGCGTGGACAAAGGGACTGACCGGTGCTGGTGGTAATGTGGTAGGAGGCGTGGGTGCCCAACTGGTCTCCAGGCGATGCAGGGTATTCATTACTCCCTGCAGAGCGTTGGTGATTTGGGCTATCTGCTCGTCCTGTCCGTGGACGCGCTCCTCCCAAGACTCGGTCGCTGCTGCTGCTCCTGCTGATTCCATGGGTGGTGTGTAATTCTGTCAGAGCGGGCGTAGGTGTGGTGTAGGAATCAGATGCAGGACACAGATGCTAGTCCAAAAATACTTTAGTAAAGTTCACAAACGAACGGCTACAAACAAAGCCGGAGGCACGAGAAAAATAACGCACACAGCGTATAAATGCTAAACACAGCAAACACGCACAACAAGTGCGGACTCTCTATCCAATACAAAATAGAGCACTAACTGACTGGAAGCACCTGCTGACAAGGAACAACTACACACAACCACAAGACAGAAACAACGAGAACTTAAAGGACACATAATTAAGACAAAATGAGAAACAGGTGTACCAAAACAGACCAAACCAAACAAACACAGAAACAACGAACGGTGGCAGCTAGTACTCCGGAGACGACGACCACCGAAGCCTGCCCGAACAAGGAGAAGGAGCAGCCTCGGCCGAAACCGTGACAGACATTGACTTTGAGATATGAAGACTTTATTATAAATTAAATTAAACTGTTCCACAAAGATGTGCATATTAAAAAATCATAACTGGCACGCAGATCAGTAGAAATGGTACGATAACTTGGCACTCCAAATGGAAAAGGTTGCCCACCGCTGGTGTAACCTATTACCAGCAACTTCAGGAGCATAAAGGCTGGAAAGGCCAGCAGCAGTGGGAGGAGGAGGGTAGAGAACAGTTTTTTTTCTTCTTCTGGTTAGGCTATATTGATCTGTTAGGCTATATTGATCTCTGGCTCCCTCTTTAGTAATTTGTGTGTCTTCATTTTTAATTGCAGTGCTTAAAGCATCAGACAAGCTCAGTAGCCCACATATAGTTGATTTTATTCAAACATATTTATTCTATATATGGAAAAATACACGTTTCAACATTTTGACCAATCGATTGTTCGAAAGAACAGACGACTCTCGGTCGACCAAGATATTTTAAAATCAAGGACAGCCCTACAATGGATGCGTTCGTTTCGCATGGTCCGGTGCACCAGGTGGGTGGAGATTTTACTCAAGGGCCAATGGAATGGTCCGCGCCCCCGGGGCACCGGGCCATGCAAAACCAACCAATGTAGCCATTTATTTAACTAACTAACCAATGCTAAAACTCAACATTTGTTAGATTAAATTATAAACTTATCCAACACCTCAACAAATGAAACACAACCAATAGGCAATTGCCTATAGCAACATTAGCCTACCCCATGTGTTATTTTTTTGTCAATGTATCACCACTGTTTGCATGATAGCTACATTGAACATTGTTGCAAATGATAAACTAGGCTACTAAATGGAAAAATATGATTGTTGTTTTAGTCCGCTCTTCTCTACTGAGAGATACCTTGGTGAGAGAAAGGTAAACGTCTCTTTAAGGGCTCTATTCAATCTGTAAAGCTGAAGCAGTTTCCGTTAAAGCGAGAACATTGCCTTTAAATTTAAATCACGCTGTAAAGCTGAACTTCAGCGATGCGGATTGAATAGAGTCCTAAAGCGATAAAGTTTATTTAAAGCAGTACAACGGCCGTTGAAAAGATAACAGGAGATTGGTGGCACCTTAATTGGGGAGGACGGGCTCATGTTAATGGCTGGAGCGTAAGAGGTGGAATGGTATCAAATACATCAAAAACATGGTTTGATGCCATTCCATTAGCTCCGTTCCAGACATTATTATGAACCGTCCTCCCCTCAGCAGATTCCACTGTTGCACATAATGTTTAGGATTTTGCCCATATCAGAATTGGCCATGCTTCTGGATTTCTGCTACCACCCCCTGGACAATAATGGTAATACTTGTGTTCTGAGTTGTATTCAGCTGAGGCAGAGGTAGAGTACAAGGCTACCACAAGATGGCAATAAAATATCAGTGTATTTACACTGAGTGTACAAAACATTAGGAACGTCTGCTCTTTCAATGACATAGACTGACCAGGCCTTACAAAAAAAGGATTGCAGTCAGAGTGCAGTATAACTGCAGTATGCGGCAAATACTGTGTCCAAAATAACACCGTTTTTTTTTTACTGCAGTAATTTTGCAGTTTAACTGCAGTTAGAGTGCAGTATAACTGCAATTCAACTGCAGTAGACTGCAGTTATTCTGCAATTACTGCACCCAAAATACCACAGTCAACTGCAGGTTGAGAGCTTCAAGTTCCTTGGTGTCCACATCACCAACAAACTAACATGGTCCAAGCACACCAAGACAGTCGTGAAGAGGGCACGACAAAACCTATTCCCCCTAAGGAGACTGAAAAGATTTGGCATGGGTCCTCAGATCCTCAAAAGGTTTTACAGCTGCACCATCGAGAGCATCCTGACTGGTTGCATTACTGCCTGGTATGGCAACTGCTCGGCCTCCGACCGCAAGGCACTACAGAGGGTAGTGCGTACGGCCCAGTACATCACTGGGGCCAAGCTTCCTGCCATCCAGGACCTCTATACCAGGCGGTGTCAGAGGAAGGCCCTCAAAATTGTCAAAGACTCCAGCCACCCTATTCATAGAATGTTCTATCTGCTACCACACGGCAAGCGGTACCGGAGCGCCATGTCTAGGTCCAAAAGGCTTCTTAACAGCTTCTACCCCCAAGCCATAAGACTCCTGAAGATCTAATCAAATGGCTACCCAGACTATTTGCATTCCCCCCACCACACTTTAATAACTCTACCTACATGTACATATTACCTCAATTACCTCGACTAACTGGTGCCCCCGCACATTGTGTGAATTTAAGTATGCTCTCTCTAATTCTCTCGTTCTCTCTTTCTCTCTGAGAACCTGAGCCCTAGGACCATACGTCAGGACTACCGGGCATGCTGACACCTTGCTGTCCCCAGTCCGCCTGGCCTTGCTGCTATTCCAGTTTCAACTGTTCTGCCTGCGGTTACGAAACCCCTACCTGTCCCAGACCTGCTGTTTTCAACTCTTAATGATCGGCTATGAAAAGCCAACTGAGAGACCTGAGCCCTAGGACCATACGTCGGGACTACCGGCCGTGGTGACTCCTTGCTGTCCCCAGTCCGCCTGGCCTTGCTGCTATTCCAGTTTCAACTGTTCTGCCTGTGGTTATGGAACCCCTACCTGTCCCAGACCTGCTGTTTTCAAACTCTTAATGATCGGCTATGAAAAGCCAACTGAGATTTATTCCTGATTATTATTTGACCATGCTTGTCACTTATGAACATTTTTGAACATCTTGGCATGGTTCTGTTATAATCTCCACCCGGCACAGCCAGAAGAGGACTGGCCACCCCTCATAGCCTGGTTCCTCTCTAGGTTTCTTCCTAGGTTTTGGCCTTTCTAGGGAGTTTTTCCTAGCCACCGTGCTTCTACACCTGCATTACTAGCTGTTTGGGGTTTTAGGCTGGGTTTCTGTACAGCACTTCGAGATATTAGCTGATGTACGAAGGGCTATATAAAATAAAATTGATTGAAATTGATTGATTGACTCGGTACCGGTACCCCCTGTATTTAGCCTCGCTATTGTTATTTTTACTGCTGCTCTTTAATTATTTGTTTATTTTATTTCGTATTATTTTATATTGTATTTTTTTGTGATTTGTTTTAGTATTCTTTCTTAAAACTGCATTGTTGGTTAAGGGATTGTAAGTAAGCATTTCACTGTAAGGTCTACACCTGTTGTATTCGGCGCATGTGACAAATACAATTTTATTTTATTTTATTTGACAGTCCAGTACCAACATTGTTGCCCAAAAACCCATAAAAGAATGCACAACTCGTACCTTGACACGAAAGAGGTATGGCAGGCGACGACCTTATAGAGTTCCAATTCTTTAAGCAAAAAAACAAGAAACTGTGGTTGCACTGGGCTTGGAACTGTCCCTAAGATTAACCTCTCCTGTCTCTCTATTTCCCTCTCCCTTACAGGTTTCCTGGGGGAACTATGAGGCACAGACACAATAGAGACATCAGGCAGATGACAGGAGAAAAGAGAGGGAGGGGATGGAGGGGAGGACAAACAGAGAAGAGGTGTTGCCCAGAGGCTGAAGACACGCACCGGAACGAATCCCCTGCACTCCTTATCTGAGGACACACACACGTTAGTTTATTTTTTATTAATTTTTTTATAGTGTAGTAGAGTTCTTAAGCTATCTAGAATATTATCATGTTGGGGGTTAAGACAATGGGATGATTCTGTAAGGTGTTCCGGAAAGTCAATTTTCAGAAAGTGTCCCACTTTGCCAATACTCACCCTACTTAAAAGGTAAAAATATCAGTGGTGTAAAGTACTTAAATAAAAAATACTTTAAAGTACTAATTAAGTAGTTTTGGGGGGTATCTGTACTTTACTATTTATATTTCTGGACAACTTTTACTTCACTACATTCCTAAAGAAAATATTGTACTTTTTACCCAATACATTTCTCCTGACACCCAAAAGTACTTACATTTTGAATGCAGAGAAGCACAGAAAAATGGTCCAATTCATGCACTTATCAAGAGAACATCCCTGTTCATCCCTACTGTCTCTGATCTGGCAGACTCACAAACACACATGCTTCATTTGTAAATGATGTCTGAGTGTTGGAGTGTGCCCCTGGCTATCCGTAAATTTAAAAACAAGAAATGGTGCCTTCTGTCATGTAAAAATCTTCCCAGCGTGAAATAGTTCGTAATTGTTCTGATTGTGTTGTGATTGTGACGTCATGTTGTAAAATTTCTCACAGCGTGTCTTTGGGTCTTTGCTTGTCAAAAAAGACACACGTCAAATAAGCTTTTTGACCAATCAGCACCTGAATGTGACTGCATGTCACATAAAAATGTAACACGTTCATGCATTTTTAAAGTAGTTATTAAACATTGTGACGTCACGAGAGGCTACACAGCTTTCAGCGGGATTGCTCAAGTAGTGCAAGGAGACAAGGTTCAAACAAAACAAGGATTTTATTATAGGTCTTGGGAAATTAACGAAAATATAACAAAATTCTGTTCTCTTGTGGCTCTTTAAGGGTTAACAGTTCAGGGATGTCTCTTCCACATCCAAAATCATAATTCTCACTCGCTCAGATAACTTTTCCCCAGCCTTACTGTAGCCCACGTTGCAGCTAGTGGCCAACCCAGCAAAAAGTCCTTCCAAATGTCTCTCACGTATTTCCACAGGTGCATATATCCAAAGGTGAGTATTTCCCAAAGGTAAGTATCTCCAAATCCTTATATTCCTCATGGAAGTGGACGTGCAGCACTCTTGTCCTCCAGAGAGCCCAGGTTGGAGACTGTGTCTCTTCCCTTCCCAAACCTTCAGCTCATCAGCTCCTCATTTGTTTCAGCTGCGTGGGAAGATTGGCCATAGAGGGGTGGAGTTCCCGACCATACCAGCAGATGGAGCCATAGCTGTCTGGGTTTGCAGCCACCTCAGGGGGATGTAACGTCCCTCCAGGACACAGCCTCTCGTGACATCACACATCCCCCCTCCTCGGGACCGACGTCCTCGTCGGGGTAAAGGCAGCGAAGAAGGCATCACGCCGGGAGAGGGCGTCCGCATTGCCGTGGTGCTTGCCAGCCTGCTCTCTCTTCAACTCCTCCAACTCTAGGACCAGGGACTCAGCCTCCTGTTGTCTCTCCTTGAGTTTCTTACTGAACGCATCAGCCTTGGTTTTAGCAGAGTTTAGCTTCTGTTGAGCAGCTTTCAGTTCCTTCTCTCTCTCTGCCACCGCATTCTTCATCTTGTTCTCCAACACCTTGTACTTCTCCTCTGCCTTCTTCTGGACCTCCTTACTACTGCGCAGGGTCTCCTCACACTCCTCGATGGTCCTGCGCAGCCTCTCCAGCTCCTCCTGTTGCTTAGGGAAGGAGCTCTGTTGGAGTTTAGCCTGGAGGATATCTAACTCTTCTGTCTTCATGTCTAACTGTTGCTTTAACAAACGATACCTCTCAGCGGTCCCCTTCAGACCAGACAGTTCTTTGTCCAGATTCTGTAGCTCCGTCTCTGTGTCGGTCTGGGCACCTGCCATCCCTATCAGAGCCCGGGCGGGAGTGAGTAACTCGGAGGATTGCACCGGAGCCTTCCCAGGATGAGTCTTGCCTCTCCGTTTCCGAGGTACTCGGGTTATCCTCTCCTGAGACTCTCTCCAGAGTGGGTAAAAGGCTGGGCAGTCTCGTCCAATTAGGACAGGGACGGGGAGGGAATCAACCACCCCCGCCGTCGTGTGTATGGTTCCCCGTGTGCTGGTCATTGTAAGTTCAGTAATGGGGTATTCTCTGGTGTCCCCATGGACACAGGAAACTGGGAGGACTTTCCCGGGGGTCAGACACGTTGGGCCCACCAAATCCTTACGCACCAGGGTGGCCCGGCTACCAGAATCCAGTAAGGCCTCCACATCATGGTGATTCACAGTTACCGGGCAGGTGGGGGGTCGATCTGGGCCGCCATCTACGACTCCCAAGAGCGAGGCAAACGGTGTGTGGGTGCTGAGCTGGAGGACTCCGCAGTGGGCATAGGTTCATCGGCTGGTTTCCCACACTGCCAGGAGATATGTCCCATCTCCTCACACCGGTAACACTGTCGAGTTTCCCCCTCCTGGTGTACTCTTCTTGGACCCGCCTGGTTTCTGGCTCCCCCTGGAGCCGGGATAAGTCCTGACGTGGCTGGGTTCGAGACCTTGGGGTCCTTTGGACGGGTTCTTCCCATTTGTGGTGGGGCCGCCCTCCGGGGGTCTTTTCGGGAAGCATTCAGCATCTCCGCTGTGGCCTGGTACTTTTCCACAGCTTCCACGGTCAGATCAGCCGTGGTCAAGGCCTGTTGACTGATGAACCGTTTTGCCTCATAAGGCAGGGCGCGTAGGTAACGATCCACCACAACGGCCTCCACCACCGCCGCTGCTGTATTCCTCTGCGGATCCAGCCATTTCCTTGCGATTCGGACAAGTTCATGCATCTGCGCCCGAGGAGGTTGGTCTGGTTGGAAGGTCCAGCTGTGAAAGCGCTGGGCCATACCAAACTTTGTGAGTCCATATCTGCTGAGGATCTCAGACTTCAGGGCATCATAGTCAGTAACCTGGTCAGGGCCCAGGTCCCGGACAGCATTCAGCGATTCCCCGGTTAGAAAGGGGGCTAACAGACCAACCCACTGTTGCTTGGGCCAGGCTTCCCTAGTGGCCGTGGCCTCAAATGCATGCAGGTATGCCTCAATGTCATCGGTAGCTCCCACCTTAGATATAAAGTCACTTGCCTTTATTGGGCGGGTATTTTGGACCACCCTCTGTCTCTGCAACTGCAATTCCTCTGCCTTCAGAAGGTTGGCTTTCTTTTGCTCCTCCAAGAGAGCCACGTTTGCTTGCATCTGGGCTTGCTGGCCAGCAACAAGGGCTTTCAATATGTCCTCCATTTCAGTCGGCGGGGAGCCTACGGCCAACTTGGAAAACTGGGTGATCAAACCTTCGGTATCCTCCTCTGACATGCACTATTAACGCTTAGCGTGCCCGTATTCTCCACCATCTGTGACGTCACGAGAGGCTACACAGCTTTCAGCGGGATTGCTCAAGTAGTGCAAGGAGACAAGGTTCAAACAAAACAAGGATTTTATTATAGGTCTTGGGAAATTAACGAAAATATAACAAAATTCTGTTCTCTTGTGGCTCTTTAAGGGTTAACAGTTCAGGGATGTCTCTTCCACATCCAAAATCATAATTCTCACTCGCTCAGATAACTTTTCCCCAGCCTTACTGTAGCCCACGTTGCAGCTAGTGGCCAACCCAGCAAAAAGTCCTTCCAAATGTCTCTCACGTATTTCCACAGGTGCATATATCCAAAGGTGAGTATTTCCCAAAGGTAAGTATCTCCAAATCCTTATATTCCTCATGGAAGTGGACGTGCAGCACTCTTGTCCTCCAGAGAGCCCAGGTTGGAGACTGTGTCTCTTCCCTTCCCAAACCTTCAGCTCATCAGCTCCTCATTTGTTTCAGCTGCGTGGGAAGATTGGCCATAGAGGGGTGGAGTTCCCGACCATACCAGCAGATGGAGCCATAGCTGTCTGGGTTTGCAGCCACCTCAGGGGGATGTAACGTCCCTCCAGGACACAGCCTCTCGTGACATCACAACATAGATTACACTATCACTTGTATTTAATATGTCACAGCGATTCACAGATACGTATGCTATGATGCTGGTAAAGTTTTGTCTTGCGCACCTGCCTCTGCCGCACTTGAGCACAGACACACTTCCCAAAGCTCTGGGACAGTGCTGGTCATTAAAAAGCTAGCTAGCTGATGGATGCAAACAATGTTCTTCCCCAAAAACATAGCAAAACGACATAATCTGTTTCAGTAGCTATAGTTAGTGTGGGAAATTATTCTCTTATATTTTAGATGTGCTGTTAGCTTAATAAGAAAGCATTAATGATTAAACATAATAGGTTTGTGCTGTACTGATATAGACTGTTTAACATAACAAGCTGTGATTAATGTGGAGAACTATTAGGGGGTAGGCTGAGATAAGGCTTGTGTCTCACATACACACACACTGCCTCTTTGTTAGACCGCTCAAGGACATGTGTTCTGCTACAAACTGTGTCTGGGGTTGCTGACTCGAGACAAGTTGTGGAGAAAACAACTGACACCTGGCAACAGTGAAGCGCCAAGGGACTGGGACCAGCCTGTGCGCCAACGATAGGCTGAGTAAGTCTAAACCACGCTCAGTCTCTACTCTGATAGGCCAGCAGGGAGCGGGAACTATCTCTGTCAGAGTATTTAAAGAATAACATATAACAATGGACCAGTTCTCTGTCTGCCCTACGTGGTATTTCAGTGGACCCGTATATACGAACATCATATTTACCATTGAAGTGTTTTGCATTAATTAAAATACTAGTCTATTTTAGAAGACGTGTATTGACCTCTTTTTGTTCCAATACCAGATTTGAATTGACGCAATTTAACATTAGCAAGCTAACTATCTAGCTAGGTGTCATAATCTAATATACCCATAATTTATAAGACAGTTCTTATTTGATTAATGATGGTCAGACCACCTATGTGAAGCTAGACACAATATGGATTAGCCACAATAGTGGAATTTGCGGTTCGCCTTCAAAATAAATTGAAAGTGATCCAAATGAATACAAATAGTGCCATAATGGAACAGATCATGCTAAACGAGGTTGGAATGTTGTTATATAAATTCAACAAAAGACAATCATTTGTTAATTTGACAAAAATCTGTTTAAATCACACTGTGGATGTATTAGACTTTAGAATTGCATTGGGGGCATACTTATTTCACTGTAAAGCCTTACCTATTGATTGTGGATCAATGACATAGGGTAACAGTATACTCAGTGACACCCACAGAACATTAGCGTCGTAGCTCTTATTGCGTGACTCTGAAACCACTGTGAAATGAGCCACATATATTGTACCAGTCAACCTACTATGTGTATTTAACACTATTCCAGAGGAAAAACAATACAACGTGGATGTTTTGGAGTCTGATCACTCTGAGGAGGACTTTGGGAAAAAGCACTTGGATACTGAGTAGACTGATACCCCATTTAATTGATCCCAAATCCTTAGATAAGGCTATACAGTGCAATATGAATGTCAATACGCACAATAGGCTGACTGGGGAGGTGATTTCCCACAATAAGCAATAAGAGCTACGATGCTAATATTTGCGTAAACTCTTCACAGTTGTGTTCTGTGGGTGTCACTGAGTAGACTGATACCCCATTTCATGGCTCCACATTCCAACACTCCAACCTTGTTTAACATTATCTAGTCTAAATATGGAATGATTCCACCAATAGTAAGCATTTGCTTCACTTTCAAAGAGGGACTTTTATTTTGAAGGCTAACCGCAAATTCCACTATTGTGGCTAATCCTTATTGTGGCTACCTTCACAGCAGATAACCCGGTCCGGTCAAGCATCGCTGAAGCTAGCTGGCTGCTTATAACGTTACCTTTGAGCAACAGGGTTAAGTAGCTGGCTGGCTAGGTATTGTCAAAGTTGCGTCAATTCAAATCTGGCATTAGGAACAAAAGAGGTCAAGACGACTTCTAAGGTATACTAGTTATTTTAATTAATGCAAAAACCTTCAATGGTAAATATGATGTTTCGTATATACGGGTCCACTGTAATACCACGCAGGGCATTCTCAGAGAACTAACACATTGTTTTCAGAAACAATACCCAAATACCCTGACAGAAAGTTTCCCACTTCTCTGCTGGCCAATTAGAGTAAAGACTTGAGCGTGGTTTAAAGTTTCTCAGCCAATCCTAGGTTCATGGGGTTGGTCTCATCTCCCTCGGCGCCATTTGTTGCACACTACAGCCAGGCACAAGATTATCACAACAACCCATATAGTGAGAAGAGCCAGCTCCCCTAGACATCACTCCCATGTCAAAGGAAGACTTACAGCTCACAAAGAACCATTATAGTCTAGCATTTGAAGACACAATCCTTATCCTACCTTACACACTAAAACAGACCTTCACATCAATCACAGCCTCCCCAGGTGTCACAACCTACATTAGCCCAGTCAAGAATGCACTCCTTCTAAGTTAGTCATCCCATCAATCTAAGAGAATAATAAATCCCTAATAGTATTTTCATGAACTGAAGTTCGATTTCCATAGGAGAACAACAAGTGGCTACCTAGCTAGTACATGGATTCCTAAATCATTGCTAAGAATATTTAAAATGATTGCAGTTTATACTGGTCATTGTTTTCAGGCTGCTTGCATTGGTGGGTACCACGCTAAAGCTAGCTAGTTACCCCAGAAGTTTTTAATAACATCTGTATCAAATATATTTGCAAACATTTTTGATCCTGCTCTTACTTAAAATGCTCACACAGACGTTTTCCCATTCGGTCGAACAAATAATGCCTTATTACCAACGCGGTATTGTAAACACATCGTGGCGGTGTGTGTGCTTGTTTGCGGATTTTATTTTTGTAGAGCTTTGACAGTACTACTGATCGTAGTGGTGGCGCATGGCTTGCACGTGCACATTCAGCACACACAACATTCTATAATAGAATTGAGTTATTTGACATATCAAATTAAAAGCTTATTTGACGCTTCAAATAGTGTTATTTTACATGTATCTTTTTTGACACCCAAAGGCCCAAACAGCGTTCCATAAATATAAGTGTCTAATTCACACACTTATCAAGAGAACACACCTGGTCATCCCAACTGCTTCTGATCTGGCGGACTCACTAAACACATGCTTCGTTTGTAAATTATGTCTGAGTGTTGGAGTGTGCCCCTGGCTATCTGTACATTTAAAAATGTATATAATAATAAGGAATTTGAAATGATTTATACTTTTGCTTTTGATACTTAAGTATATTTTAGCAATTACATTTACTTTTGATACTTAAGTATATTTAAAACCAAATACTTTTAGACTTTTACTCAAGTAGTATTTTACTGGATGACTTTCACTTTTACTTGAGTCATTTTCTATTAAGGTATCTTTATTTTTACTCAAGTATGACAATTGGGTACTTTTTCCACCACTGAGTGCTAACTTTCTATCTTTCTCAGTCAAAAGTAATCACAAGCTAATGTTATTTATCCTTTGCTAGCTAGCCAATTCAATCCGTATCGCAGGAATTCAATGTTACAGCGTAACACAATCACATCAAGCAGCTGAAATGACAGGAAACTGCATTTCCATTTGTTTTACCTTCGTATAATGGACACAAGGTTTGCCCGTCTAGAAGCAGAAACGGAGATAGTAGCAGAAATGGAGACCAAGGATGTGATTATACAAATGTATGAGAAGTGTAGTAATTAATGTAATGTCTAACGCAAACATCTCCCCTCGTACACCATGTATTAACAGTGTACATTTCTCTCAATAGGTGAAAACACTTCCCGTGCGTGCATTCATATCCTGGTTGCTCAGTTGGACTAACAGCAGACATATCCATGAACGTGTCCGGTCTTGTTACCTGAAGGTATTTTATTTTTTATTTTTTATTTATTTCACCTTAATTTAACCAGGTAAGCCAGTTGAGAACAAGTTCTATGAAATGCAGATTGACTGAATTACTTCACCACCTTTTGAAATGACTGCCCTCTCCTGGCTCATATTTAGTCATTTATTTGCGAAGGTATTTAAATCCTTATAAACTCTAAACCCAAACAGGATGTTCAGAGAAACAGCATGGTCCTTCTTCCTCAGTGTTTGGGAGCTGATCCTGAGAAAGGGGACCATCCTTTGGGTGCGTGTCCACTTAATGATATATGCAACACTTTGAAGGCCTAAGACTAATTTCCATGTCATTCAAAATGGCTGGCGCATGAGGTCTTATGAGATGCACATGTATTTAATATATTCAACATGTCTTCGATGGTGCGTCCAAGCAGATCAGAGTGTATGACTCAAAGGGCTCCCGCCTGGGCATCGGGTCAGAGGGTCTGGACTTGCTGAGGTACCTCAACCCTCTCCATATGTCAATTCCTAAACACATGGGAAATTGTGGTTGTGGTATATTAACCCTTTACACTCGTGGGAATTGGCCTATATGGATAGGGCTAAATTGAAATGTTTCTTACAGAAGAAATACGAAAAGCATATGCATAAACATGGTAGCAATTGAAAGGGAACAGTTTGGAGATTATGGGAAAATTATTAGACCAAAGGTGAGGACACAACAATAGAAGGAGCAGAAATATTAACAAAATCTGAAAACACTCTGAATATAATCAGCAACGTGATAAGAATATTCCTGGAAAAGATGGGATAGGTGCAACATAATACAAAAAAAATACAAGAGTTTGTTTGAGTGAGAGGATTAACTGGTGTCTCCAAGTGGCCACACCTCTACAAAGTGTGCACAGTTCCTAAGTAATTTCAATGCACTTTTATGACTCAAAGAAGAGTCTTCAACTATAAGGTGCTTTCTTGAGCTCTCCTAGCTGTGTCGTTGAGGAACTCGAGCAAACAAGTAGTTGTTTTTCCTCGCCATCGCACAATTACTGTTGTTGTTTACTAGGGCTGTCCCCAACTAAAAAAAATCTTGGTCGACCGAAAGTCATCTGTTCATGTTTTTTTAACATGCCCTTTTCCATATACAGTGGGGGGGAAAAGTATTTAGTCAGCCACCAATTGTGCAAGTTCTCCCACTTAAAAAGATGAGAGAGGCCTGTAATTTTCATCATAGGTACACGTCAACTATGACAGACAAATTGAGAAAAAGAAATCCAGAAAATCACATTGTAGGATTTTTAATGAATTTATTTGCAAATGATGGTGGAAAATAAGTATTTGGTCACCTACAAACAAGCAAGATTTCTGGCTCTCACAGACCTGTAACTTCTTCTTTAAGAGGCTCCTCTGTCCTCCACTCGTTACCTGTATTAATGGCACCTGTTTGAACTTGTTATCAGTATAAAATACACCTGTCCACAACCTCAAACAGTCACACTCCAAACTCCACTATGGCCAAGACCAAAGAGCTGTCAAAGGCTCCACGCAAGATCTCACCCCGTGGGGTCAAAATGATCACAAGAACGGTGAGCAAAAATCCCAGAACCACACGGGGGGACCTAGTGAATGACCTGCAGAGAGCTGGGACCAAAGTAACAAAGCCTACCATCAGTAACACACTACGCCGCCAGGGACTCAAATCCTGCAGTGCCAGATGTGTCCCCCTGCTTAAGCCAGTACATGTCCAGGCCCGTCTGAAGTTTGCTAGAGTGCATTTGGATGATCCAGAAGAGGATTGGGAGAATGTCATATGGTCAGATGAAACCAAAATATAACTTTTTGGTAAAAACTCAACTCGTCGTGTTTGGAGGACAAAGAATGCTGAGTTGCATCCAAAGAACACCATACCTACTGTGAAGCATGGGGGTGGAAACATCATGCTTTGGGGCTGTTTTTCTGCAAAGGGACCAGGACGACTGATCCGTGTAAAGGAAAGAATGAATGGGGCCATGTATCGTGTGATTTTGAGTGAAAACCTCCTTCCATCAGCAAGGGCATTGAAGATGAAACGTGGCTGGGTCTTTCAGCATGACAATGATCCCAAACACACCGCCCGGGCAACGAAGGAGTGGCTTCGTAAGAAGCATTTCAAGGTCCTGGAGTGGCCTAGCCAGTCTCCAGATCTCAACCCCATAGAAAATCTTTGGAGGGAGTTGAAAGTCCGTGTTGCCCAGCGACAGCCCCAAAACATCACTGCTCTAGAGGAGATCTGCATGGAGGAATGGGCCAAAATACCAGCAACAGTGTGTGAAAACCTTGTGAAGACTTACAGAAAACGTTTGACCTGTGTCATTGCCAACAAAGGGTATATAACAAAGTATTCAGAAACTTTTGTTATTGACCAAATACTTATTTTCCACCGTCATTTGCAAATAAATTCATAAAAAATCCTACAATGTGATTTTCTGGATTTTTTTTCTAATTTTGTCTGTCATAGTTGACGTGTACCTATGATGAAAATTACAGGTCTCTCTCATCTTTTTAAGTGGGAGAACTTGCACAATTGGTGGCTGACTAAATACTTTTTTCCCCCACTGTATAGCCACACCCAATGTGTTTAATAAAATCAATCACACTACCGGTCAAAAGTTTTAGAACACCTACTCATTGATGGGTTTTTCTTTCTTTTTACTATTTTCTACATGTGTATATGCATTGAGCTTATCTGATGCTTAAAGCTTACGGTTTGATGAAATAAGACAAATGCCTCAAGAGGGTGCCAGAGATCTAGATAACCAGAAGAAAAAAAACTTAATCTGACCCAACTATTCTCCTCCCACTCATGCTGGCTTTCTCAGATTCTGCCATTACTCTCCTGAAATTGCCAGTAATAGGCTACACGAGGAGTTGGCAACCTTTTTCATGTGGAACACCAATTTATCTTACAATTTCTACCAATCTGCGTGGCAGTTATGGTTTTCATATGTACATTTCCGTGGAACAGTTACATTTAATTTATAATAACGTCTTCATATCTCAAAATCATTGCCATGTGGTTAATCAAAATTCTAGCCAAATGTAAATGTAAATGATACAAACCTAAAAAGTATTGCCAACTATGTAAAAATAGCCTACATAAAGCAAACAAATAAAAACATTGCAGCCTGCAGGTAGAAAATATCCTGAAGAAAATAAATATCTTATAAATCACATTGGCTACACATGGCCTGTCTGCAACGAATTTGAAACATTGTATCAGCTATTAACTTGGGTCCGGCCTGAAGCTTGCTCTAGCAAGCTTGCAACATTGCATAAAATATTATGGGCCCTCGGGTCAGACACAACTGTAGGCTATTTGCGCAAGGGATAAGAAGCAGTGCTTGACTTGGGCAGGAGCTCACCAGTGCAGAGTACCGGCACCTCAAATGTTCTACTGCTTGAGCTCCTGATCCTCTTATAGAATATTAGCTCAAAAGTATTGTGGAGCTCCTGCACCTAAATATAAACAGTACCAGCACCCAAAATGAGTACCGGAACCTATTTCAGTCCAAGTCAAGCACTGATAAGAAGTAATCAGGTAGGCCTATTTTATGCCATTTTTGTTTTCTTAAAATATATCCTATATTTCTTATTGTCCTATTAATGTTTAGGGGTCTGCTTCTTGTTACTTTGTTAGCACTTATTCTTAGCTCAAAGTAGCCTAGGGCTTTTTAAACGTATATAATAATAAAGTCAGACACGCACTGTATACTCTAATCATTTAATGCACATGTAACAAACTAATTCCACGGAGGGCTGAGTGTCGGCGTGTTTTCAGCCTAACCCCTGTCTGCGGGTTTTTCTTTTTTCTTTCAATTAGACAACCAGGTGAGGGGAGTTCTTTACTAATTAGTGACCTTAATTCATCAATCAAGTGCATGGGAGGAGCGAAAGCCCGCAGACACTCGGCCCTCCGTGGAATGAGTTTGCCACGTGCACTAGGCCCTCCATGGAATGAGTTTGACACCCCAGATTTAATGGAAAGAACCTACATTTAAGCACCTTCTTTGGGGAGGGATGAGGAAGCCACATAGGCTGCTTTTACACAGGCAGGCCAATTCTGATTATTTTCCTACTAATTGGTCTTTTACCCAATTATTGTATATGCCAGTAAATCAGAATTGGGCTGCCTGTGTAAAAACAGCCATAGTGCTGAACCTTGGTTAATTCTATTACCCTAAATAGTTGGAAGTACAGTCGTGGTCAAAAGTTTGAAGTTTGAAGTTTTGAATGACACAAGTATTGGTCTTCACAAATTTCGCTGCTTCAGTGTTATGAGATATTTTTGTCAGATGTTACTATGGTATACTGAAGTATAATTACAAGCATTCCATAAGTGTCAAAGGCTTTTATTGACAATTACATTAAGTTTAAGCAAAGAGTCAATATTTGCAGTGTTGCCCCTTCTTTTTCAAGACCTCTGCAATCTGCCCTGGCATGCTGTCAATTAACTTCTGGGCCACATCCTGATTGATGGCAGCCCATTCTTGCATAATCAATACTTGGAGTTTGTCAGAATTTGTGGGTTTTTGTTTGTCCACCCGCCTCTTGAGGATCGACCACAAGTTCTCAATGGGATTAAGGTCTGGGGAGTTTCCTGGCCATGGACCCAAAATTTCGATGTTTTGTTCCCAGAGGCACTTATTTATCACTTTTGCCTTATGGCAAGGTGCTCCATCATGCTGGAAAAGGCATTGGTCGTCACCAAGCTGTTCTTGGATGGTTGGGAGAAGTTGCTCTCGGAGGATGTGTTGATACCATTCTTTATTCATGGCTGTGTTCTTAGGCAAAATTGTGAGTGAGCCCACTCCCTTGGCTGAGAAGCAACCCCACACATGAATGGTCTCAGGATGCTTTACTGTTGGCATGACACAGGACTGATGGTAGCGCTCACCTTGTCTTCTCCGGACAAGGTGTTTTCCGGATGCCCCAAACAATCGGAAAGGGGATTCATCAGAGAAAATGACTTTTCCCCAGTCCTCAGCAGTCCAATCCCTGTACCTTTTGCAGAATTTCAGTCTGTCCCTAATGTTTTTCCTGGAGAGAAGTGGCTTCTTTGCTGCCCTTCTTGACACCAGGCCATCCTCCAAAAGTATTTGCCTCACTGTGCGTGCAGATGCACTCACACCTGCCTGCTGCCATTCCTGAGCAAGCTCTGCACTGGTGGTGCCCCGATCCCGCAGCTGAATCAACTATACGAGATGGTCCTGGCGCTTGCTGGACTTTCTTGGGCGCCCTGACGCCTTCTTCACAACAATTGAACCTCTCTCCTTGAAGTTCTTGATGATCCGATAAATGGTTGATTTAGGTACAATCTTACTAGCAGCAATATCTTTGCCTGTGAAGCCCTTTTTGTGCAAAGCAATAATGACGGCACATGTTTCCTTGCAGGTAACCATGGTTAACAGAGGAAGAACAATGATTTCAAGCAACACCCTTCTTTTAAAGCTTCCTGTCTGTTATTCTAACTCAATCAGCATGACAGAGTGATCTCCAGCCTTGTCCTCATCAACACTCTCACCCGTGTTAATGAGAGAATCACTGACATGATGGCAGCTGGTCCTTTTGTGGCAGGGTTGAAATGCAGTGGAAATGTTTTTTGGGGATTAAGTTCATTTTCAAGGCAAATTATATTTTAGATTCTCTGCATGTGTAGTTCCCACCGTAAAGCATGGAGGAGGAGGTGTTATGGTGTGGGGGTGCTTTGCTGGTGACACTGTCTGTGATTTATTTAGAATTCAAGGCACACTTAACCAGCATGTACAACAGCATTCTGCAGCGATACGCCATCCCATCTGGTTTGGGGGTCTATCATTTGTTTTTCAACAGGACAATGACCCAACACACTTTCAGGCTGTGTAAGTGCTATTTTACCAAGAAGGAGAGTGATGGAGTGTTGCATCAGATGACCTGGCCTCCACAATCCCCTGACCTCAACCCAATTGAGATGTTTTGGGATGAGTCGGACGGCAGAGTGAAGGAAAAGCAACCAACAAGTGCTCAGCATATGTGGGAACTCCTTCAAGACTGTTGGAAAAGCATTCCAGGTGAAGCTGGTTGAGAGAATGCCAAGAGTGTGCAAAGCTGTCATCAAGGCAAACGGTGGCTATTTGAAGAATCTGAAATATAAAACATATTGTGATTTGTTTAACACTTTTTTGGTTACTACATGATTCCATATGTGTTATTTCATAGTTTTGATGTCTTCACTATTATTTTACAATGTAGAAAATAGTACAAATAAAGAAACCCTTGAATGAGTAGGTGTGTCCAAACTTTTGACTGGTACTGTAAGTATTCAGACCCTTTACTCAGTACTTTGTTGAAGCACCTTTGGCAGCAATTACAGCCTTGAGTCTTCTTGGGTATGACGCTACACGCTTGGCACACCTGTATTTGGGGAGTTTCTCCCATTCTTCTCTGCAGATCCTCTCAAGTTCTGTCAGGCTGGATGGGGAGCATTGCTGCACATCTATTTTCAGGTCTCTCCAGAGATGTTCGATCGGGTTCAAGTCCGTTCATCTTTGCCTCGATCCTGACTAGTCCCCCAGTCCCTGCCGCTGAAAAACATCCCCACCGCATGATGCTGCCACCACCATGCTTCACCGTAGGGATGGTGCCAGGTTTCCTCCAGACGTGACGCTTGGCATTCAGGCCAAAGAGTTCAATCTTAGTTTCATCAGACCAGATAATCTCGTTTCTCATGGTCTGAGAGTCTTTAGGTGCCTTTTGGCAAACTCCAAGCGGGCTGTCATGTGCCTTTTACTGAGGAGTGGCTTCCGCCTGGCCACTCTACCATAAAGGCCTGATTGGTGGAGTGCTGCAGAGATGTTTGTCTTTCTGGAAGGTTCTCCCATCTCCACAGAGGAACTCTAGAGCTCTGTCAGAGTGACCATCGGGTTATTGGTCACCTCCCTGACCAAGGCCCTTCTCCCGCTCAGTTTGGCCGGGCAGCCAGCTCTAGGAAGAGTCTTGGTGGTTCCAAACTTCTTCCATTTAAGAATGATGGAGGTCACTGTGTTCTTGGGGACCTTCAATGCTGCAGAAATGTTTTGGTACTCTTCCCCAGATCTGTGCCTCGACACAATCCTGTCTCGGAGCTCAACGGACAATTCCTTCGACCTCATGGCTTGGTTTTTGCTCTGACATGCATTGTCAACTCTGGGACCTTATATAGACGGGTGTGTGCCTTTCCAAATCATGTTCAATCAATTTAATTTACCACAGGTGGACTCCAATGAAGTTGTAGAAACATCTCAAGGATGATCAATGGAAACAGGATGCACCTGACCTCAATTTTCGTGTCTCATAGCAAAGGGTCTGAATACTTCTGTAAATAAGGTATTTCTGTTTTCTATTTTTAATACATGTGCCAAAAACATTAAAAACCTGTTTTCGCTTTGTCATTATGGGGTATTGTGTGTAGATTGCTGAGGATTTTTTTATTTTACAAATCCATTTTAGAATAAGGCTGTAACATAACAAAATGTGGAAAAAGTCAAGGGGTCTGAATACTTTAAAACAAGCTAAAACTGTACACCTCTGAGAACAAGCCATCTCAACCAACTAACAGCTAATTATGATAGCTAGCTAAATCAATAGCGAGGTGGGTGTGAGACATTTGCACGAGCTCAGCCATGCACACAAATAGTGCAATTATTGACTGGGAACATTTTCACGCTGTAAAAATGTTTACAACATGACGTCACAATCACAACACAATCAAACTGGGAAGATTTTTACATGACACCGTCTGGTTTGCTTAATATAAAGGAATTTGAAATTATTTATACTTTTGCTTTTGATGCTTAAGTATATTTTAGTGATTACATTTACTTTCGATACTTAAGTATATTTCAAACCAAATACTTTTAGACTTTTACTCAAGTAGTATTTTTATGGGTGACTTTCACTTTTACTTGAGTCATTTTCTGTTAAGGTATCTTTACTTTTATTCAGTTATGACAATTGGCCACTGAAAAATATCCTTTGCATATTCAGTCAGTCTATCTAATGTCTACTCTTTATTATTTCTCTTGTGGATGTAAATTCTGTGTCACGCCCTGACCTATAGAACTCTAGCTAGTTTGGTCAGGGTGTGAATTTCTAGGTTTGTATTTCTATGTTTGGCCGGGTGTGGTTCCCAATCAGAGGCAGCGGTCGCTCGTTGTCTCTGATTGGATCATACTTAGGCAGCCAGTTTTCCTGCCTGTGTTGTGGGTTTTTGTTGTGTTCCTGTTTTAGGCTTGTGTGTTAGCCTTTGGACCGTCACGGTTAAGTTTTGTTATTTTGGTTACTGTGTCGTGTGTTTATTCTTTAATAAACATGTACGCCTTTCACGCTGCACCTTGGTCCGTCCCGTTCCTTAATGTACGTGACATTCTGGTGTTATATGTAGAATAACGTAGAATTCGTAGAATGATCATTTGGGAAGGTGGAATTATATAATATGATGTTTTATTATTATAATAATAATTGACCACTATCAAAAGGACCAATGTATTTATACCTCTAGATTTTATATTTCACTATGAATGTGTTATTCTAGCCATTTACCAACGTTATTACTGTGGTGATAATTTAGTGCTTTTAATATTTCATAATTTTTTTGTATTTTGTATTTTATAAGGAGGGATTGAGGCTGGACTTTTCAGTAGTCATAAGAAGTTAGAACCAGCATTGTATATTTAGTTTTGAACTCACACAATGTAAACAATGGCTGTTGCAATTGAACCATATGATTAAAGATGTTGTTTAAACTTAAAACTGTTGTCTTTGTCTCAGCTCACATTTCCTTCACTGAATGAAACCATTTTGGGCTTCATGCTTTTTATTCTAGATTATAGCACAATAGGTTTGTGTGTGCAATAGTTTGAAGAGAAATACATCAATAAATGAATACAATTTCACAATCTTGATTACAATGAGATTGATTCCAAAATTACACTTGCATTATATGTCCACCAGAGCTGTTGCCAGATAATTTAATGTTAATTTCTCTACCATAAACCGCCTCCAATGTCGTTTTTGGCAATACGTCCAACTGGCCTCACAACCGCAGACCACATGTAACCACACCAGCCCAGGACCTCCACATCCGGCTTCTTTACCTGCGGGATCGTCTGAGACCAGCCACCCGGACAGCTGATGAAACTGGGTTTGCACAACTGAAGAATTTCTGCACAAACTGTCAGAAACCGTCTCAGGGAAGCTCATCTGCGTGCTCATCGTCCTCACCAGGGTCTTGACCTGACTGCAGTTCGGTGTTGTAACCGACTTCAGTGGGAAAATGCTCACCTTCGATGGCCGCTGGAGAAGTGTGCTGTTCACGGATGAATCCCAGTTTCAACTGTACTGGGCAGATGGCAGTATGGCGTCGTGTGGGCGAGTGGTTTGCTGATGTCAATGTTGTGAACAAAGTGCCCCGCGGTGGGGTTATGGTATGGGCAGGCATAAGCTACGGACAATGAACACAATTGCATTTTATCTATTGAACCCCTTTTTTTGTTGGTACAAAACTACCTCCATACTTCCATTTTTTTTACTGGTGCCTGTTACCTTTGGATGACTCCTGTGACACTTGTGGAGGTTGTAGAGCCAAAAGGAGAACACCATCCCGTTTGTGACATAAAAACATAGCCACCCACTGAAAAATCAAGATTTAAATGTATTTTTTGTTGTTGTTGAATCATTTTTTCTTCCACAAATGTAGTACACTAGACCGTTACTAGTCCTGTATTAGCGGACCGATATAGCTATCTGTAGTGCAGGCATTTTTTTTTTCAGGATGGGTTTCAGTGGGATTGGGACTGGATAGGAAAATTGCCTAGGCTCTAGGACAAGATAAGATATAATTTTCCCTGCCTCTCTGAATTGTTAACAGACTTCATGTCTGTGACAGAGATGCCTATGTAGTGAATTGTGCATTGGCCCATCAAATTTGTGACTGTCTAAAGAGTCACAATGACAGCTCAAAGAGGCACAGGTTATTTTATATACTATACTGTAGGGGTTTCCTTTAGGGTTTATTAACTGCATTCAGGTCGCATGTGCAGTCCATCAGTATCAATTATGCGCGTGCTTTGAATTAATGGCGAATGTGTGAGGTAAATACGCTAGGCTAAAAGCTTCCTTGCAACAACCTGTTTGGATAATGTGCTATTAAATTTTTTCCTTATCTGCTGCTGCGCATGTGTATTTTGTGGAATTACATTAGTGCGACATTAGGGACATTTTTGTTATTTCCTGGTTCTTGTCATTAGTTTTTTGGGGGAAAATGTGACGTTTTCCCGGGACAGTCCCAGGATCCTAGTTATCCATGTTAATCCCTAGTATCCTGCACAGTCACCAGATCTCAATCCAATTGAGCATCTGTGGTATGAGATGGAACGAGCTATTCGAAGTAGAGATCCACTACCAGCCAACTTCACACAACTATGGGAAGTATTGGAGTCAACATGGGCCAGCATCCCTGTGGAATGCTTTCGACGCCTTGCCCAGACGAATTGAGGCTGTTCTGAGGGCAAACGGGGGTGCAACTCAATATTAGGAAAGGTGTTCCTAATGTTTTGTACACTCAGTGTAGGTCTATGATTCTGTAAGATCATAGTACACCAAGCCTACCTCCTCCATTTATAAGAACACAAATTAGTCTACAATATAGGCCTAGAATTCTGAAACATTCAGTGTGCAATCTTTCTCAGAATTTGATTACATACACTAGCTTATTAAAACACGTCTTTATTGGTTTCCAAGTGATTGCTTTGCTTTGTTTGCTTGTAGCACTAGGGAGGACTAGGCTACTTCTTTCCTCTTGTCTATGAGTCATAGCTACAGTTCCTCTCCACCACAGTCTCCAGAATTCCATTGCCTAGTTATTATGGCTTTCCTGGACCTAAATATTGTCTTGAAATAATCATCAATGTAACTACCCATTTGTATTTTTAATCACATTGTTTGTGAGGGAGCATAGTTTTGGTTGTTTGGGTTTATATTGAAGTGTTCAGCTGCCACGCATAGGGATGACTTCTGACTGCATATGAAATGTTTTCTATAACCTCGTAGTTGATATACTCATGCAGAGGCAAAAGCTGTACACAAAGGAAATAAAAGAAGAATGGAATTTAATGCTGAAAAACCATGTTTACATTAGCACTTTAAGTGTTGAGCAATTGTTTTGAAATTTAAATGTAGCATAATGACTTTACTTGGGCAATTCAACATTCATCCTCAAAGGTCACACACTCCCAGTGAATGAAGGGAGGGGAAGATAGGCGGAGCATAGAGGAAACCTCTCTCTCTCTCTCGCTCTCTCTGTGGTCAAATATATGGGCACTGACAGACTGATTCTCAGACGGTGTTCCTAGGCTGGTAATTCACAGAACATACACTGAACTGGAGCTATTTTCACAGTCAGAAAGACAAGTTGACCATCGGACAAACGCTGATTTACATTTTCCCCCTCCTACAACACCTTTCAAGGTAAGTCTCATGGAAAATGGTCCTATGAAATAGATACACAACTTTTGTTTTTGGTTGAGTTGATTATCTAATTTCATATCAGAGATTATCTTACAGATAAAAAAAAATTAAAACGTAACAAATTCAATTATGATTAGCCTTTCTGTGACCAAAGTTTTGAATGACTCAACTCACACTAGCTAGCAGTAGCCACTACCGTAGCTCAGTGTAAAGATAGGGTCGGAATCTACTGGCTAGAAAGGCCTATGGCAACAGTGCTGAGATTTATGACAGTTTACAGTTTATGATTATTTGAGTGTTTGTGGTATTCATGTGCATATTCCAAGTTATTTGACTTTGATATAGGCCTAGGCCTTGTTCTGAAATTCTGACAGAAATATCTTCTTTATGTCCCTGTACAGACTAGGCTACCTTCACCTGCCATGACGACACCTAACCAGAATCGAACCCCCCGCGGCGTGAGCATGCCGCTCTCCCCCAACCGCATCACGCGGCTGCAGGAGAAGGATGACCTGTGCAACCTCAATGACCGCCTGGCCGTCTACATCGACAAGGTGCGCTCGCTGGAATCTGAGAATGCGGGGCTGCGGCTGCGCATTACTGAATCGGAGACCGAGATCAGCCGGGAGATGACGGGCATGAAGGCTGCTTATGAGGCCGAGCTTGCTGACGCCAGGCAGACTCTGGACTCGGTAGCCAAAGAGCGTGCCCGCCTGCAGCTGGAACTAGGCAAGGTGCGGGAGGACTACAAGGAGCTCAAGGCCAGGTACCTACAGCATTGGCGTATATTCCAATATAAAAACCATGTTTTTATCGTATAAGCCCCACCATGCAATTGATAAAGCCCTCAATTAAGATAGATCGTCTGCCATGTAGCTAATGCGCACTTCCCTGTAAAGACCACAACACATTCATACTGTTGTGTGTGTGTGTGTGTGTGTGTGTGTGTGTGTGTGTGTGTGTGTGTGTGTGTGTGATTAGAGTGCACGGAGAGTGGTGGCGCATTGACGTGCCATTCAGTTGAACTGAGTTTAGTATTATTAGACTATTAATATTAATTAGAGTAAGAATGTTTGATTTGATTACACCATTCTGTGACAGCCAGAAAAGCTAGGCACATTTTGCACAGGTTTACAGTGTCAGTTGAACCTATGAAAGTGTGTGTGGTGGTTGAGCATTGTGTGATGGTTGAGCGTTGGATTCAGACTTTCCATGCCTACTGTTTCCATTCTGAAGTAGTTTGGGTTCTCTGACTCACCCAAATAGGTTTAAGATGTAAAAGTTCAACTGCCACCATGTCTCCAGTGGTTATATAACAACCCTTTGCCCACTGGGGAACCAACTCAAGGGCATGCATTGAACACGTGAACGACTATGTCTGATGTTGACGGAAATGTTGTCTCTCTGATTAAAACTGTATGCAAATATACAGTTTCCTAAGATCTGAACAGATCCAGATGTTTTGTATTGCATCCCCATTCTTGTGGGCACTGGTACACTCGGATGCCTTTTGAAGACGTTGTTCTGATTCTGATTGAAAGCTTGTTTGTCTTTGACCTCAAATACAATTTCATCAGGCCCTAAGGTCATTTGGATTAGCCTGAAAATGTATCACTTATCATGCATGAAAGGATTTGAAATGAAAAATTATGCTCTTTCTGTGCTTGGCAATAACATATACACTCACCGGACAGTTTATTAGGTACGTCTAGTACCGGGTCGGAGCCCCCTTTGCCTCCAGAACAGCCTGAATTCTTCAGGGCATTCAACACGGTGTCGGAAACAGGGATGTTGGTCCACGCTGACGCGATGGCATCACGCAGTTGCTTCAGATTGGACGGCGGTACATTATGCTGCGAACAGCCCGTTCCATCTCATACCAAAGATGCTCTATTGCAGTGGTCACCAACCGGCATTCCTAGTCAATCACCAAACATTTCTGTAAAAAACCCAACGATAAGCCTTGCGATCCCCAAAAACGTTGATTCGTCTCACGCTGTTGGTGGTATGTGCACCCGATTCAGCTTCCCTGCATGCCGGGTAGGCGACGTGTTCCCATTTTTAACCATTTCATATGTCTGAAGATACAAACTACCTTCCCTAGTACCGGGTTGGAGCCCCCTTTGCTTCCAGAACAGGCCCGGGGGGAGCAAATCAAGTGCACGATAGGCCTACCAGATGACTCAGATTATCGTGTCTGAAGTAATGTAGCAGGCGTAAAAGAAAGGTACAGCAAAGTTGATACTGTGAGATTACTAAACTTTTAAAACCATGACTAGAGACAGAATGTCAACCATTTCTGAGATACTGGATCCAGCGTGCCTGGCACCGATGATTGTACCACACTCAAAGTCGCTTAGGTCACTAGTTTTTCCATTCGAATGTTCAGTTGAAAAGTAACTGAATGCCCTCGATGCCTGTCTGCCTGCTATATATAACAAGCTACGGCAACGTGACTCACTGTCTGTAGGAGCGATCCATTTTCGTGAACGGGGTGGTGCATCTAATAAACTGGCCGGTGACTATAGTTTGCCTACACACACCCACTTCCTACGCCTTCTGCATGTGTCGATTGATGCAGTTTTTTGTGTGCAAATGCCTTCATTTTCATGATGAGGGGCATCCTGGTCAGATCCCTCGTTCACATATTTTCCTCATTGCTCAATGCAGTTTTACTTCAACCATCATCCAGTCAAACAGCTCCCATCCCATCCTACTATACAGCATCTAAGCCCAGTGACTAACACTTTCCCATTTGTGCTTTCCTGTCATTATGTCTGTGTCCCAAATGGCACCCTATTTCTTACATAGTACATGGGCCATAGGGCTCTGATCAACAGTGGTGCGCTGTGTAGGGAATAGAGTGCCATTTGGGACACAACCTAAATGTACAATACGTGGCAGTTTGGAGTGTTCCACTCCTTGCTTCCATTATTTTTCCATAAATATTGAGATGGTGGCAGCCTTGTGTTTGGCAAAGCCAGGCCGGGTTGCCATGGCAGCCTCTCAGCCAAACAAAGACGGTTGTGGCTTGTGGCTACCAGATGCGTCAGAGTGTATGGATATAGATATAACTATGAGTCATAGCACAGGGCTGGAAACACCCCCCTCCCATTCCCAGGCTTTCCCCCCTTTCTCCTCCAGGCTGTCATCTCCCTAAAATAGCCCATGGATACATCTGTATGAATGAAAAAAGGGAACTGTTGGAATGCATGTCTCCTTGATTTATTTGTTGAAGGGATAATCAGTGTAGGTAATCAATTCAGTGTAGGTATACTCTTGTTCACCGACCGTCTCTCTTTCTGTAGCAATTGAGATTGGGGACGAGGTTAGTGTACGGATAAAATTATATTTAATACAATTATATTTATATAAAAATCTACTCAACACTCCAAGAGACTGCAGCAATGCTCATCATAATTATGTTCATACAAACCAGTGGTTCCAGTGAATGCATGTCTCCTCAGGAACACAAAGAAGGAGTCCGACCTGGCGGGGGCGCTACTCCGGCTGAAGGACCTGGAGGCTTTGTTGAACTCTAAGGATGCATCTCTGACCACTGCCCTGGGAGAGAAACGCAACCTGGAGGCAGAGGTCAGGAACCTAAAGGCCCAGCTAGCCAAGGTGAACTCAATCCCAATTTGTCTGGTTTTCCAAGACACTATCAATGCCATTCACACAGCTATTGTCCAACACTATTGTCCCACTATTGGTTTTGTGAGTCACTGACTTTTGTCATTCCAGTTCATTCTGATTTAAACTCTCCATCTAGTTGACACTGTTATAAACCATCTCTTCTCGTTGTGTGCACACTTGTGTGTGCTTGCCTACGTGTGTGAATGCCATAGCCTAACATCTTATTTCTCTTTCTGACTCGATCAGCTGGAGACCAGTCTGAGCGATGCTAAGAAGCAGCTCCAGGATGAGATGCTGAGGAGAGTGGATGGAGAGAACCGCATCCAGACAGTAAAAGAAGAGCTGGAGTTCCAGAAGAACCTCTACACTGAGGTCAGACTGTCTGACATTGTCACTACTTAAATCAAATCAAATCAAATTGTATTTGCCACATGCGCCGAATACAACAGGTTTAGACATTACCGTGAAATGCTTACTTACAGCCCTTAACCAACAATGCATTTATTTTTTTATAAAAAAAAGTAACATAAAACAATGGGCTACAAGACCATCGCCAAGCAGCTTGGTGAGAAGGTGACAACAGTTGGTGCGATTATTCGCAAATGGAAGAAACACAAAAGAACTGTCAATCTCCCTCGGCCTGGGGCTCCATGCAAGATCTCACCTCGTGGAGTTGCAATGATCATGAGAACGGTGAGGAATCAGCCCAGAACTACACGGGAGGATCTTGTCAATGATCTCAAGGCAGCTGGGACCATAGTCACCAAGAAAACAATTGGTAACACACTACGCCGTGAAGGACTGAAATCCTGCAGCGCCTGCAAGGTCCCCCTGCTCAAGAAAGCACATATACATGACCGTCTGAAGTTTGCCAATGAACATCTGAATGATTCAGAGGAGAACTGGGTGAAAGTGTTGTGGTCAGATGAGACCAAAATGGAGCTCTTTGGCATCAACTCAACTCGCCGTGTTTGGAGGAGGAGGAATGCTGTCTATGACCCCAAGAACACCATCCCCACCGTCAAACATGGAGGTGGAAACATTATGCTTTGGGGGTGTTTTTCTGCTGAGGGGACAGGACAACTTCACCGCCTCAAAGGGACGATGGACGGGGCCATGAACCGTCAAATTTTGGGTGAGAACCTCCTTCCCTCAGCCAGGGCATTGAAAATGGGTTGTGGATGGGTATTCCAGCATGTTAATGACCCAAAACACATGGCCAAGGCAACAAAGGAGTGGCTTAAGAAGAAGCACATTAAGGTCCTGGAGTGGCCTAGCCAGTCTCCAGACCTTAATCACATACCAAATCTGTGGAGGGAGCTGAAGGTTCGAGTTGCCAAACGTCAGCCTCGAAACCTTAATGACTTGGAGAAGATCTACAAAGAGGTGTGGGACAAAATCCCTCCTGAGATGTGTGCAAACCTGGTGGCCAACTACAAGAAACGTCTGACCTCTGTGATTGCCAACAAGGGTTTTGCCACCAAGTACTAAGTCATGTTTTGCAGAGGGGTCAAATACTTATTTCCCTCATTGAAATGCAAATCAATTTATAACATTTTTGACATGCGTTTTTCTGGATTTTGTTGTTGTTATTCTGTCTCTCACTGTTCAAATAAACCTACCATTAAAATTATAGACTGATAATTTCTTTGTCAGTGGGCAAACGTACAAAATCAGCAGGGGATCAAATACTTTTTTCCCTCACTGTAGGCTTTGTCGTGCCCTCTTCACGACTGTCTTGGTGTGTTTGGACCATGATAGTTCGTTGGTGATGTGGACACCAAGGAACTTGAGGCTCTCAACCTGTTCCACTACAGCCCCGTCGATGAGAATGGGGGCGTGCTCAGTCCTCTTTTTATTCCTGTAGTCCACAATTATCTCCTTTGTCTTGGTCACGTTGAGGGAGAGGTTGTTATCCTGGCACCACACGGCCAGACCTCTGACCTCCTCCCTATAGGCTGTCTCATCATTGTCGGTGATCAGGCCTACCACTGTTGTGTCGTCGGCAAACTTAATGATGGTGTTGGAGTCGTGCCTGGCCATGCAGTCATGGGTGAACAGGGAGTACAGGAGGGGACTGAGCACACACCCCTGAGGGGCCCCGTGTTGAGGATCAGCGTGGCAGATGTGTTGTTACCTACCCTTACCACCTGGGGGCGGCCCGTCAGGAAGTCCAGGATCCAGTTGCAGAGGGAGGTGTTTAGTCCCAGGGTCCTTAGCTTAGTGATGAGCTTTGAGGGCACTATGGTGTTGAACGCTGAGCTGTAGTCGATGAATAGCATTTTCACGTAGGTGTTCCTCTTGTCCAGGTGGGAAAGGGCAGTGTGGAGTGCAATAGAGATTGCATCATCTGCGGATCTGTTGGGGCGGTATGCAAATTGGAGTGGGTCTAGGGTTTCTGGGATAATGGTGTTGATGTGAGCCATGACCAGCCTTTCAAAGCACTTCATGGCTACAGACGTCAGTGCTATGGGTCGGTAGTCATTTAGGCAGGTTATCTTAGTGGTGGTCTGCTTGAAACATGTTGGTATTACAGACTCAGTCAGGGACATGTTGAAAATGTCAGTGAAGACGCTTGCCAGTAGGTCAGCACATGCTCAGAGTACACGTCCTGGTAATCCGTCTGGCCCTGCGGCCTTTTGAATGTTGACCTGCTTAAAAGTATTCTCACATCAGCTACGGAGAGCGTGATCACATAGTCATCCGGAACAGCTGGTGCTCTCTTGCTTGCTTCAGTGTTGCTTGCCTCGAAGCGAGCATAGAAGTGGTTTAGCTCGTCTGGTAGGCTTGTGTCACTGGGCAGCTCCCTTTGTAGTCTGTAATAGTTTTCAAGCCCCGCCACATCCGTCAAGCGTCAGAGCCGGTGTAGTACGATTCAATCTTAGTCCTGTATTGACTCTTTGCCTGTTTGATGGTTCGTCAGAGGGCATAGCGGGATTTCTTATAAGCGTCCGGGTTAGAGTCCCGCTCCTTGAAAGCGGCAGCTCTACCCTTTAGCTCAGTGCGGATGTTGCCTGTAATCCATGGCTTCTGGTTGGGGTATGTACGTACGGTCACTGTGGGGACGACGTCATCGATGCACTTATTGATGAAGCCAGTGACTGATGTGGTGTACTCCTCAATGCTATCTGAAGAAACCCGGAACATGTTCCAGTCTGTGCTAGCAAAACAGTCCTGTAGCTTAGCATCTGCGTCATCTGACCACTTTTTTATTAACCGAGTCACTGGTGCTTCCTGCTTTAGTTTTTGCTTATAAGCATGAATCAGGAGGATAGAGTTTTGGTCAGATTTGCCAAATGGAGGGCGAGGGAGAGCTTTGTATGCGTCTCTGTGTGTGGAGTAAAGGTGGTCTAGAGTTTTTTTTCCCTCAGGTTGCACATTTAACATGCTGGTAGAAATTAGGTAGAACGGATTTATGTTTCCCTGCATTAACGTCCCCGGCCACTAGGTGCGCTGCCTCTGGATGAGCGTTTTCCTGTTTACTTATGGCCTTATACAGCTCATTGAGTGCAATCTTAATGCCAGCCTTGGTTTGTGGTGGTAAATAGACCGCTATGAAAAATAAAGATGAAAACTCTCTTGGTAAATAGTGTGGTCAACAGCTTATCATAAGATACTCTACCTCAGGCGAGCAAAACCTCAAGACTTCCTTAGTATTTGATTTTGTGTACCAGCTGTTGTATACAAATATACACAGACCGCCACCCCTTGTCTTACCGGAGTCAGCCGTTCTATCCTGCCGATGTAGCGTACAGTGGGGAGAACAAGTATTTGATACACTGCCGATTTTGCAGGTTTTCCTACTTACAAAGCATGTAGAGGTCTGTAATTTTTATCATAGGTACACTTCAACTGTGAGAGAATCTAAAACAAAAATCCAGAAAATCACATTGTATGATTTTTAAGTAATTAATTTCCATTTTATTGCATGACATAAGTATTTGATCACCTACCAACCAGTAAGATTTCCGGCTCTCACAGACCTGTTAGTTTTTCTTTAAGAAGCCCCCCTGCTCTCCACTCATTACCTGTATTAACTGCACCTGTTTGAACTCGTTACCTGTATAAAAGACACCTGTCCACACACTCAATCAAACAGACTCCAACCTCTCCACAATGGCCAAGACCAGAGAGCTGTGTAAGGACATCAGGGATAAAATTGTAGACCTGCACAAGGCTGGGATGGGCTACAGGACAATAGGCAAGCAGCTTGGTGAGAAGGCAACAACTGTTGGCACAATTATTAGAAAATGGAAGAAGTTCAAGATGACGGTCAATCACCCTCGGTCTGGGGCTCCATGCAAGATCTCACCTCGTGGGGCATCAATGATCATGAGGAAGGTGAGGGATCAGCCCAGAACTACACGGCAGGACCTGGGCAATGACCTGAAGAGAGCTGGGACCACAGTCTCAAAGAAAACCATTAGTAACACACTATGCCGTCATGGATTAAAATCCTGCAGCGCACGCAAGGTCCCCCTGCTCAAGCCAGCGCATGTCCAGGCCCATCTGAAGTTTGCCAATGACCATCTGGATGATCCAGAGGAGGAATGGGAGAAGGTCATGTGGTCTGATGAGACAAAAATAGAGCTTTTTGGTCTAAACCACTCGCCGTGTTTGGAGGAAGAAGAAGGATGAGTACAACCCCAAGAACACCATCCCAACCATGAAGCATGGAGGTGGAAACATCATTCTTTGGGGATGCTTTTCTGCAAAGGGGACAGGACGACTGCACCGTATTGAGGGGAGGATGGATGGGGCCATGTATCGCAAGATCTTGGCCAACAACCTCCTTCCCTCTGTAAGAGCATTGAAGATGGGTCGTGGCTGGGTCTTCCAGCATGACAACGACCCGAAACACACAGCCAGGGCAACTAAGGAGTGGCTCCGTAAGAAGCATCTCAAGGTCCTGGAGTGGCCTAGCCAGTCTCCAGACCTGAACCCAATAGACAATCTTTGGAGGGAGCTGAAAGTCCGTATTGTCCAGCGACAGCCCCGAAACCTGAAGGATCTGGAGAAGGTCTGTATGGAGGAGTGGGCCAAAATCCCTGCTGCAGTGTGTGCAAACCTGGTCAAGACCTACAGGAAACGTATGATCTCTGTAATTGCAAACAAAGGTTTCTGTACCAAATATTAAGTTCTGCTTTTCTGATGTATCAAATACTTATGTCATGCAATAAAATGCAAATTAATTACTTAAAAATCATACAATGTGATTTTCTGGATTTTTGTTTTAGATTCTCTCTCTGACAGTTGAAGTGTACCTATGATAAAAATTACAGACCTCTACATGCTTTGTAAGTAGGAGAACCTGCAAAATCGGCAGTGTATCAAATACTTGTTCTCCCCACTGTATATCCCGTCAGCTGTATGTTGTCCATGTCATCGTTCAGCCACGACTCGGTGAAACATAAGATATTACAGTTTTTAATGTCCCGTTGGTAGGATAACTGTAATCTTAGGTCATCTAATTTATTTTCAAATGATTGAACATTGGCTAATAGGATTGATGGAAGAGGCAGTTTACTCGCTCGCCGTCGGATCCTTACAAGGCACCCCGACCTACGTCCACGATATCTCTGTCTCTTTCTCCTGCGAATGACGGGGATTTGGGCCTTGTCGGGTGTCTGTAGGATATCCTTCGCGTCCGACTCGTTGAAGAAAAAATCTTTGTCCAATACGAGGTGAGTAATCGCTGTCCTGATATCCAGAAGCTCTTTTTGGTTATAAGAGACGATGGCAGAAACATTATGTACAGAATAACTTACAAATAACGCGAAAAAACACACATAATAGTACAATTGTTATAGGGCTTTAAAACGGCAGCCATCCTCTCCGGCGCCATTATTCACCCAATCACTGTTACCATGATGACGATTATCATAATCATGATCATGAGATGGACATTTTAAGACCTCCATGACTAGTTTGCAGTAAAACTATTAGTAATCATTATGGGCCAGTAATGTTTCTCGATTAAGATTTAGATTAAAGAGCGACTGCCCCTAAAAAGCAACTTCTTGTTTTGAAAACAGCCTGCATGTTGCATCGATATGAGACAGAAACATTTGTTATAGTGTCAAAATTAACTACAAAGTGTAAATAGAATAATTTTGGTAATAAAGTCAGTCTCGTACAAAACTGAGATTTGCGGGATGATAGGAAAAAAATGGTATGTCACGTAATGAAGGGTACCGTAACAGTTTTCCTTGGGTTGGGTTTATTTAAATCCTGCCCACATGCCCACAGCTGGCAGCACCCAAGTAATCATCAATTAAGTGTGCAGCTGCACATGACCCCATGATAATGCCCATGGTCAATTTGGTTTGACATTCAATATCCTTATGGGGCTAGTTAAGGACCATCAATAAATGACACAATGGATAATATGTTAAAAGGTCAATAGCTCCAAATTTCAAAGTCTTAAAAACTTCAAACCAACTATAAAATTGTAGAAATTCATATTGAAAGCATTTAATGAGGCAACTAAAAGATGTGCAACATGAAAATATTGCCCTAACTGTAAGGGATCGGGGGTTGGCTGGGTCTAGACAGAGTCTGACACTTCCCCGATCTACAGAGAGGGGGAGTCATCAGACTCGATCTGGTTCACCTGAGATTTAGATTTGTACTCTAATAAAGCATCGCTATTCTGCGATTGGATCTTACCACTCTGTCCGAGTATTCATTACAGAATACCTCGCCATTACCATGGATCCAGCGGAATTACAGAGGCGATGGGAGATACAGGAGAAACGCATGGATGAACTCCTACAGCTACTCAACGCTGGTGCAGCGGAAGGCACCACCCCGAGTACGGTCAGTCCTCGTCATGCACCTCCGATTTCTATACCGACAAGGTACGACGGGGAACCTGGCAAATGTCAGGGGTTTCTACTCCAGATGTCCCTGTATGTGCGTATAATCGTACTATGTTTTCCGATGACCGTAGCAGGGTGGATTTCATGATTTCTCTGCTAACGGGAAGAGCACTGGATTGGGCTACTGCGCTTTGGGCAGCTGAGGTCCCCGAGTTGAATGCGGAAGTTCAGTTCAAGAGACTGTTTCAAGAGGTGTTCGACCACCCAGTATCTGGGCGTAGTGTGGGAGACCAACTATGCGAACTTCAGCAGGGCCGTCGCACAGTAGCCGACTACGCTTTAGAGTTCCGTACTATAGCAGCCGGTAGCGGATGGAGCGAAACTGCTTTGCTCACAGTTTTCCGAAGAGGGCTGCGCAAAGACGTACAGACTGAGTTGGCTTGTCGAGGAGATATCACTGCGCTACATGAGTTTATCAAAATAGCCATCTCTATTGATAATCTTATAGTGCAACACAAGGCATCCACAGTCCGGGGAGCCCTCGATCACTGGTCCTATGCAATCGACAGAGCGGAGGAGAGAATCTGAGGAGGAACCTATGCAACTGGGACGGTCACCTCTACCAGGTTCGGTGAGACAACAACGTCGGCAAGACGGACTATGCCTGATAGTGCAACACAAGGCATCCACAGTCCGGGAGCCCTCGATCACTGGTCCTATGCAATCGACAGAGCGGAGGAGAGAATCTGAGGAGGAACCTATGCAACTGGGACGGTCACCTCTACCAGGTTCGGTGAGACAACAACGTCGGCAAGACGGACTATGCCTGTATTGTGGTCAGTCGGGTCATTTCGTTCGTCAATGTCCGGTACGACCTAACCGTACCCCAGGATATCGCCTCGGAACTGCCAAACCGGTGAGTGAGACTCCAGTGTTGAACATTACATCTAAACAAATGTATGTGCCTGTCACCTTATCTGTCGGAGAGAAAGTGCGCAGGTTGGAGGGACTTATTGATTCCGGAGCGGCTGCCAGCTTTCTGGATATGGGTCTTGCTGAGGAGTTGGGAGTTCAACTTATCCCAATTCAACCTCCCCTGAGAGTCAACGCGCTAGACGGTGAGCCCATGGGCACTGGGTTCATTACGCACCGTACCGGGGAAATCAAGTTACAAGTGGGCTCCCTGCACCATGAGAACATAATTCTGTTCGTCATCTCCGCCCCACGGGAGCCGCTAGTCCTTGGCCACCCCTGGCTCGTTACCCATGATCCGGTCATCTCCTGGAAATCTGGCGATATCACGGCTTGGAGTGAGGTATGTAGGGCTGAGTGCCTCATTTTACCTTGCAAAACGTCTACTGTGGAGGATGCGAAGGGTGCGGTGTCTACTGTTGTTCCTACAGAGTACCAGGATTACGCGCAGGTGTTCTCCAAGGAGAGGGCTTCCGTGCTACCACCGCATCGGGCCTGGGATTGTGCAATTGATCTGCTATCCAGGGCTACCCCTCCTCGCGGACGAATCTACTGTGACGTCACGAGAGGCTACACAGCTTTCAACGGGATTGCTCAAGTAGTGCAAGGAGACAAGGTTCAAACAAAACAAGGATTTTATTATAGGTCTTGGGAAATTAACGAAAATATAACAAAATTCTGTTCTCTTGTGGCTCTTTAAGGGTTAACAGTTCAGGGATGTCTCTTCCACATCCAAAATCATAATTCTCACTCGCTCAGATAACTTTTCCCCAGCCTTACTGTAGTCCACGTTGCAGCTAGTGGCCAACCCAGCAAAAAGTCCTTCCAAATGTCTCTCACGTATTTCCACAGGTGCATATATCCAAAGGTGAGTATTTCCCAAAGGTAAGTATCTCCAAATCCTCATATTCCTCATGGAAGTGGACGTGCAGCACTCTTGTCCTCCAGAGAGCCCAGGTTGGAGACTGTGTTTCTTCACAACCCACACACTCACCCTCAGTGTGTCTCTTCCCTTCAACAAACCTTCAGCTCATCAGCTCCTGATTTGTTTCAGCTGCGTGGGAAGCTTGGCCATAGAGGGGTGGAGTTCCCGACCATACCAGCAGATGGAGCCATAGCTGTCTGGGTTTGCAGCCATCTCAGGGGGATGTAACGTCCCTCCAGGACACAGCCTCTCGTGACATCACACTACCCTTTGTCTCAGCCGGAACAGGAATCTATGAGCCAGTATATTGATGAGGCACTTCAGCAAGGGGCCATTCGCCCATCTACGTCTCCCGCCGCATCCAGTTTTTTCTTTGTTAAGAAAAAGGATGGCAGACTTCGTCCTTGCATAGACTATCGAGGTTTGAACGATATCACCATAAAAAATCGTTACCCCCTTCCTTTGATTCCAGCGGCCCTCGAGCAGGTGGGGCAAGCCTCCATCTACAGTAAACTGGACCTCAGGAGTGCGTACAATCTGGTGCGCATTAGAGAGGGGGATGAATGGAAGACCGCCTTCATCACCCATCGAGGACATTATGAATATTGTGTTATGCCCTATGGACTTACTAACGCGCCCTCTGTGTTCCAGGCGTTCATGAATGACATTTTTAGGGACTTGATTGATCGTTTCGTCATAGTGTACATCGATGACATCCTAATCTACTCTAACTCTCTGAGTGAACATGTGTCCCATGTACGACAGGTTCTGGACCGACTCCGCCAACACTCTCTGTTCGTGAAGGCCGAGAAGAGTGAATTCCATGTCACGACGATTTCCTTCCTTGGGGCCATACTCACTCCCGACGGGGTAAGACTGGATGAATCCAAGGTACAAGCTGTACGAGACTGGCCTCAACCCCAGATGGTGAAAGAGCTTTTGAGATTCTTGGGGTTTCCCAATTACTATAGACGGTTCGTGCGTAATTTCAGCACCACCGCATCTCCCCTGTCGGCGATGACCAGCCACAAGGGGCGTGGTCTGAAATGGACGGAGGGGGCAGTGCAGGCTTTTGAGACATTGAAACAACGATTTACCACCGTTCCCATTTTGTGTCAGCCGGATCCTACGTTGCCGTTCATCGTGGAGGTGGACGCCTCGGAGGTTGGAGTTGGAGCCGTGCTATCCCAGCGCCAAGGTGAGCCGCCCAAATCACGACCCTGTGCTTTTTTTTTCTAAGAAGCTGAATCCGGCCCGAGCAGAACTACGACGTGGGAAATCGTGAATTGCTGGCGGTGAAGTTAGCACTGGAGGAGTGGAGACATTGGCTGGAGGGAGCAGCTCATCCGTTCCAAGTGCTCACGGACCACCGCAATCTGGAGTATCTTCACAGTGCTAAACGACTGAACTCCCGACGGGCAAGGTGGTCTTTGTTCTTCAACCGTTTCCAATTCACTGTCTCTTATATTCCCGGGTCCAAGAATTGTAAGGCGGACGCGCTTTCCCGACGGTTCGAGCGCGCTGACAGACCGGTTGAACCAGAACCTATCATCCCCATGAGTTGCCGTGCTGGCCCTGTGAGGTGGGCTATCGATGACACGATTCAGGAGAGCCTACAAGCGGAACCAGCCCCTCCAGAAACCCCGGTGTCGAAGGTGTTTGTACCAGCTTCGCTTCGACCTCAACTGATGGAATGGTGCCACACGTCGCTAGGATCTGGTCATCCCGGAATCACTCGAACTACTCGACTCATCAGTCGAAAATACTGGTGGGATTCCCTCACAGATGACGTCCGAGACTACGTATTATCCTGCCCAGTTTGTGCTCAGTCCAAGGCGCATCGAGCACTACCGGAGGGCAAGCTGATGCCATTGCCAACTCCTCAACGACCCTGGTCGCACATCGCGATGGACTTTGTTACCGACCTACCAGAATCAGAGGGCCATACTGTAATTCTCGTGGTCATCGATCGATTCTCAAAGATGTGTCGGTTAGTACCCATGACCCGTTTACCTAACGCCACTCAGATGGCGGAGACTATGTTTAACCAGGTGTTCCGGCAGTTTGGTGTTCCAGAGGATATTGTTTCCGACCGGGGACCCCAGTTCGTATCCCGGGTTTGGAAGGCCTTCTGCGAACGCTTGGGTATCTCGGTGAGCCTCACCTCCGGATATCATCCCCAGGCCAATGGGCAGACCGAACGGCTCAACCAGGAAATTGGGAAGTATCTACGGCAACAATGTTCGCGGCAGCCGCAAGAGTGGAGCCGATTCCTTCCTTGGGCAGAGTATGCTCAGAACTCACTCATTCACACCTCCCTACGCCTAACGCCCTTTCAGTGTGTTCTAGGATATCAACCACCCCTGTTCCCGTGGGATACCGCACCCGGGATGGTACCGGCGGTGGACGAGTGGTTCCGTCGGAGTGCGCAGGTCTGGGAGAACGGCCCATCAACATCTCAGTCAAGCCTCACAGCAGCAAAGACCTATGCCGACCGACGCCGGAGACCTACTCCCACTTATCAAACCGGACAACGAGTGTGGCTGTCTACCCGAGACCTGCGGTTCCGACGGAGCTGCAAGAAGCTCCAACCCAGGTACATTGGTCCTTTCAAAGTTCAGAGACGATTAACCCTGTCACCTACCGTCTGTTACTCCCTCGACACTACAGGATAAACCCCTACGTTCCACGTCTCCCTGCTGAAACCTGTTCATTATAGCCCGATGTATCCACCAATCGCTCAACAACCTACTACACCACCTTTGGAGGATGAACAGGACACCACCTATACAGTCCACGAGATACTGGAGTCAAGACGGAGACGAGGGGGCATCGAATATCTCGTGGACTGGGAGGGATATGGACCGGAGGAACGGTCCTGGGTTCCTGCTAAGGACATACTAGACCCCGCTCTCAAGGCCACTTTCCACGCTGAACACCCAGATCATCCCGGACCCCGACCCAGAGGAAGACCACCCGGTAGAGGTAGAAGGCCGTCAGGAGCCGGCCCTGTGGAGGGGGATACCGTAAGGGATCGGGGGTTGGCTGGGTCTAGACAGAGTCTGACACTTCCCCGATCTACAGAGAGGGGGAGTCATCAGACTCGATCTTGTTCACCTGAGTTCTGAGCACACCTGTCCATAATTAGGGTAGGATATAAGGTGTGCTCAGAGGTTCAGTCGGTGCGAGGTATTGTTCCTTTGTGACTTGCTAAGCGTTTTGTTCCGAGAGAGAGTTTGTTGTTTTGATTACCCGTGTATCCGACCTGTGCCTTGCTGTTTGACTCCCCGTATTGCTTAATCCTCTGCTTGTCTGCCCCAGTGATTACCGTTCTCTGATCCTGTGCCTGTGACCATGACTACGACTAAGCCCGTTCCTTTGGTACCTCTGCCTGTCTATGCCTGGCCCGGTTTTGACCACAGCCCGCCCGACCACGATTAAGCTATTCCCTTGTCTGTACTCTAATAAAGCATCGCTATTCTGCGATTGGATCTTACCACTCTGTCCGAGTATTCATTACACTAACTAGCCCCAGAGATAGGCTATCCGATGTCAAACCAACTTTTCCACTGTTGTATATCAGCCGGCTAAAGCTAATTGGCTAAATTAAAAGCTTACCATTCGTGCATATATTATGACAACATTTGGTGAAGTTTTAATTTGTTTTGGTCTTCGGCAAGTATTCTTTCCGGCTGCTCGTGCACACATTTCTCTTGATGCAAGTCGAAGTCTACTCCCCTTTGTCAGTGATTGGTAAACAGTACTACTCCGAGTAGGAGTGGGAACATGAAGTGTTTGTTGTCATTCAACGAGAGATGACTAGTTTTCGTGCACATTTTTATCACTTGAGAAATACTGCACCAAACACCTTAGCTAGATGTTCTTTACTATTCGGCTATCAGATTTGCAACCAATGCTCCTTATAGGACACATCACTGCACTCTATACTCCTCTGTAAACTGGTCATCTCTGTATACCCGTCGCAAGACTCACTGGTTGATGCTTATTTATAAAACCCTCTTAGGCCTCATTCCCCCCTATCTGAGATACCTACTACAGCCCTCATCCTCCACATACAACACCCGTTCTGACAGTCTCATTCTGTTAAAGGTCCCCAAAGCACACACATCCCTGGGTCGCTCCTCTTATCAGTTCAATGCAGCTAGCGACTGGAACGAGCTGCAAAAAACACTCAAACTGAACAGTTTTATCTCAATCTCTTCATTCAAAGACTCAATCATGGACACTCTTACTGACACTTGTGGCTGCTTCGCGTGATGTATTGTTGTCTCTACCTTCTTGCCCTTTGTGCTGTTGTCTGTGCCCAACAATGTTTGTACCATGTTTTGTGCTGCTACCATGTTGTGCTGCTGCCATGTTGTGTTGCTCCCGTGTTGTTGTCATGTGTTGCTGCCATGCTGTGTTGTTGCCTTAGGCCTCTCTTTATGTAGTGTTGTGGTGTCTCTCTTGTCGTGATGTGTGTTTTGTCATATATTTTAAAAAATTATCCCAGCCCCCGTCCCCGCAGGAGGCCTTTTGGTAGGCAATCATTGTAAATAAGAATTTGTTCTTAACTGACTTGCCTTGTTAAATAAAGGTTAAATAAAGGTTAAATAAAATAAATTAATAGACTAGACTGGGCGAGTGCGTCCGCATGTTGATTTTGTCCTCCACACCAGACATGATCAGGACACGCAGGTTGAAATATCAAAATGAACTCTGAACCAACTATATTAGTTTGGGGACAGGTCGAAACACACTCATTGACATTTAGCTAGCTAGCTTGCTGTTGCTAGCTAATTTGTCCTGGGATATAAACATTGGGTTGTTATTTTACCTGAAATGCACAAGGTCCTTTTTTTCTGGATCTTTGTAGAATTCTGACCCATTTTGCGTCACACAAAATCGTGTGTTCTCTACTACGAAAATGAATCCACGGATAAAAGGGGAAAACTAGTTTTTTTTTCTAGTAATCTCTCCTCCTTCAGTCTTAGTCTTCTTCTTCTTCTTCTTCTTCTTCTTCTGTGAACTTTATATGGCGGTTGGCAACTAACTTTAAATTGCATTACCATCACCAGCTGGACTGGAGTGTGGACCTCAGCTCATCTTTCAATCACCCACATGGGTATATGCTCTTAAAAACCAATGAGGAGATGGGAGAGGCAGGACTTGCAGCGCATCAAAAATAGAACCAAGTTCTATTTTAGCGCCTGGCTACGCAGACACTTGTTGACGCACGCGAGCAGTTTGGATGAAATTATTGAATAACGTGTATGTGTACATTTATTTTGCGACGCTCGCACACGCAACGCGGGCTGTGTGGTCAGCATGTTAGACCTCAAAATAAATGACAGATGTCTTTATTTATTTATTGAATATTTTGTGGAAGTGTTTCTGGCTATGTTGTTGCTACAGTAGCTCAAGAGGGACAAACAACAGTAATATTGTCGCTTTTTTCTTGTTATTCAAGCGAAGGACTTTAGGGAGTATGCGAGCACAGGTGTTTGTTTTGCCTAGCCAAGTTCTGCTAGAAGCAAACCAAACCTATGTATGCAGATGCCTTTACTGTGTACTGTTTTGGCAGAGTGAATGTACAAACTCTTGCCAGGTGTGACACCCACATAACCCTCCCCCCAGTCATGAACTAAAATACACCTTCAATAGAGACTCTCCATTGAGAATTATTTTGAATCCAGGAACAGGCTTAATCTGAGTCGGGGAAACCAGTCCTTAAGATTTCGTTTTGTTGGTAAATCTCTTACAGGAGCTGAGAGAAACGAAGCGACGCCACGAGTCTTGCATGATGGAGCTGGGTAACGGAAAACAGGAGGACTTTGAGAGCAGGCTGGCCGAGGCCCTAATGGAGATGCGTTCCCAGCACGAGCTACAGATCAAGATGTATAAGGATGACATAGAGAAAACCTATACATCTAAGGTAGCCCATCCATCAGATTTTGAGGTTGAGAAAGATCGTTTCATGATGTGCAATGTGCCTACTAGTAGTATATTCAGAAAGCTGTAGGACAACATGCATGCTACCGGTTGAGAGATTTGAGCACAAGTGATTGATTGAAGTACATTTCATCAGCATAGTTAAGGGATGAATAGCATCAGTTCAGCCCACCACTGATTCTGGTCCCCATGCTCCCAAGGACTGATGCCCTATTGTTGTTCTCTGCCAGTTGGAGAACGCCCGTCAGTCTGCTGACAGGAGCAGCCACCTGGTGGGGGCAGCCCATGAGGAGCTGCAGCAGACCAGAGTACGCATCGAGTCTATGTCTGCCCAACTCAGCCAGCTGCAGAAACAGGTACAGTATTTGTGCAGGTTTGTTGTAGATCTTTTCAACTGTCAAAACAATAACAGTTACATACGCACGCACAACCAAAATATTCCACAGTTAATTTTGGTTACCCAGAAGTATAATTATCTTGCGAAAGTTTGTCATTTCCTGTTATACTTCTGGAGGGAATGCCGTTAAGAATTGTGATTGCCTTTGTGCAAAGGAAGGAAGCCAAGTCTCCTCCATCGCAAACGGAAACTCTCGGCCAAACCCCTCCCTTTCGCTAAATTCACCCGTGTTTATCATCGCCAAAAGCACATTTTTGTTAGTGGAAACGTTTATCATCCGCACACAGGCTTAAAAATCATTGCACTAGTTAATTTTCTGTATATTTTCTGTTTGCTCTGGTGTTTAATTTGGCTAGCACACTAAATAACATCACAGAGCTAGCGTGATGTGAAGGTAGAAAAATATCAGCTTACCTTGTCAGCCAGCTAGCTAGATAAATTAATTTATCTTACGACATCCAACAAAGTAACTATGTAGCTAGTATATACACTACCAGTCAAAAGTTTGGACACACCTTCTCATTCAAGGGGTTTTCTTAATTTTTACTATTTTTTACATTGTAGAATAGTAGTGAAGAAATCCACACTATGAAATAACACATATGGAATCATGTAGTAACCAAAAAATATATTTTATATTTGAGATTCTTCAAAGTAGCCACCCTTTGCCTTGATGACAGCTTTGCACACGCATTCTCTCAACCAGCTTCATGAGGTAGTCACCTGGAATGCATTTCAATTAACAGGTGTGCCTTCTTAAAAGTTAATTTGTGGAATTTCTTTCCTTCTTAATGCGTTTGAGCCAAGCAGTTGTGTTGTGACAAGGTAGGGGGGTATACAGAAGATAGCCCTATTTGGTAAAAGACCAAGTCCATATTATGGCAAGAACAGCTCAAATAAGCAAAGAGAAACAACAGTCCATCATTACTTTAAGACATCAGTCAATACGGAAAATCTTTGAAGAACTTTGAAAGTTTCTTCAATTGCAGTCGCAAAAACCTTCAAGTGCTATGATGAAACTGGCTCTCATGAGGACTGCCACAGGAATGGAAGACCCAGAGTTACCATCCTCAGAAATTGCAGCCCAAATAAATGCTTCACAGGGTTCAAGTAACAGACACATCTCAACATCAACTGTTCAGAGGAGACTGTGTGAATCAGGTCTTCATGGTCGAATTGCTGCAAAGAAACCACTACTAAAGGACACCAATAAGAAGAAGAGACTTGCTTGGGCCAAGAAACACAAGCAATGGACATTAGACCGGTGGAAATGTGTCCTTTGCTCTGCAGTCCAAATTTGAGATTTTTGGTTCCAACCGCCATGGCTTTGTGAGACGCGGTGTGGGTGAACGGATGATCTCCGCATGTGTATTTCCCACCGTAAAGCATGGAGGAGGATGTGTTATGGTGTGGGGGTGCTTTGCTGGTGACACAATTACCCGACCTCAACCCAATTGAGATGGTTTGGGATGAGTTGGACCGCAGAGTGAAGGAAAAGCAGCCAACAAGTGCTCAGCATATGTGGGAACTCTAACGGACCCCCTGCAACTGGACAGACATTTTATGAGACTCCTGTTTCCACGAATCAAGAACAAACATAATACGAACAAAATCAAATGACACTTGAAGTTAGCATGCCAACCACTGGAGAAGGAGGACAGTGAGTGTAGCAGAATGAAGCAAATCCTTACGCTTATGGTATTAAAATATAGGTAAATTCATGATAGACAGGAGGAGACACTACTTCAAGTCTTAGGGGGATGACATCACATCACATTGGCTACTAGAACTCACCTCTGCTCCAGTCACACCCCTTTCACCTCCTCCTATGCCGCCGACAGTATAACATAGCCACCGACTGTGTGATCTGAGTCAATGTAGCAGAATTAAACAGGGGCGCAACTTTGGAAGTGGGGGGACATATTATTATTATTTTATTTTTTATTCAGTTGGATAAACACTCCAAACAGCCTACCCGACCGCTCGGAGGCGTCCACATGGCCCTAAAGCACACCGTTGCCTTGTTTTGAATCACATTCCAATGATAAAACTGGGGGGCACAAAAATACTATTTCAGAATGTGGGGGCGATATGTCCCCAGTGAAAGATGCGCCACTGGAATTAAATACCCACAAAATGAAATCTGTGGATGCTAGTTTGACTCAGTTCACACAGTCTGCTCTGCTGACTGCTGAGGTTGATGCGGAGAAGGATGAAGTCAGTGAGTGTAGCAGAGGGGTGAGTGTGTTGCACATTAGCTAGTTGACAGGTGCTAGGCTATTTCTCAATTCATCCTTCCTCGATTCCTCTCCTCCTCAAAACCCATTGGAGAAGGTCAGAAGGGTAGGGACCTTGTACCTTCTCCTCCAATACAGTTGCAATACAATAAAGGTGAGGAAATGGGATGTGAGGAATCAAGGAAAGACGAAGTGAGACAAAGCCCTTGTAGCCATCGTGTGGTGATGTAATAATAATAATAAATAATATGCCATTTAGCAGACGCTTTTATCCAAAGCGACTTACAGTCATGCGTGCATACATTTTTGTGTATGGGTGGTCCCGGGGATTGAACCCACTACCTTGGCGTTACAAGCGCCGTGCTCTACCAGCTGAGCTACAGAGGACCACCAGATGTCACCCACCCTTAGACCTAAAGTACTGTTATCCTAGCCCAACTAGGGTAATGGATGCTGCTTTGTGGGTATGAAGTGGTGTTGTGGACAGGGGTTGCATCCCAGATCAGCCATACAGGGATTGTTACACCCACACCAATGATCAAGGACATCAGCTGCAAATCTATGCAATAACATCAGACAAAATGAGAGTGAGTGACAATCAAATGAAATAGACAAACAGGGAATGTTAAATGACCATAAAATACACTATACTAAATTCAAAGAATCAACACTTTATTTCATATCATACAAAGAACAGCTATGTAAATGGTTAGTGGGTTTAGACATCCATCTTACTCCAAAAAAGAGATAACTGAATAGTTAAATGAATAGTGTCTAATACAAATAATAAGCAGAATGTCATAATACAAGTAATAAACAGAATGTCAGGTGTTAGGGCTGGGCTGCCATACATTTATTTGGAAAATTTCCTCTCACAAGCTCTACAAGCCAGAATGTTGAATAAAATTATATTTTAACATACTTTACCGGTTGTCCATGCGGTTGGTCCTTTTGTGTAATTACATCAACTTTTCAAAGCGCTGGTAGTGCTTTCAGATTATTTCTATCACCTGATGCATGCGCAGAAGATGAAAATACATGCATGAGACGCATGCCTACTTGTAGAGCTCGTGCACGTGTTTACATGGTTCTGCGCATGTTTCAGGTGATAGAAATCTGAAAGCACTTGCAAGGCTTTGAAAAGTTGATGTAATTACAGTGGGGGAAAAAAGTATTTAGTCAGCCACCAATTGTGCAAGTTCTCCCACTTAAAAAGATGAGAGAGGCCTGTAATTTTCATCATAGATACACGTCAACTATGACAGACAAATTGAGAAAAAAAAATCCAGGAAATCACATTGTAGGATTTTTTATGAATTTATTTGCAAATTATGGAGGAAAATAAGTATTTGGTCACCTACAAACAAGCAAGATTTCTGGCTCTCACAGACCTGTAACTTCTTCTTTAAGAGGCTCCTCTGTCCTCCACTCGTTACCTGTATTAATGGCACCTGTTTGAACTTGTTATCAGTATAAAATACACCTGTCCACAACCTCAAACAGTCACACTCCAAACTCCACTATGGCCAAGACCAAAGAGCTGTCAAAGGCTCCACGCAAGATCTCACCCCGTGGGGTCAAAATGATCACAAGAACGGTGAGCAAAAATCCCAGAACCACACGGGGGGACCTAGTGAATGACCTGCAGAGAGCTGGGACCAAAGTAACAAAGCCTATCATCAGTAACACACTACGCCGCCAGGGACTCAAATCCTGCAGTGCAAGACGTGTCCCCCTGCTTAAGCCAGTACATGTCCAGGCCCGTCTGAAGTTTGCTAGAGTGCATTTGGATGATCCAGAAGAGAATGTCATATGGTCAGATGAAACCAAAATATAACATTTTGGTAAAAACTCAACTCGTCGTGTTTGGAGGACAAAGAATGCTGAGTTACATCCAAAGAACACCATACCTACTGTGAAGCATGGGGGTGGAAACATCATGCTTTGGGGTTGTTTTTCTGCAAAGGGACCAGGACGACTGATCCGTGTAAAGGAAAGAATGAATGGGGCCATGTATCATGAGATTTTGAGTGAAAACCTCCTTCCATCAGTTTGGGCATTGAAGATGAAACGTGGCTGGGTCTTTCAGCATGACAATGATCCCAAACACACTGCCCGGGCAACGAAGGAGTGGCTTCGTAAGAAGCATTTCAAGGTCCTGGAGTGGCCTAGCCAGTCTCCAGATCTCAACCCCATAGAAAATCTTTGGAGGGAGTTGAAAGTCTGTGTTGCCCAGCGACAGCCCCAAAACATCACTGCTCTAAAGGAGATCTGCATGGAGGAATGGGCCAAAATACCAGCAACAGTGTGTGAAAACCTTGTGAAGACTTACAGAAAACGTTTGACCTGTGTCATTGCCAACAAAGGGTATATGACAAAGTATTGAGAAACTTTTGTTATTGACCAAATACTTATTTTCCACCATAATGTGCAAATAAATTCATTAAAAATCCTACAATGTGATTTTCTGGAAAAAAAATTCTCATTTTGTCTGTCATATTTGACGTGTACCTATGATGATAATTGCAGGCCTCTCTCATCTTTTTAAGTGGGAGAACTTGCACAATTGGTGGCTGACTAAATACTTTTTTTCCCCACTGTATACTTTCCTGTAGATATATTTTCCATTGTGAAAATATAATTTTATTATATTCTTCAGGCTGCTGCGATGCTTCTTTGGGAAATCTATTAACTATAATATTGAAAAATAGATTAGTTCCCGGTTGCAAGGAGCATCCGACCTTGACCTTGAGAAAACAACTAGACTAAGTTAGCTATAATAAGTAAGTTGTACCCATTTCATAAGAACCTTTCGACCCATTCCAGTTGGCAGCCCGTGAGGCGAAGGTGAGGGACCTGGAGGAGGCGTTGTCTCGTGAGAGGGACACCACGCGCCGTCTGCTGGGGGAGAAGGAGAGAGAGATGGCTGAGATGAGACAGAGGATGCAGCAGCAGCTGGATGAGTATCAGGAGCTGCTGGATGTCAAACTGGCCCTGGACATGGAGATCTGTGCCTACAGGAAGCTACTGGAGGGAGAGGAGCAGAGGTATAATGACGACATAGAAATATGCATTTTATAGTCACATACAATACTTGTTAAATAGGGCAGGGTTAAACCTGTTCTGATAGCTAAGCTAGCTTGCGTTTCGATATTGAATCACTACAAGGCTGTCGGTTAGATCAGTATGGATGCCGTCTTAAATGGCTTGTCACCTCACCACCATGAACCACACACTGGTACTTTTTAGGGTTCTTTAATGAACAGCTGTACGATGTGGTTTTACAAGGAATAGAAAAAGGAACATATTATAGGACACAGTAATATGTCATTATTACTATAAGATGCATACAGTATAAAGGCTTAATCAGATAAGCTTACTACAGTATGCAATGTAAATGTAATGAAATAAGGCTGCACACAGATGTGAATACAATACTGACTTATATGCTGTATGTAATAGGCTTCCATTATATCTAAAATATAATGCAGTATAGGAGAAAATGAATTACAATAGCAGAAAACGATAGTTACCGGAGTGTAACTCCAGTTCTATGAGTGGAGCGGAGCCCCATAGGACTTAAGGCCCTGCCGACCCTCTCTAGTCTCGCTGAAGATAAATATCTCGGGAGGCTGATTGAGGGGAAGCGTCCCCTCTTATAGGGACACCTGTACTCCTATTGGCTGCAGGTGTGTGCATAATTTTGTCTCAGGCTGTTGCTGCCTTAAGGCAGTGGGTAAACCAATAGGAGCAGAGCTCCCCTATGGGGCTCCGCTCCACTCATAGAACTGGAGTTACACTCCGGTAACTATCGTTCTATATCGTGGAGCTCCGCCCCATAGGGGAGCTCTGCTCCTATTGGTTTAAGGCGGAGCGCCACGCTCCAAAATGTACTCCCTGCCGAGCCCAACACTTCCCATCGAAATGAAAAGGTCAGGCCTAGCAATGGCTGTGACCAAGTCCCGCAGTACTGTAACCACTGTATCACAATACATGGTGTCACAATATACTGCGTCATCGGTCCAAATCTCCCCACCTAGTCCAATGGCAACACCAATGTCTAGTGGGCAGATCACCAGAATACGGGCCATACTAATCTGTACTAGCAGATAGATGGTACCTCAATATCCTGTTACAACAATACCGACCACTAATGGAATGAAACAAAGTGTCACTCTACATTGTGTACACGGTAGCCCGCCCCACTCAATCAATGGAACCCCAAAGATTAGTGGGCAGATCCCAGAACATGATTCATACTAATCTGAACAAGCAGATAGATGACGTCACATTCCGTCAAAATTGTCATGACCGGTCTAATAGTACCGTAACCAAGGTTACTACTATTATTCCTCATCATTCCGCCTCAACCCAGTTATTCACTGGTGGGCAGATCAATACATGCCTTCTACTGTACTGAACATGTCAGTCAGGAGTCATGCTATAATATGTCCTTCTATCAGAAGTGGACCTGAAAGAGACCTGTCTCTTCGGTCCTGCATTCCTCTCTCTTAGCTCAAGTCCTCCCCTCAGCCACGCTGAGTACAGACTGAGCCAAAGAGTTAGAAGACATATCCAAGAGATAGAAACTGATAAATGGAGACGGTGATGACCACGACGCCGCTGCCAGATATCCTCTACCCCTGTTCCTCTGAAAAGGGCAGTAGAAGCCGCTACTCCACGAGTGGAGTTGGCTCTTATACCCTGAGGCAATTGTCGCACCGCTGCCTCATAAGCTGTCTCAATGCCTTCGCAAAGCCAATGAGACAGACGCTGTTTTGAAAGTGGTCTACCTAGTGCAGCCGCACCATGACACACAAACAGCTGAGGCGATTACCTAATCGCTGCTGTGCGCTCAACGTAACACACCAAAGCGCGCACTGGGCACAGGCAATGGAGCCTTTCCTCTCTCCTCTCCCCATGGGGAGGGGGAGAAAAAGCCCACAGCTCCACGGTCTGTGATCTATATGAGCTCTTAAAAACCGTCGGCATAAATGCCGGGTTAGGACTTAACACCGCTCTGCTCAAATCGCTATTAATGGCAAGGCAGTCGGGTCTTGTCGAAAGAGCACACAAATCACTGACACGCTTAGCAGTAGTCAAAGAGAGCAACAGTGCCGTCTTCATAGACAGCATCTTGAGGGGTAATTGATTCAATGGCTTGAACAGCGACTCACAGAGCACTTCGAGTACCAAAGCCAAATCCCACTGAGGAAGCGTGGCTCTAGGCATTGGCCTAAGCCGCCGCGTTCCTAATAAGAAACGTTTCACTAGAGGGTGGCTGAAGACAGTGTCTCTGCCAAACCCCTCGTGACAAGCTGAAATCGCCGCTGCAAACACCTTAATGGTGGCGGGCGATCACTGCTTATTAAACATAAACTGCAGGAACGAGAGTGCACTCTCAACCTGACAGTTCATGGGATCTACATTCTCTGTGACACACCACTGTGAAAAACGTTCCATTTACTGGCATACACCCTGGAAGTGGAACCGGCACGTGAACCCTGTATGGTACTGATTACTAAATCAGATAACCCACGGCGCTCTAGTCTGTCCCTCTCAGGAGCCAAGCCTTCAGTGGTTGGACGATTATGGGCAATCGCCCTATCGAGCCCTCCGCCTGAGACAACACGTCCCGTCGATGTGGAATTGGCCAAGGTGGCGCAATCAACATCTGACTCATCTCCGCAAACCATGGAGCCCCAAATTATTGACAGCCCGCCTGATCTCACCCTGGCTAACAGTGGGAGAATGCATGACAGCGGTGGGAATGCATACAGGAGAACTCTCGGCCACGGTCGGTGCGCGAACGCGTCCGTCCTCAGTGGCGGTTCGTCCTGATCCCTCAGAGAGAGCCATAGAGGACAATGCGCGTTCATGCGTGACGCGAATAGATCCACCTCGGCTCTCCCGAACTGTTCCCAAACTGGGTCTAGTCCTAGTTGGGAGAACCATCGCTGCATCCTGCGCATGCGCAGGAGTCCCAGCGGAACCACGAAATGGGCTGACGACATGAGACCCAAGAGTGACATGACTGACAGCGCCGTTAACGTGTGATTCGGACTAAACCTTCTCAGGTCTAGCAACAGGGCTACCCTTCCCTGATGACGCAACAGTTCCAATGCCGCCTCCACACATTTGGAAAATGTGCGAGGTGCCAGGGCGTACCCGAATGGCATCCTCGTGAACTCGTACGCCACCCCTTGAAAGGCGAATCGCAGAAACTTTCTGTGACGCGGCTGCACCGGCACATGAAAGTACGCGTCCTTTAGGTCTATGCTCGTACAAAAGTCTCCTTTCTGGACATCCTCCAGTGGACGTTTTGTCGTTAGCATTTGGAAGGGCCTTTTGGCTACGCTCCCGTTGAGAATGCGTAAATCCAATATTGGCCTCATTCCCCCCATCTTTTTGGGCACCAGGAAATAGGGCGAAAATAGCCCTTTGTTCCTTTGCTCCTGGGGAACTACTGTGACCGCCTCCTTCGCCAAAAGTTCCGTAATCTCTGAAACCAGAGCGGCCACCTTTTCGGGCGTTTTCATCACCGTCTCCACCACCCTGGGGGGGTCCGATGAAATTGGGTGGCATAACCCTTCTCCAACACCTGGTCTAGCCAGTGGGAGAGAGTGCAGCTTCACTGCCACTCCCAGCAATGCAGAGAAAGTGGAAGAGCGCGAAACTGTGGTACACTTAGTAGGAAAGACCTGTATTCCTCGACGGCCCTCGCCGCTGCTGTTCCCCAGCACTGAAGTGGTGGAACAGCCCAAGGCGGGCCTCCCAAGAGAGGGAGAGGAAACATCAGCGCGTTCTAAGAGAAACGGGGGCGCCGATACGTTGGTTAAACTCGTAACCGTAGTAATCCGGCCCTCCGTGAACGCAGCACGGGTCTGAACTGCACTGACTGAGGCGTTAGCCTGAGACAGAGCGCCATCCCCGAATAGCGGTCGCATCATCATGCCATTATCTGGCTGAGACTGCAGCCTGCTATGTGAGACACTCACTACAGCACTCCTAGGAGTCTGTAAAGTGAGGTCTTTACAAGGTAACACAAGGCGGCGCCTTGATACCTTTTTAATACCTACCTTATGTGTGCGCTCAGCAACGCACCCTGGAATACGGGCCGCCCTCAATCATATTCACTTCCGGTACGGCGGGAATGGGGGGCTGTGCTATTTCTAGCCGTCTAGCAGCCCTCTCAATGAGCCCGGGGAAGTCTGAGCGCAGAGAGGCCGCTGCGAAAGACAGGGCTTCTGACCTCTCAGAGCCTGTGTCTTCATCGCCCAGGGAAGAATAAGACCTCTCACTCTCCAAAGGAAATGGGGTCTTAAAAGTCTGGGTCCTGAGACTGGACTGTTCCATAGGAACGTCCATCTCATCCCCATCATCCCTGTCATCCCCAGAGTCAGCCTCTCCAGATGACGCCTCAGAAGCTGAGGGCAAAACTGAGAGCACGTCCTCTAGGGGAATATCATCCCTAAAAAATGCGCGCCGCTGCTTTCTCTCCTTCAAAGGAAGGAGGGCACAGCTGGCACATTTAAGGGGAACGCTGACGCCATCCTTGGCGTGCTGTGCACCCAAACACACGAAACATAGGTTGTGGGGGTCCGCAGCCATCAAGGAGTTACAGCGGCATTGAGCTCTGAAAATAGCTTTTGGGGGTGGAAAATCTCCTGGTGTGCTCATTTAGGACGATGTCGAAAATCGACGGCGTTTCTTCGTCCTGAGTCTTTTCTTCGTCTCTTCTTGGCTTCTTCAGTCTAGTCCAGTCGCTGAAGATAAAGGGAGGATGATTGAGGGGAGGCATCCCCTCTTATAGGGACACCTGTACTCCTATTGGCTGCAGGTGTGTGCATAATTTTGTCTCAGGCTGTTGCTGCCTTAGGGCAGTGGGTAAACCAATAGGAGCAGAGCTCCCCTATGGGGCGGAGCTCCACGATATAGAACTGTGTACTGACCATGAAAATGGTGAGAGCGCTCACTAACACAACTTAAACCTGCTATCTATAATAAGCTGCCGCTGTTACCAGCAGGCTGTACAATGTAAACAAACGCTGACCACGATAATAAAAGGACATAAATATTCTTAAATCTCAAGCATAAACATAACTACAATGCACTGTGTGCATGACGCATAGAAAATAGTTAGCCTGGCTAACTAGCTAGTTGCTAGCAATGACGATGCATAAGCAATTACAACTTGGAGGCGGGACTTACAACAAGCAGGCTAAAGAGAATGTCTCTGATTGGATAGAAGTTTGGTGGTGATTGACTGATGATCTGTTGGGTATTCTAACTCAAGGGACAAACTAGGGGTGCATAGGGAAATACTACATCTGAAGGCCTTTTCTACAATACTAATGCATATTGTACATTCTTACATACTGACAAAACACATACTTTACATGTACTTACTCACAGGGCTACAAACAGTCACATGTGGCACATACGGTATAAAATGTACTGTATACATCTGGCTGCATACACAGGTCAGAAGCACAAATACATGTCAAACTCAGTCATTCACAAATTACTCTTGCTCTTCTCCCTTCTCGGTTGTTAAAACCCCTTCCCCCCTCTCATCATGGGTGAATTCTACCCCCTCCAGGCTGCGTCTGTCCCCCAGCCCTCCCTCCACGCGAGTGACAGCAAGTGGATCAGGCACCCGTACCGTCCACTGCAGTTCCTCTACCAAGAAGCGCCGTCTCAACAACACCGACAGTGAGGCCTCCGGCCTGACAGGAGGCACTGTGGCGCGAACACGCATCACCCAGCAGGCCTCTGCCAGTGGACGCGTCACTGTGGATGAAGTGGACCTGGATGGGAAGTATGTGCTGCTCAGCAACAAAGCAGATGAGGTGAGAGGGGGTTGTTTGGCATTTTAGACATTAAAGTCAGTTTGTAGTTTTCGTATTAGGTTGAATGGACGAGGCAGAAGAGGGATGTTTACAAATCTACTGCCACTGCTTTAGCACTCTAATTAGGGATTTACAGTAAATCCATCCTCTACATCACTCCCACAGGACCAGAACCTGGGAAACTGGCAGCTGAAGCGACAGATGGGCTCCGGCACCTCCATCACCTTCAAGTTCCCCCCTAAATTCACCCTGAAGGCCGGACAGAGGGTCACGGTAAGTGTGTCTGAAAAGCTCCAACTACCATTGTGTTGAACATGGTCATTTTAGCTGTGGTAAAAAAATAAAAATACTTCTGACCACTTATTAATGTTCTTTTGGGGAATCAGATCTGGGCATCTGCAGCTGGCGGCAGCCACAACCCCCCTTCTGACCTGGTGTGGAAGACCCAGACCTCATGGGGCAGTGGAGACCACTTCCAGACCACTCTGATCAGTGCCAACGGAGAGGTGGGCACACACTGTTAACTAATAACAAACACAACAATAACAACAACAACAAGAAATGTACAACATTGATTTACCATGCCCCCACAAACATGTTCATATTATAGTCAGTGACATGCAACGGAGCTCTCTCTCTATTCAGGAAATGGCTATGAGGAAGGTGACCCGCACCCTATTTGACGAGGATGATGATGACATGGTGAGTGCAATCAAATGCCAATTGAGTATTAAAAGGGTGTGTCTTCCGACTTTGGCACGTCCATAAGGAATGCAGCAAAATGAATGTGTGGTTAATAGATATATCTCTGACGCCCCCTGCAGGTGGCCCATAGCACATGCGGAGGAGACGGTGAGTATAACCTGCGTAGCCGGTGTGGCTCCTGTGGCCTGCCCGCTGACAGCAAGTCCAGTGGCGGCTTCTCTGTGTCCTCCGCCTCCCGCTCCATCCGCAGTGGGGGCATCGCTGAGGGCCTCCTCCCACACTCCTATGTCGTGAGCAGCAGCACGCCTCGAAGGGTAGGTCCTATAAGTCCCACAGACACACAACATTTTTAGTCCCTATAGGTAGGCGACTGCCCATTTGAAATCTACAGTTCATCTGCTGGAAGCACGCACACAAACCTGTTTAATGACACAGAACTCTGGTTGTATAATCATTGAGCTATTCAACATATTAAGATATTTTGTACAACAAACAGCATATGTTAAAACATATATCTCCTTTTTCAGAGTGGATCTAGAATGGAGAACTGCCCCATCATGTGAGGCCTTGATTTCTAACTGGTGCATATGGACTCCATTTCATCTCAATTTTATGTATCTATCTTTTTTTATGCTCTTTATACAGTATGTTTTTCTAACTTTTTACATTATAATACATTCAGACATGCACATTTATTGTATTTGACTGCTGTTTAGATCGAGACAGAGCACAAATAAAGGTTAGATTAATTTGTTGCTATGAAAATTGTATTTAACCACTGTTGCCACTGCCAACTATATATTTTCCCAATGGATCCCTGCATGTTACAGTACGCCTCCACTCTGATCTGGAACACATCTTGTTTCTATTCATGTCCCAATGAATACAATAATAGAATATGCTGGACCAATACAATTGCCTCAAGTTTTTTTTTTAAAGGTGTGTCTTTGTTCTTGTGGTCTCGTTTTGTTATTCAATGCTGCACATTGTATTGGCTGTTTGTACCTGGATTACTGGATACACTGTGTTTTATGTGTGCTTCTGCCTCCACAGAGTCATATGGTTTGTCTCAGTTAAAATATGATCTGTTCTTTTCATTGACAAATCATAGGAAAAAAGAAATAATCAAATAATAAAAATTAATATGGAAAATAGCTAAAAGAACATAAGGTGGTCATATAAAAGGAAAATACTGACACTTGGTTCTTATATTATCTGTTTTTATTTTTAACAATTTAGGGATTTAGAATTACATGTAAATTAATTGCAAAAAAATGAGGGTTTATGCCTTTCCACTTGCATCTTTGAAAATACATATTTATCTTTGAAAATACATATTCACACAATTATTGCCTTTTACATAAATGTCCTTGGTCATTTCTGATATGATCCACTTAATGATTATATTATCGGTTATGACTATACAGTAGACTTTTTATTATGTTAGCAATGACATCATCCCACTTCCTACAGGTAAGGCTTTTTTTTTTTGTAAACAGTTTCTGTAGTTGGGTACTGTTAAATCAGTGAAGGTAGCTGAAAGTGGTCTTGTGATGATTTTCTGTGTTTGTTCCGCCCAGAGGTGGCGGGAGCTTCGTGTCACGCACCTTGGGACAAGTTATCCCGTGAGAGATTTTGTGCCCAACCCACTCAGCATTTCCCAAACACGTGTAGTTTTTTGCCCTAACACTACACAGGTGATTCAAATTATCAAAGCTTGGTAATTAGTTGATTATTTGAATCAGCTGTGTAGTGCTAGAGCAAAAACCAAAACGTGCACTGAGTTTGGGAAACCCTGCTTAAGGTGTTTTAGATGCCAAGCTTATGGTCATGTTGCAGCACTGTGTAGGAGGGAGATTCCAAGATGTGAGAAGTGTGCAGGAGGGAATGGGACAAAGGAATGTGTGGTATCGGTGGAAAAAACTATCAATTGTGGGGGTGCCCATGTTGCTGGGGATCAGAAGTGCCCGGTGCAAGAGAGACAGGTTGAGGTTGCAAGGGTCAGAGTAGAACAGAAGGTATTGCATGCTGAGGTAGTGAAGAGAGTAGAGGATGATGGGTCAAGGGTGAGTAGTAGGCCTATACAAAGTGATACGAATTTGTGCTTCAGTAAGTTTGGCTTCTTAGCATTCATTGCCATGGTTATCAACTGTACTGCAGAAATGGAACATAAATCACAGAAAATAGATGTTGTGGTGGCAGCTGCAGATAAATACTTGGGTGTATGGGTGTTATTAAATAGTGGGATATAGGTGTAGGGTTAGTTGGTGGTGCCATTTTTTTTTTACTTTCCTCCTTTTTACTGTTGTATCACAAAATATAACGTGATTGAGCACGCAATACCGCACAGTAGGTGGCAGCATTCACAAACAAATGTGCGAACCCGATGATACCAAAAGAAGAAGAAGAAGAAACGGTTTCCGTTGATACAGGAAGTAAATGCTAAGCAGTGCACATAACTGCACCAGCCACACGGTTTTAAAGGAGATAGAAATTGTGTCATTTGATTCGTTAATTGTGCCATTGAATATTTGAAGATTAACAACGTTTTAATCTAGAAGATTGTGCATTTGGTGAGTCTTACTAATCATCTCTTAAATCACTTTGTTATGGATGTGAGCAGGTCAAACTAGTAGGCAAGTTGGAGGTTTTCAGTGTTGTGCTTGCTTGATATTAGGCCTCTTTCTGTATAAACTGTGTTATTTAGATGTTTTACTGCAGAGCTGTTTATAACTTAAGTTATTTATATATTTTGAGTTATGAAGACCATAGCTTAATGCACATACATGCACAATAACACTAGCCCGGTCCCAGATCTGTTTGTGCTCCTGCCAACGCCATTGCTCATTGTCAAGCCAAACATTTTTGGATGACAATTCCATAAGGAGTTGGCAAGAGCGCAGAAACAGACTGGCACACAGGCAATAACAATAGCACCTGTTTACTCATGTCATCTTCAGGGTCCATTACATTCTAACATGGGTCTCTCATTGAAATGTGAATGTGTTCCTCCTCCTCCTCCTCCAGGTGTTTGAACCAACTGGATGTTGAGTCTGCAGGCTCTGTTTAGGATTGGGTTCCTTGTGACATCACGGGCAACCACAGTCCTCTCCCACAGGGGGGCATGTCCATTGGTCAGTGTGACAAATAGTCTAAATAAGGAGTGCTTCAGTGGACAAGCATCCACCATGGCCCAGTCCATAAAATACCTTGGGTAAGGATGAGTGTGTGTGTGTGTGTGTGTGTGTGTGTGTGTGTGTGTGTGTGTGTGTGTGTGTGTGTGTGTATGTATGTATGCATGCATGCATGCCTGCATATGTGTGAACTGTGTGATATATTTATCTGTATCCTCAGGCAGGAGGAGGCCCGGCGCATTGATGAGGAGCTGTTCTCAGAGTATGGCTTCAGTGTGGACCAGCTAATGGAGCTGGCTGGGCTTAGCTGTGCTACAGCAGTCACCAGGGTGAGACTCAGCATTTCCGCTAGGAGTGTCTCTTACAATGACTGGTACTGCCCAAGGTGCTGTGAGATGGTGGATGCCACAGCTATGGGCTGTTCAGCACTGGAAAACCTCATAAGCACTAGTTAAACTCAATTTAGTCTAGACTCTGCATGGTGTAGATTAGACATTTTCAAGTCATGAGGGCCCTACTTTAGGCTGGTTTAAATGGTTTTAGGCTTGACGTGTGCTGTAAGTGTGGCTTTTAGGCTACCTTTTTATTCACCTGTTGCCTTCTGTTCCAGGCCTACCCCACCAGCTCTCTGGTCAAAGCCAGACCCTCTTTGCTTGTGATCTGTGGCCCGGGTAACAATGGAGGAGATGGCCTGGTCTGTGCCAGACATCTCAAACTCTTTGTGAGTGTCTTGTCCTTCTCATCCGATATGTTTCTGAATATCAAGGCATGCAGTAGATATTAGAGAATTGGTTCTTGTTATAATGAACCAATTCTTCTTAAAGGCATCTATTGCTTTTGGAATCAATGCTGTGTTGTGCTTTTTCTGTAGTAGTAAGTGACTGTCAAATTGGCATCAAATAGGCATACATAGCCTATTAGTATGAATGACTAAGTAACATGCCTATAGTCTGTGATTCTGAGCATGCTTTGTGTGTGACTACAGGGATATGCACCGACCATACTGTACCCAAAGAGGCCAAACAAACTGTTGTTCCAGGGCCTGACCACCCAGTGTGAGAAGATGGACATCCCTTTCCTGACTGAAATGCCTGAGGTAGTAGTGAGCCGTGGCTCCAGTGTTAACCTCAGAGCAAAGTCTATTTGATTGTTAGGTATGTGTCCTGACTCCTGGGTTACCTCACATAAGTTTATCTGTGAGTGTCAGTGTTGTATGCAAGGTTGTTGATGTATTTATCTCGGAGTGTGTATATGTGATGGTGTGCAGTTGTGTTAATGCTGACAGTGACAGAGATGCTCCTCTTAGGCAAAAGTGGTTGACGAGGCTTACAACCTGGTGATAGACGCCATCTTTGGCTTCAGCTTCAAGGGTGCCGTGCGGGAGCCTTTTGGCTCCATCCTGGACGTGCTGAAGAAGACCACTGTACCTATAGTTAGTATTGACATCCCCTCAGGTGGGTGGGCCCCTAACTCACTACAAACTAGAATCTAGAAGGCAGATATTGATTGGTGTTTTTCACTGATAAGCTAGTTGAGTAAAAATATCCAGTCTCTACTATATCTCAATCACAAAAGGTAATAATAATAGATTTTATATAGTGCTTTTCATTACAAGTAGAATCTCAAAGTCACTTTAAAAACAAAATAAACCAAAAACAATTTAGCAAAACAAATATAGGGATCTGGCAGTATTTGGGCGATGGTCTTCCACATCTTTAGATGATGGGCAGTACAGAAAGTTAGTATCTTGAGAGGAGGGAGCATAGATGGTACAGCCAGGCAGAGACCTTCAGTCAGACCGGCCACGGAGCTCCTCAATGGGGACCTCGTCGTCTTGGATAGTCGCAGCTCCTCCTCCGTAGGTAGGCTGGAACATCCACTACTGAAATGTAGCACCCACCTGGGTGATGCTTTGGCGACTATAAAAGTGGCAGCAAAACCACCACACCTCAGCAGTGGTCCAGAAAAGCAACAGACGGAGTAAGCCTCTGCATCCCCTCACACCGCAGTCCACTTCCCTCTAGGAACTGGGGCAGGGGGCTAAAAAGCTAATACTGTTGTTGCTGCATCATTCAAATCATATTAGCAAGCTAGCTAGCCAAGCCAAATATGAACTGACTTGCCATAATCAGACCTGCATTTCTGTGGGTCACCACAATATATTTTAATTAATCTATCAAAAAGTTATCAAAAACAAAACAAGTTTTATTGCAATGCAATAAAAAATGCATTGCCAACCACGGAACCAGGTACCTTCATTGCCTTGATAAAAACATTTTGGGCAGTATTTTGTTCAGAGAACATCAGGAACGTTATTTGTTGAATCCAGAGGTTCAATACAGTGTAGTGTGCCTTAAGTATATTAGCTTGGCCAAAAGGTTTCCATTTGGGATAGTGATATTCTCCCATACTGTACATGTCCTCTTCAGGTTGGGATGTGGAGCAGGGCAGCACAGACGGACTCCAGCCAGACATGCTCATCTCCCTGACTGCCCCTAAGAAGTCAGCAACACACTTCTGTGGACGCTACCACTATCTGGGGGGACGTTTTGTGCCTCCTGCCATGGAGAAGAAGTACCAGCTCAACCTACCTCCGTACCCCAATACTGACTGTGTGTACCAGCTGCAGTAGTGCCAACCTGTGATATAGTGGTAAAAAAAAAAAAGATTGGTGGGTAAACGCTGTTCGCGGTGAATAAGGTAATGCTCCCATGTACGTGCGTTTACCCTCCGCTACACCACTGGTGCCAACTGTATAGGAGAAAGGCTGTGTAAGTACACTTAGGGTTGGAGAGGTTATCAACGTCGGTGGATCCATTATGAATTTGATGAGATGTTTATGTACTGTTTGCACGAAAGGTTATACCTAAATTGATGGGTCTTTTGCTGTTGCAGTTTGAAATGTTTTGGCATTCTTATAAGAGTTCTTATGGACAGTTGTAATTGCAGTCTGTTATTTAAATATTTAAAATTAAAAGTGACCATTTAAATTTTTTATTTTATTTGTCATTATCACATAACGTTGTAGGTATACAGTGGGGAAAAAAGTATTTAGTCAGCCACCAATTGTGCAAGTTCTCCCACTTAAAAAGATGAGAGGCCTGTAATTTTCATCATAGGTACACGTCAACTATGACAGACAAATTGAGAAAGAAAAATCCATAAAATCACATTGTAGGATTTTTTATGAATTTATTTGCAAATTATGGTGGAAAATAAGTATTTGGTCACCTACAAACAAGCAAGATTTCTGGCTCTCACAGACCTGTAACTTCTTCTTTAAGAGGCTCCTCTGTCCTCCACTCGTTACCTGTATTAATGGCACCTGTTTGAACTTGTTATCAGTATAAAAGACACCTGTCCACAACCTCAAACAGTCACACTCCAAACTCTACTATGGCCAAGACCAAAGAGCTGTCAAAGGACACCAGAAACAAAATTGTAGACCTGCACCAGGCTGGGAAGACTGAATCTGCAATAGGTAAGCAGCTTGGTTTGAAGAAATCAACTGTGGGAGCAATTATTAGGAAATGGAAGACATACAAGACCACTGATAATCTCCCTCGATCTGGGGCTCCACGCAAGATCTCACCCCGTGGGGTCAAAATTATCACAAGAACGGTGAGCAAAAATCCCAGAACCACACGGGGGGACCTGGTGAATGACCTGCAGAGAGCTGGGACCAAAGTAACAAAGCCTACCATCAGTAACACACTACGCCGCCAGGGACTCAAATCCTGCAGTGCAAGACGTGTCCCCCTGCTTAAGCCAGTACATGTCCAGGCCCGTCTGAAGTTTGCTAGAGTGCATTTGGATGATCCAGAAGAGGATTGGGAGAATGTCATATGGTCAGATGAAACCAAAATATAACTTTTTGGTAAAAACTCAACTCGTCGTGTTTGGAGGACAAAGAATGCTGAGTTGGATCAAAAGAACACCATACCTACTGTGAAGCATGGGGGTGGAAACATCATGCTTTGGGGCTTGTATCGTGAGATTTTGAGTGAAAACCTCTTTCCATCAGCAAGGGCATTGAAGATGAAACGTGGCTGGGTCTTTCTGCATGACAATGATCCCAAACACACCGGGCAACGAAGGAGTGGCTTCGTAAGAAGCATTTCAAGGTCCTGGAGTGGCCTAGCCAGTCTCCAGATCTCAACCCCATAGAAAATCTTTGGAGGGAGTTGAAAGTCTGTGTTGCCCAGCGACAGCCCCAAAACATCACTGCTCTAGAGGAGATCTGCATGGAGGAATGGGCCAAAATACCAGCAACAGTGTGTGAAAACCTTGTGAAGACTTACAGAAAACGTTTGACCTGTGTCATTGCCAACAAAGGGTATATAACAAAGTATTGAGAAACTTTTGTTATTGACCAAATACTTATTTTCCACCATAATTTGCAAATAAATTCATAAAAAATCCTACACTGTGATTTTCTGGATTTTTTTCTCTCATTTTGTCTGTCATAGTTGACGTGTACCTATGATGAAAATTACAGGCCTCTCTCATCTTTTTAAGTGGGAGAACTTGCACAATTGGTGGCTGACTAAATACTTTTTTTCCCCACTGTATGTCTTAAGAAAATGTACATCTAGCAAGACCATTCGAACTGAGAAGACAGTTTATCGTAGTCGATCACATTCTATTATAAATACCTTTTGAAGTTTAGTACATTTCATGATTGTGCATAATTTATAAGACATACAACAGGTGGACTGGATGGATTGATTTATGACAGTTATTTATTTATTTTTATCGCTTTGCTGCCATTTTCACTTATGGGGTGAATTTTAAAAACTCTTAAGTACAAAACTCTAAAACGAACACTTATGTTCAGAACCTTTGTGCATTCATTGGGGTTTCACACATTTCACCCATGAGTCATTCATGCAAAATCTACTTTTTCTGTGAAATACTATGACAACGTTTCGTTTAGTCACCAATGCATCAGATAATGCTCAGTATTTATTTAGGCAATTTTAACTACAAAAAAATACAAGTTATCAATTTCAAAACTGTTCTTTTTGAGGTGCTGAATATAACGAATAGTAGATGGTTTCATTATTCTTAGACAATACATACAGTACCAGTCAAAAGTTTGGACACCTACTAATTCCAGGGTTTTTATTTATTTGTATTTTCTATATTGTAGAATAATAGTGAAGACATCAAAACTATGAAATAACACATGGAATCATGTAGTAACCAAAAAAGTGTTAAACAAATCAAAATATATTTTAGATTCTTCAAAGTAGCCACCCTTTGCCTTGATGGCAGCTTTGCACACTCTTGGCATTCTCTCAACCGGCTTCACCTGGAATGCTTTTCCAACAGTCTTGAAGGAGTTCCCACATATGCTGAGCACTTGTTGGCTGCTTTTCCTTCACTCTGCGGTCCAACTCATCCCAAACCATCTCAATTTGGGTTGAGGTCGGGTGATTGTGGAGGCCAGGTCATCTGATGCAGCACTCCATCACACTCCTTCTTGGTCAAATAGCCCTTACCTGTCAACTGAAACAGTATCGCCTCTCTGCTTGAAATTTATCAGTTACAGTGTATCAATGAAATTAAGATGAGTGGGCTGATCTTCATTGTATAGGGTTTAAACACTGTTTCCCATGCTTGTTCAATTAACTATAAATAATTAATGAACATGCACCTGTGGAACGGTCGATAAGACACTAACAGCTTACAGACGGTAGGCAATTAAGGTCACAGTTATGAAAACTTAGGACACTAAAGAGGCCTTTCTACTGACTCTGAAACACACCAAAAGAAAGATGCCCAGAGTCCCTGCTCATCTGTGTGAACGTGCCTTAGGCATGCTGCAAGGAGGCATGAGGACTGCAGATGTGGCCAGGACAATAAATTGCAATGTCCGTACTATGAGACGCCTAAGACAGCGCTACAGGGAGACAGGACGGACAGCTGATCGTCCTCGCAGTGGCAGACCACATGTAACAACACCTGCACAGGATCGGTACATCTGAACATCACACCTGCGGGACAGGTACAGGATGGCAACAACAACTGCCCGAGTTACACCAGGAACGCATAATCTCTCCATCAGTGCTCAGACTGTCCGCAATAGGCTGAGAGAGGCTGGACTGAGGGCTTGTAGGCCTGTTGTAAGGCAGGTCCTCACCAGACATCACTGGCAACAACGTCGCCTATGGTCACAAACCCATCGTCGCTGGAACAGACAGGACTGGCAAAAAGTGCTCTTCACTGATGAGTCGCAGTTTTGTCTCACCAGGGGTGATGGTCGGATTCGCGTTTATCGTCGAAGGAATGAGCGTTACACCGAGGCCTGTACTGGATCGGGATCTATTTGAAGGTGGAGGGTCCATCATGGTCTTGGGCGGTGTGTCATAGCATCATCGGACTGAGCTTGTTGTCATTGCAGGCAATCTCAACGCTGTGCGTTACAGGGAAGACATCCTCCTCCCTCATGTGGTACCCTTCCTGCAGGCTCATCCTGACATGACCCTCCAGCATGACAATGCCACCAGCCATACCGCTCGTTCTGTGCTTGATTTCCTGCAAGACAGGAATGTCAGTGTTCTGCCATGGCCAGCGAAGAGCCCGGATCTCAATCCCATTGAGCACGTCTTGGACCTGTTGGATCGGAGGGTGAGGGCTATTTTGACCCCCCCTTTGTTCAGGGACACATTATTCAATTTCTGTTAGTCACGTCTGTGGAACTTGTTCAGTTTATGTCTCGGTTGTTGAATCTTGTTATGTTCATACAAATATTTACACATGTTAAGTTTGCTGAAAATAAACGCAGTTGACAGTGAGAGGACGTTTCTTTTTTTGCTGAGTTTATATGCCAGTGTAGGCTACCATTTGATACAATAATATGTTGAAATGACGATATCACTGGAGTCATTGCATATCATTTTGTGCTACTTATGTAGCCTACCTGGAGCTGGCAAACCAATTTAAGAAATAGCCTATGACTTCAGTTTGTTGTTGTAGCCTTGTGTAATTATCAACACATTAGATTGACGGTAACAGTAGTTAGATTAGGCCACAGGTAAAACAAATTCTAAAAAAATAAACACTGGCTGCATATTCAGTTCATATCACATGAGGCTGTTGATGGGAGAACAGCTCATAATAATGGCCGGAATGGAGCAAATGGAATGCCATCAATGTATTTGATATCATTCCACTCATTCCGCTGCAGTCATTACCACGAGCCCATTTTCCCCAATTAAGGTGCCTCCAACCTCATATACAGTTGAAGTCGGAAGTTTACATACACTTAGGTTGGAGTCATTAAAACTAGTTTTTCAACCACTCAACTAATTTCTTGTTAACAAACTATAGTTTTGGCAAATCTACTTTGTGCATGACAAAAGGAATTTTTCGAACAATTGTTTAGACAGATTATTTCACTTATAATTCACTGTATCACAATTCCAGTGGGTCAGGAGTTTACATACACTAAGTTGACTGTGCCTTTAAACAGCTTGGAACATTCCAGAAAATTATGTCATGGCTTTAGAAGCTTCTGTTAGGCTAATTTACATCATTTGAGTCAATTGGAGGTGTACCTGTGGATGTATTTCAAGACCTACCTTCAAACTCAGTGCCTCTTTGCTTGACATCATGGGAAAATCAAAAGAAATCAGCCAAGACCTCAGAATTTTTTTTGTAGACCTCCACAAGCCTGGTTCATCCTTGGGAGAAATTTCCAAACACCTGAAGGTACCACGTTCATCTGTACAAACAATACAACGCAAGTATAAACACCATGGGACCACGCAGCGGTCATACCGCTCAGGAAGGAAATGTGTTCTGTCTCCTAGAGATTAACGTACTTTGGTGCGAAAAGTGCAAATCAATCCCAGAACAACAGCAAAGGACCTTTTGAAGATGCTGGAGGAAACAGGTACTAAGATATCTATTTCCACAGTAAAACAAGTCCTATATCGACATAACCTGAAAGGCCGCTCAGCAAGGAAGAAGCCACTGCTCCAAAACCGCCATAAAAAAGCCAGACTACGGTTTGCAACTGCACATGGGGACAAAGATTGTACTTTTTGGAGAAATGTCCTCTGGTCTGATGAAACAAAAATAGAACTGTTTGGCCACAATAACCATCGTTATGTTAGGAGGAAAAAGGGTGTTGCTTGCAAGCCGAAGAACGGGGGTGACAGCATCATGCTGTGGGGGTGCTTTGCTGCAGGAGGGACTGGTGCACTTCACAAAATAGATGGCATCATGAGGAAGGAAATGTATGTGGATATATTGAAGCAACATCTCAAGACATCAGTCAGGAAGTTTAAGCTTGGTCGCAAATGGGTCTTCCAAATGGACAACCCAAGCATACTTCCAAAGTTGTGGCAAAATGGCTTAAGGACAACAAAGTCAAGGTATTGGAGTGGCCATCAAAATGCCCTGACCTCAATCCTATAGAAAATGTGTGGGCAGAACTGAAAAAATGTGTGCGAGCAAGGAGGCCTACAAACCTGACTCAGTTACACCAGCTCTGTCAGGAGGAATGGGCCAAAATCCACCCAACTTATTATGGGAAGCTTGTGGAAGGCTACCCGAAACGTTTGACCCAAGTTAAATAATTTAAAGGCAATGCTACCAAATACTAATTGAGTGTATGTAAACTTCTGACCCACTGGGAATGTGATGAAAGAAAGAAAAGCTGAAATAAATCATTCTCTCTACTATTATTCTGACATTTCACATTCTTAAAATAAAGTGGTGATCCTAACTGACGTAAAACAGGGAATCTTTACTAGGATTAAATGTCAGAAATTGTGAAAAACTGAATTTAAATGTATTTGGCTAAGGTGTATGTAAACTTCCGACTTCAACTGTACATATTATTAATATTTAATTCAGTGATTGAAATTATGACCCCATCCTCAGTAGCCAGTAGCAGGCTGTTGGAAAACACAAGTACTTCGTATTGCGAAATCGCCTCACTATTCATGTTGAATAAATTAGTCTGTTAATTTGAACTAAGCAAGCTGCTAAATCGTTCAGTTGACATCTTGCCTACATCTTGTCTAGGCTACTATCTGAAATTAGATGTAGGCCTATCGGGCTATAGACTACCTGCCTTTAGCTAAGCAAAATGTAATTAAAATCTTAAACCCAGATTTTATTCTGTAGCCTATGCCTATTGAAATGACAAGTCAATCTCGCAAATGGGCCATTTATAACGGTTTGTAGTATTAACATCTGGCACATAATAACAGCACAATTGCTTCTTGATCAGAGATTTCGAGATCCTCTGTCCAACTTTCATCACTCAAACTCTCCTGTTGGATTTTTCTATAGTTATGCACATGCGCAAAATGATTTATTTACATTTATGGTTCGAACCCTGAATGCTGATTGGCTGAAAGCCGTGGTATATCAGACCATATACCACGGGTATGACAAACCATTACTTTTTACTGTTCTAATTACAGTGGTAATCAGTTTATAATAGTAATAAGGCACCCGGGGTGTTTGTGGTATATGGCCAAAATACCACGGCTAACGGCTGTATCCAGGCACTCCGTGTTGCGTCGTGCTTAAGAACAGCCCTTAGCCATAGTATATTGGCCATATACCATTCCCCTTGTGCCTTATTGCTTAAATCATATCAGTCAAATGAGTTAAATCGACATTCGTTGATGGAAAATGATCTGGCAAGTTTAATAAGGGCAAATTATATTTTCTCTTGCCACATATTCAAATTCCTTTATTACGTCATGTCATAGCTTGCAATAATTATTATTTTGAGGAAACCCACATTTTTCTTCTAACGTTGTTACAAGTTACTATGATATTCCATCTAAATTCTATTATTTCTTTTTTCTTCTAGTTTTCAGGCCTTTTGAGCGGGTTTTGAGTGCTCATTTGGCTAGAAATTTGAGCTGGACCTGGCAACCCTGTCTACTGGGCATTTTTTAAAAACATTTTAGGCATTTAGCAGATGCTCTTATCCAGAGCGACTTACAGTTAGTGAGAGCATACAAATGAACACATTTCTAGTGGCAAATGCGTGTAAGGTCAGTTCCTCTCTGCTAGCGCGTCATGGAACACACCTTCCACATCACTGGCTGCTGGAAAAATTGATGTAGTATTTACAGCCACATCCATGTATGATTTGGTTTTACCTTCCAACATAAATTGATATCAAATTGATAAATGTATGAGGTAAATATATAGAATTCTAAAGTGTCCCAGGTAGCACAAATGTCTGCTCCACATCTGGCCTGATTCCGGCATGCCAGATCTAAAACTGCTGGACCCGGCCCGAGTCCGAAATGAATGATGGTACAGACTAGGCCCGAGTTGCCATTTTAGGGACAGAAGCGGCCCAGCAATGGCCCAAATCCACTCTACCCCCCCCTCCCCCACCACCACAAAAGAAATATTGATGTTAAATGTAGGTAGTAATATTGCTGGTATAAACCGAACTATGAACAACAAACATAAAAAAAGTCATGACATTCTCATTTTAAAACTTTTATTTAAATAGATGAAATTTACTTTGTGTGGGTGTCATCCTTCAACAGGCACTACGTATGTACAGTAGCATGGATGTATCCAAATAAATGTCACTAGAAATTAGCTTAAACAAACGCAAATGCAGCTACTTTAATGTTATTCTATCTGCAGAGTTAGCCATAGTTGATTACTTATCAAAATAGAAATCTCAATGAAAACATATCATTTTTACCAGTAAATGTGTGCTTGTTTGTCACGAATGTCGGTGGAATGCGGTAGGCCAGAGTCAAGCGCAGGACACAGAATGAGATGAAGAACCACTTTACTGATAAGTAAAGAAATACAAGGAAAAACCCTCCAAAACAACAAAGGAGGAGCAAAACCCGCTCACAAAATGACACTCGTACCATACAATAAACACGCACACCAAACAGTGGAGGTGAACAGGTTAAATAGGCAGACAAACTAACAAAATGGGGAACATGTGTGCAACAACAGACAACAATCAAGTGAACATAGAAACATATAACATAGAGCGGCAGCAGCTAGTACTCCGGTGACGACGAACGCCGAAGCCTGCCCGAGCCAGAAGGAAGGGCAGTCTCGGCAGAATCCGTGACATTATTTTCTTTGGCACCGTGGTATAAACGCCTCCGCTCTGTACATTATCTGGAACTAATAAACTCGGGCAGTACCTAGTCACCCATTATTTCCAGATAATATACAAAGCATCAGTGTTTATCCCTTACATGTTTATCCCTTACTTTGCCTTCGGAAAGTATTCAGACCCCGTGACTTTTTCCACATTTTGTTACGTTACAGCCTTATTCTAAAATGGATTACATTGTTTTTTTCCCTCATCAATCTACACACAATACCCATAATGACAAAGCAAAAACAGATTTATATAAATTTGGCCTATTTATATATATATATACAGTGGGGAAAAAAAGTATTTAGTCAGCCACCAATTGTGCAAGTTCTCCCACTTAAAAAGATGAAAGAGGCCTGTACTTTTCATCATAGGTACACGTCAACTATGACAGACAAATTGAGGAAAAAAAATCCAGAAAATCACATTGTAGGATTTTTTATGAATTTATTTGCAAATTATGGTGGAAAATAAGTATTTGGTCACCTACAAACAAGCAAGATTTCTGGCTCTCACAGACCTGTAACTTATTTTTTAAGAGGCTCCTCTGTCCTCCACTCGTTACCTGTATTAATGGCACCTGTTTGAACTTGTTATCAGTATAAAAGACACCTGTCCACAACCTCAAACAGTCACACTCCAAACTCCACTATGGCCAAGACCAAAGAGCTGTCAAAGGACACCAGAAACAAAATTGTAGACCTGCACCAGGCTGGGAAGACTGAATCTGCAATAGGTAAGCAGCTTGGTTTGAAGAAATCAACTGTAGGAGCAATTATTAGGAAATGGAAGACATACAAGACCACTGATAATCTCCCTCGATCTGGGGCTCCACGCAAGATCTCACCCCGTGGGGTCAAAATGATCACAAGAACGGTGAGCAAAAATCCCAGAACCACACAGGGGGACCTAGTGAATGACCTGCAGAGAGCTGGGACCAAAGTAACAAAGCCTACCATCAGTAACACACTACGCCGCCAGGGACTCAAATCCTGAGTGTCCCCCTGCTTAAGCCAGTACATGTCCAGGCCCGTCTGAAGTTTGCTAGAGTCCATTTGGATGATCCAGAAGAGGATTGGGAGAATGTCATATGGTCAGATGAAACCAAACTAGAACTTTTTGGTAAAAACTCAACTCGTCGTGTTTGGAGGACAAAGAATGCTGAGTTGCTTCCAAAGAACACCATACCTACTGTGAAGCATGGGGTGGAAACATCATGCTTTGGGGCTGTTTTTCTGCAAAGGGACCAGGACGACTGATCCGTGTAAAGGAAAGAATGAATGGGGCCATGTATCGTGAGATTTTGAGTGAAAACCTCCTTCCATCAGCAAGGGCATTGAAGATGAAACGTGGCTGGGTCTTTCAGCATGACAATGATCCCAAACACACCGCCCGGGCAACGAAGGAGTGGCTTCGTAAGAAGCATTTCAAGGTCCTGGAGTGGCCTAGCCAGTCTCCAGATCTCAACCCCATAGAAAATCTTTGGAGGGAGTTGAAAGTCTGTGTTGCCCAGCTACAGCCCCAAAACATCACTGCTCTAGAGGAGATCTGCATGGAGGAATGGGCCAAAATACCAGCAACAGCGTGTGAAAACCTTGTGAAGACTTACAGAAAACGTTTGACCTGTGTCATTGCCAACAAAGGGTATATAACAAAGTATTGAGAAACTTTTGTTATTGACCAAATACTTATTTTCCACCATAATTTGCAAATAAATTCATAAAAAATCCTACAATGTGATTTTCTGGATTTTTTCCCCTCATTTTGTCTGTCATAGTTGACGTGTACCTATGATGAAAATTACAGGCCTCTCTCATCTTTTTAAGTGGGAGAACATGCACAATTGGTGGCTGACTAAATACTTTTTTCCCCACTGTATATATATATATATATATATATATATATATATATATATATATATATATATATATATATATATTAAAAAAAGAAATATCACAAGCATTCAGACCCTTTACTCAGTACTTTGTTGAAGGACCTTTGGCAGCGATTACAGCCTCAAGTCTTCTTGGGTCTGACTCTACAAGCTTGGCACACCTGTATTTGGGGAGTTTCTCCCATTCTTCTCTGCAGATCCTTTCAAGCTCTGTCAGGTTGGATGGGGAGCGACGCTGCACAGCTATTTTCAGGTCTCTACAGAGATGTTCGATCGGGTTCAAGTTGTTGTCCTGTTGGAAGTGGAACCTTCATCCCAGTCTGAGCTCCTGAGCGCTCTGGATCAGATTTTCATCAAGGATCTCTCTGTACTTTGCTCCATTCATCTTTCCCTCAATCGTGACTAGTCTCTCAGTCCCTGCCGCTGAAAAACACGATGGTGGAAGGTGGAGACAGTCCATCAGCGAGGCTGAGGGTGGAGAGACAAACAAGAAGACATGTATTGTAGAGCACATCACTTTACATGGGGTTCAAGTGAGGAATGGGGTCAGCTGGAAACACGCATCATTCAACCTATAGAATGTTGTTTTGCATTATACTTATAATTATTATTAGTGGAAAGTTCAAATGTATTGTAAACCAGAATTGATGGACTGTAATTGTTGTTCAACAAATAATACGTTATTATAAGTGATAACTGTTGTGTCACACATTCGTTTCTGGCTCTGAACAGTCTGAGTATTTGGCGTATGGTGGTGGAAGTTGGAGACAGTCTGTCAGGCTGAGGGTGGAGCGACAGGAAGAAAAACAGGAAGAAAGACGTATTGTTGAGCACATCACTTTACTTGGGGTTCAAGTGAGTAATGGGATCAGCTGGAAACACTCATCATTCAACCGCTCCTTGCCATCTCCGCTTGAGACCAGTTGGCGTCGCGCCAGTCCTTTGTGACTCACTGGCCATAGCTATCTAGCTAACGTTAGCTAGCTAGTGACCAGTGTTTCCATGTCTATGTACATAGGGCAGCAGCCTCTAAGGTGGTAACCGGGTGGTAGCCGGCTAGTGACAGTGACTAAGTTCAGGGGAGGGTACTGGGTGGAGGCCGGCTAGTGATGGCTATTTAACAGTCTGATGGCCTTGAGGAAGAAGCTGTTATTCAATCTCTCGGTCCCAGCTTTGATGCACCTGTATTGACCTCGCCTTCTGGATGATAGCAGGGTGAACAGGCCGTGGCTCGTGTGGTTGATGTCCTTGATGATGTTTTTGACCTTCCTGTGACATTGGGTGCTGTAGGTGTCCTGGAGGGCGGCAGTGTGGTCCCGGTAATGAGTTGGGCAGACCGCACCACCCTCTGGAGAGCACTGCGGTTAAGAGCGGTGCAGTTGCCGTACCAGGCGGTGATACAGCCCGACAGGATGCTCTCAATGGTGCATCTGTAAAAGTTTGTGAGGGTCTTAGGGGCCAAGCCGAATTTCTTCAGCCTCTTGAGGTTGAAGAGGCACTGTTGCACCTTCTTCACCACACTGTCTGTGTGGGTGGACCATTTCACATTGTTTAGTGATGTGTACGCCGAGGAACTTTAAGCTTTTCAACTTCTCCACTACAGTCCCGTCGATGTGGATGGGGGCGGGCTCCCTCTGCTCTCTCCTGTAGTACACAATCAGCTCCTTCACTTTGTTGACTTTGAGGGAGAGGTTATTTCCCTGGCACCACTCCGCCAGGGCCCTCACCTCCTCCCTGTAGGCTCTCGTCATTGTTGATAATCAGGCTACTACTGTTGTGTCGTCTGCAAACGTGCCCCCGCGGTTCATATAAAACCGTACGTCAGACCACGCACTGTCTCTTATTTCTTCTCGGAAGGTTAGCTTAGCTGTATCGCGCAAGTTGACTGCTCCGCTGCTCCCGTTTTTTTCGGATTGCATCTTCCCAGATCCCGGTAGAGTAAGCTAAACTCTGTGTGAGTTGTGTGTACTGTCAGTCTGTCATCAACAGGCTGTGACCTGTGGATCAGAGCGTGAAATTCACCTTCTAAGGCTGTGTGACAGCTCTCCCCTACCTATCCCTTTTAGTGGAAGATATCGTGCTTCCTTGTCTTGTGCTGACTTAGCCCACCAGCTAGTGTGTGTGTTGGCCACCTTACTCCGGTGCTAACCTTGTCAACATATCCTACACTGCTGTGCTCGTTATTGAGGCCACCGGGCACTAGTCATCCTTCGACTATTTAAAACTTGAACGGGTCACTTCCCTAGATAACCACATCTAGGAAGGTTGTTAGCCTAGCCAGCTATAAAACGTGAGATTCGATTGCCTACCATAGGCATCCCTCTCCCCTGGTATTACTAGCATGCTACAAGCTAGCTAGCTAGATAGTTTACCAACTCAACCTAGCTGCCACTGTGTGTCATCAGCTAGCTTACCAACTCCACCTAGTTGCATTTGGCTTACCAAACGACGGCCATTCGCGCGTGTTTTGCATAAATAAGTCAATGTTTAAACATGATATCTCTCCTGCTCCAGCCATGTCGTCATAGCTAGGCTCACCCGAAATTATTTTGTAGGTGCTGTACAGCTCCCGCAAGATTATTGTAGCTCTCTACCCTTACTGTGTATTGTGGTAGCTGTTGTATACAGTCTCCGGTTACTATTATATTAGTTAATTTGATGAATCAGTATTTTATATTTATATTTTCACATTCTGAGCTGAGAGAACACTGCATCACCATGATGCTGGGCATGCATGGCTGCTCCTCTTGTGGAGCTGAACTACAAGTAGAAGATGGTCATGACCTGTGCCCCGCCTCCCTAGGCATTGGCCAACTGCGTGAGGCCCTTTCTGACCCCTGCATTAACTGTGCCATCCTGCCTGTAAAGGTGAGGGAAGCGTGGCTACCCAGAGTTGACGACCTGGTTTTCACAGATAATTTACCAGCGTCCGGTGTTGTTCAACCAGGACCCACCCAGGGCCACCAAAAGTGGGAAAGCACATGAAACCGATTGCGCCCCCTCCAGCATGGGGACGCAACAGAGGACTCAGATAGCCGTGATGATGACCTGTTCACCACTCGGGCATCCAACCGGCACTTTAGTAACCAGGATGATGACACGCCCAACATGGTGAAGGAGGTGCCAACCAGTGTTGTGGACCCATTCAGACTCAACGTTAAAGATGGGTCAGAGGAATCATTCCCAGGCTCTGATCACACAGAGTCAGAAGAGAGCTCTGCCTCACTACGCTCTGTCCTGTGTGTGGCCTTAGCTAGCCTAGAGCTTGATGACCCTCAAGCCTCAGCCCCTGCAGCTAACCCGTTCTTTAAGATGGCCCCGGCAGCTACACCGTTCAGTGTGCCACCTTCACCTTTTCTTACGGAGCTTCATAGATGCTGGGCCGACTCGCGGGCTCTCACCCACCACATCAAGGACAGTAGGACGCTATCTGCCATACATGACGCAAAACAACATGGGCTGGACCATATGCCTAAGGTGGATGAATGCATAGCAGAGCTGATGCTCTCCCCAGATGAAGCCCTGAAGGATGACCCCCGCTGCCTCAGACCTCCGTGCAGGGCCACAGATGAGCTACTGTCACGGGCCTACGACACAGCGGCCTGCATGGCCCGCATTGGGAACTCCCTCTCAGTGCTCATGCTAGCACAGAACAGGATGCTCCAACCAGAGCACGCAGACCTGGACCTCTGCAACCTGAATGACTCATCTCTTCAAGCATTTTCGTTCATGACCAGAGAGCTAGGCAGACTGATGTCCACCCTTGTTGTGACTCATCGCCAAGTCTGGCTCGCACAAGCCCCAATGTCCGATGACTCCAGACGGACGCTGAGAAAGCTCCCATCGAGTGGACCATCGAATGTAGAAAACAGCTGAGTCAGGCTATACCGCTGTGTAACCCACACCCAAGAAACTAGGCATCACAGAGTCGTGGCAGAGAGAGCCCTTACGCTCGTGAACCTCATCCAACTGCTCCCTCTGGTTCTCTCTGGCAGAGTCCAAGAGCCCCCTGGGCATGGACGCCTTCGCCCACACATGGCCAGAGGGCCTACTGTATGCTTTCCCTCCTAACCCCTGATCTTAGCAATGCTGCAAACTATTGGACTCTGCCTCTACCTTGAAGGTGTACAGTTGAAGTCGGAAGTTTACAAACACCTTAGCCAAATACATTTAAACTCAGTTTTTCACAATTCCTGACATTTAATCCTAGTAAGAATTCCCTGTCTTAGGTCAGTTAGGATCACCACTTTATTTTAAGAATGTGAAATGTCAGAATAATAGTAGAGAGACTTATATATTTCAGCTTTTATTTCTTTCATCACATTCCCAGTGGGTCAGAAGTTTACATACACTCAATTAGTATTTGGTAGAATTGCCTTTAAATTGTTTAACTTGGGTCAAATGTTTCGGGTAACCTCCCACAAGCTTCCCACAATAAGGTGGGTGAATTTTGGCCCATTCCTACTGACAGAGCTGGTGTAACTGAGTCAGGTTTGTAGGCCTTCTTGCTCCCACACGCTTTTTCAGTTCTGGCCACACATGTTCTATAGGATTGAAGTCAGGGCTTTGTGATGGCCACTCCAATACCTTGACTTTGTTGTCCTTAAGCCATTTTGCCACAACTTTGGAAGTATGCTTGGGGTCATTGTCCATTTGGAAGACACATTTGCGACCAAGCTTTAACTTCCTGACTGATGTCTTGAGATGTTGCTTCAATATATCCACATAATTTTCCTTCCTCATGATGCCATCTATTTTGTGAAGTGCACCAGACCCTCCTGCAGCAAAGCACCCCCACAGCATGATGCTGCCACCCCCGTGCTTCACGGTTGGGATGGTGTTCTTCAGCTTGCATGCCCCCCCCCCCCTTTTCCTCCAAACATAACGATGGTCATTATGGCCAAACAGTTCTATTTTTGTTTCATCAGACAAGAGGACATTAATCCAAAAAGTATGATCTTTGTCCCCATGTGCAGTTGCAAACCATAGTCTGGCTTTTTTATGGCGGTTTTGGAGCAGTGGCTTCTTCATTTTTACATTTTAGTCATTTCCTTGCTGAGTGGCATTTCAGGTTATGTCGATATAGGACTCGTTTTACTGTGGATATAGATACTTTTGTACCTGTTTCCTCCAGCATCTTCACAAGGTCATTTGCTGTTGTTCTGGGATTGATTTGCACTTTTCGCACCAAAGTACGTTCATCTCTAGGAGACAGAACGCGTCTCCTTCCTGAGCGGTATGACGGCTGTGTGGTCCTATGGTGTTTATACTTGCGTAATGTTGTTTGTACAGATGAACGTGGTACCTTCAGGCGTTTAGAAATTGCTCCCAAGGATGAACCAGACTTGTTGAGGTCTACAATTTTTCTTCTGAGGTCTTGGCTGATTTCTTTTGATTTTCCCATGATGTCAAGCAAAGAGGCACTGAGTATGAAGGTAGGCCTTGAAATACATCCACAGATACACCTCCAATTGACTCAAATGATGTCAATTAGCCTATCAGAAGCTTCTAAAGCCATGGCATCATTTTCTGGAATTTTCCAAGCTGTTTAAAGGCACAGTCAACTTAGTGTATGTAAACCTCTGACTCTTGTGATACAGTGAATTATAAGTGAAATAATCTGTCTGTAAACAATTTTTGGAAAAATGACTTGTGTCTTGCACAAAGTAGATGTCCTAACCGACTTGCCAAAACTCTAGTTTGTTAACAAGAAATGTGTGGAGTGGTTGAAAAACGAGTTTTAATGACTCCAACCTAAGTGTATGTAAACTTCCGACTTCAACTGTATGCCTCAGCCATATCGGCTAACCATTTACGCATCAATGGAAAATCGGCAATTCTTATAAGGTGTCTGCCGGCTGCATCCCCCTGGGCCATCCATGCGGCATCCTGAGATCTGCCACTGTTATTGGAAGCTTTAACGAAACCTCCTTTCCAGCCTACGGAGGAGCCAGACATAAAAGGTTTATATCTGAAAATGGCTTTCCTCTTAGTTATTTAATCAGCGAAATGTGTGAGTGAGCTCCACACCCTCTCTATGAGCCCTGTTTGCCTACGATGGAAGGCAGACGACCTAGGCGTGACCTTATGGCCCAATCCAGCCTTTTTGCCTAAGGTTTTTATCACCCCTTCACATCAATCTTGCCATCGAGCTGGCGGCCTACTGCCCCCCTTCTTTCCAGAATGCGGAGGAGGAGCAAGCAAATCTCCTGTGTCCAGTCCATTCCCTCAAACGCTATATGCAAGACGTTTCTGTGCTTTGGTGGGAAGTCAAAAGGCCTTGCATTGTCCAAGCAGAGGCTTTCACACTGGATTGTGGATGTCATCACTCAGGCCTACAAGGGTGTAGGGCTCCCTGTCCCAAAAGGTGTGATATGTCACTCGACCAGAAGTGTTGCCACATCCTGGGATGCGCTGAGAGGCGTCCCCCTGAATAAGATATGTGCAGCTGCTACCTGGTCGTCACCCTGCACGTTCTCAAAATTTTACAAGGTCAACATCGCATCCTGCCACACCATGGGCTCTGCCATTCTTTCAGTGGCACTGGTGCATTAATCAGAGGTAGTGGTGCTATTCCTTGTGACCTCGTTGGTATGAGTCACCCATACTTTCAACCGTACTGACAGTCTGAAAGGTATGAAGTAGAACGGATGTTACAAATGTAACTATGGTTCTACAAATACCTGGAAGACCGTCAGTACTTTCCTGTCACTCTGAATCTTTTGGGTGAGAATATTCTCTGAGACAGTGCGTGGTCTGATGTACGGTTTTATATGAACCGCGGGGGCACATCCTCCCATGCTATCACGTCACCGGCATGACATTGTTATTATTACTCGACCTGCGTGGAGCGTGAGGGATATAATCCATACTTTCAACCGTACTGACTTTTTGGTATCTTCTCCGGCTGGCCTTGACTGTTAACCAATTGACGGTGATGTGGAGAATTATCACTATACTTTATTAAAAATCAAAGTTCTTCCAGAGTTTTTGTAGAATCAAGATTGACTTTACTACAATTTCAACAAAGTCGGGCTGGTCTGCAGAGTAGCCTCCCTTCTCACTCTGCTCCCCATCTATAATGTCCCATTCTCATCCCTTCTAGCTCAAAACCCCTCCCTCTTCAGTTTCCCACTCTCTATCGCTCCGCCCACTTCCTTTGTCTATGATGGCGGCTAAATTAAACTTTTATTCAGTTCAGAATCAATAGTAATACAATCAATCAATCCCTTATCTTGCAAAAACACTCATGTTTAGTTTAAACTCTGTTCAACCCCAGCTCTCCCGAGCTTGACCTGAAGATTGATTTTTGGACATGACAGGTTCACTGAGGAGAGATGGATTAGGCAACAGTCTGGTTTCAGTCTCTGATAAGGTAAAACAGCCATGGATTAGGTAAGAGTGAGCAATTTGACCCTAGGTCAGATCCCCACTTCACACACACACACACAGTGAAATGACCCAATTAAGTTATTGCCTAGCAACAGAGAATTCTAACTACAGTGAGGGAAAAAAGTATTTGATCCATTGCTGATTTTGTATGTTTGCCCACTGACAAAGAAATGATCAGTCTATAATTTTAATGGTAGGTTTATTTGAAGAGTGAGAGACAGAATAACAACAAAATAATCCAGAAAAACGCATGTCAAAAATGTTATAAATTGATTTGCATTTTAATGAGGGAAATAAGTATTTGACCCCCTCTCAATCAGAAAGATTTCTGGCTCACAGGTGTCTTTTATACAGGCAACGAGCTGAGATTAGGAGCACACTCTTAAAGGGAGTGCTCCTAATCACAGCTTGTTACCTGTATAAAAGACACCTGTCCACAGAAGCAATCAATCAATCAGATTCCAAACTCTCCACCATGGCCAAGACCAAAGAGCTCTCCAAGGATGTCAGGGACAAGATTGTAGACCTACACAAGGCTGGAATGGGCTACAAGACCATCGCCAAGCAGCTTGGTGAGAAGGTGACAACAGTTGGTGCGATTCTGCGTAAATGGAAGAAACACAAAATAACTGTCAATCTCCCTTGGCCTGGGGCTCCATGCAAGATCTCACCTCGTGGAGTTGCAATGATCATGAGAACGGTGAGGAATCAGCCCAGAACTACACGGGAGGATCTTGTCAATGATCTCAAGGCAGCTGGGACGATAGTCACCAAGAAAACAATTGGTAACACACCACGCCTTGAAGGACTGAAATCCTGCAGCGCCCGCAAGGTCCACCTGCTCAAGAAAGCACATATACAGGCCCGTCTGAAGTTTGCCAATGAACATCTGAATGATTCAGAGGAGATCTGGGTGAAAGTGTTGTGGTCAGATGAGACCAAAATCGAGCTCTTTGGCATCAACCCAACATGCCGTGTTTGGAGGAGGAGGAATGCTGCCTATGACCCCAAGAACACCATCCACACCGTCAAACATGGAGGTGGAAACATTATGCTTTGGGGGTGTTTTTCTGCTAAGGGGACAGGACAACTTCACCGCATCAAAGGGAGGATGGACGGGGCCATGTACCGTCAAATCTTGGGTGAGAACCTCCTTCCCTCAGCCAGGGCATTGAAAATAGGTTGTGGATGGGTATTCCAGCATGACAATGACCCAAAACACACGGCCAAGGCAACAAAGGAGTGGCTTAAGAAGAAGCACATTAAGTTCCTTGAGTGGCCTAGCCAGTCTCCAGACCTTAATCCCATAGAAAATCTGTGGAGGGAGCTGAAGGTTCGAGTTGCCAAACGTCAGCCTCGAAACCTTAACGACCTGGAGAAGATCTGCAAAGAGGAGTGGAACAAAATCCCTCCTGAAATGTGTGCAAACCTGGTGGCCAACTACAAGAAACGTCTGACCTCTGTGATTGCCAAAAAGGGTTTTGCCACCAAGTACTAAGTCATGTTTTGCAGAGGGGTCAAATACTTATTTCCCTAATTGAAAATCTAATCAATTTATAACATTTTTGACATGCGTTTTTCAGGATTTTTTTGTTGTTATTCTGTCTCTCACTGTTCAAATAAACCTACCATTAAAATTATAGACTGATTATGTCTTTGTCAGTGGGCAAACGTACAAAATCAGCAGGGGATCAAATACTTTTTTCCCTCACTGTATATGTTCGTGATTAACTCAGTTTTATCTCATAGTCCACTAAAAAATCTTCCTCAACGGACTCTCACAACAACAGTTGGAAAGTCAGGCGCAGAGACCAGCTCGAGCTGGAAGGCAGATGGCTCCAGCAGCAGAGGTCACCACTGCTGGATCGTGTGTTTTTGGTTCCTTTAGAGGTAATGCTAGCTCTCTATTAAGGATACTTCAGCAAGCATTGTTGTTGGCAATTGACGATACATGTATGGTGCTACAGTGAGGGAAAAAAGTATTTGATCCCCTGCTGATTTTATATGTTTGCCCACTGACAAAGACATGACCAGTCTATAATTTTAATGGTAGGTTTATTTGAGCAGTGAGAGACAGAATAACATTTAAAAAACCAGAAAAACGCATGTCAAAAATGTTATACATTGATTTGCGTTTTTAATGAGGGAAATAAGTATTTGACCCCTCTACAAAACATGACTTAGTACTTGGTGGCAAAACCCTTTTTGGCAATCACAGAGGTCAGACTTTTCTTGTAGTTGGCCAACAGGTTTGCACACATCTCAGGAGGGATTTTGTCCCACTCCTCTTTGCAGATCTTCTCCAAGTCATTAAGGTTTCGAGGCTGACGTTTGGCAACTCGAACCTTCAGTTCCCTCCACAGATTTTGTATGTGATTAAGGTCTGGAGACTGGCTAGGCCACTCCAGGACCTTAATGTGCTTCTTCTTGAGCCACTCCTTTGTTGCCTTGGCTGTGTGTTTTGGGTCATTGTCATGCTGGAATACCCATCCATGACCCATTTTCAATGCCCTGGCTGAGGGAAGGAGGTTCTCACCCAAGATTTGACGGTACATGGCCCCGTCCATCGTCCCTTTGATGCGGTGAAGTTGTCCTGTCCCCTTAGCAGAAAAACACCCCCAAAGCATAATGTTTCCACCTCCATGTTTGACGGTGTGGATGGTGTTCTTGGGGTCATAGGCAGCATTCCTCCTCCTCCAAACACGGCATGTTGGGTTGATGCCAAAGAGCTCGATTTTGGTCTCATCTGACCACAACACTTTCACCCAGATCTCCTCTGAATCATTCAGATGTTCATTGGCAAACTTCAGACGGGCCTGTATATGTGCTTTCTTGAGCAGGTGGACCTTGCGGGCGCTGCAGGATTTCAGTCCTTCAAGGCGTGGTGTGTTACCAATTGTTTTCTTGGTGACTATCGTCCCAGCTGCCTTGAGATCATTGACAAGATCCTCCCGTGTAGTTCTGGGCTGATTCCTCACCGTTCTCATGATCATTGCAACTCCACGAGGTGAGATCTTGCATGGAGCCCCAGGCCAAGGGAGATTGACAGTTATTTTGTGTTTCTTCCATTTACGCAGAATCGCACCAACTGTTGTCACCTTCTCACCAAGCTGCTTGGCGATGGTCTTGTAGCCCATTCCAGCCTTGCGTAGGTCTACAATCTTGTCCCTGACATCCTCGGAGAACTCTTTGGTCTTGGCCATGGTGGAGAGTTTGGAATCTGATTGATTGAATGCTTCTGTGGACAGGTGTCTTTTATACAGGTAACAAGCTGAGATTAGGAGCACTCCCTTTAAGAGTGTGCTCCTAATCTCAGCTCGATACCTGTATAAAAGACACCTGGGAGCCAGAAATCTTTCTGATTGAGAGGGGGTCAAATACTTATTTCCCTCATTAAAATGCAAATCAATTTATAACATTTTTGACATGCGTTTTTCTGGATTTTTTTGTTGTCATTCTGTCTCTCACTGTTCAAATAAACCTACCATTAAAATTATAGACTGATCATTTCTTTGTCAGTGGGCAAACGTACAAAATCAGCAGGGGATCAAATACTTTTTTCCCTCACAGTATTTGCTATGTTGAAAATTACAATCACAGATTTGTAAAACAGACAGGAAATAGTAGCCTATTGTTGACTTGGTAATGTGAGGTCTCAATCTTGAATTAAACTTAGTCTATGTTCAGGTTCAGCAAAAATGTGGCATGCAACCTTGGGTTATAACAAAGAAACACTATGACAAAGTTACACAGTTGGTGATACAATTCATAATTTACCCGGTTTAAATACGTTGTTTTATTTTCTTCTGTCTTCTCAGAATGCGCAAAAGCCCATAACTACTGTCAAGGGCTGTCTGCGCATTCTGAGAAGAATGTCAAAAGTTCCATGCAGGAAAATGTTTGATGTACAAATATGAGGTGCGCAAAAATAATAAATGTGACATTAAGCAGAAGCTTTTATCCATAGCGACAGTATGTATGCATGCATTTTCCTTTCGTGGCCCCGGGAATCAAACCCACAATCATGACGTTTCGAGCGCCATGATTTTTTCCATTGACTGTCAAGGTCATTATTTATTTTGCTATTTTAATAGGCTATAGAATAAATTTGTAACAGTTTAATAGGCTATTGCAATAATTCAACATGCATGGTTGCATCACTCCTTCAGCGTAGGTAGCTGAATATCAAATGGAAGATATAGGCCTATTCGTTCCTCCAGGCTGCACTCTGTGGTCGCCGGGCAGGCTCCACTATTGATATCATTAGGCCTACGTTTTTAGAAAATCAAATTATTCTAACTCCTAGGCTACAACAACACACTGCAATGAGGAATGTATTATTTTTAGCACACAATTATTGTCCAGGCTGTAAACTGCAGTGATGTAGGCTCTTGTGAATAACCGCTCAAACATCCTTTTGTGTTTCATGCAGAAATAAAGCCCTGATTATGCAAGCATTTGGATCAGTTATGGGTTTATTCTCTACAATTTACAGGTCAGGGCTTTACTACATTAGGCCACTTATACGGTGTATTTTGTCAGGATGTATCAGCGTTTACAGATAGGCCTACCATTGAAAAATAGGCTATATCCTATAACACTGAGATAAGCTGTCTGTCGTGGATCATGTATCCCAAGTCATCCTATAATTAACGAGGCCGCCAGCATATGCCTAAAAATCACTAATGCCATTATATTAAGCCAGGATTTGCCGAAGTACTTAAATTAATAGAATTAGTGTGAGTGGGGTTCCAAAAAAACATATTTGGTCAAATCTAATTAATTTATAGCATAGTAGGGTCCTTCTCCATCTAATAGCCTAATGGGGTGAATTTTTGCTCGGAAATGACCTAGCAAATCCGAGGTGAAATTATTACATGAATTTGTTTTTTTATTCTTCCATCGCATGCCGGATAAAAACAGCATATGGCTCTACTTCTGATAAAGTTCATTGGGCCAGATATACTGAAGTGGACTCGGCCCGATACCATTAGCCGGAACCCAGAGTAATATGATTCTGACGGATTCGGGAAGAGCTCGGCCAGTATTAAGCACCACCGAGTCCAAGTCGATGCCGAGTCCCCTGTCTCAAATGGAATAGGCCCGAATCCACCGTGTTGACTGGGGTTCAGCAGTTATCAAACTATATCGAACAAAAATATAAACGCAACATGCAACAATTTCTAAGACTTTACTGAGTTACAGTTCATAGAAGGAAATCAGTCAATTGAAATTAAGTAGGCCCTAATCTTTGGATTTCACATGACTGGGCAGGGGAGTAGCCATGGGTGGGCCTGGGAGGGCATAGGCCCATCCACTTGGGGGCCAGGCCCACCCACTGGGGAGCCAGGCCCAACTGTGGTTTGCGGTTGTGAGGCCGTTTGGACGTACTGCCAAATTCTCTAAAATGACGTTGGAGGCGGCATATGGTAGAGAAATTAACATTAAATTCTCTGTCAACAGCTCTGTTGGACATTCCTGCAGTCAGCATGCTAATTGCACGCTCCCTCAAAACTTGAGACATCTGTGGCATTGTGTTATGTGACAAAACTGTGGCCTTTTATTGTCCCCAGCACAAGGCGCACCTGTGTAGTGATCATGCTGTTTAATCAGCTTTTTTTATAATTTTTTTCCCACCTTTATTTAACCAGGTAAGCCAGTTGAGAACAAGTTCTCATTTACAACTGCGACCTGGCCAAGATAAAGCAAAGCAGTGCGATAAAAACAACACAGAGTTACATATGGGGTAAAAAACATAAAGTCAAAAATACAACAGAAAATATATATACAGTGTGTGCAAATGTAGCAAGTTGTGGAGGTAAGGCAATAAATAGGCTATAGTGCAAAATAATTACAATAGTATTAACACTGGAATGCTAGATGTGCAAGATATTATGTGCAAATAGAGATACTGGGGTGCAAAAGAGCAAAAATAAATAACAATATAGGAATGAGGTAGTTGGGTGGGCTAATTTCAGATGGGCTGTGTACAGGTGCAGAGCTTCTTGATATGCCACACCTGTCAGGTAGATGGATTATCTTGGCAAAGGAGAAATGCTCACCAACAGGGTTTTAACAAATGTGTGCACAACATTTGAGAGAAGTAAGCTTTTTGTGCATCTGGAAAATGTCTGAGATCTTTTATTTCAGCTCATGAAATATGGGACCAACACTTTACATGTTGCGTTTATATTTTTGTTCAGTGTGTATATATACGCTAACTAGGCACTACATCATTTTGGTTAAGTAGTTATCCGTTTTGAGCAGTTTGATTAAGTGATAATTAATTGTATTGTTAACAAAGGACAAGAAAATCATATCAAAAGTAAAATGAATATTGCATTTTGAAAAACAGATACTGAAATTAATATGTATCCAAATTAAAATAGCAATTTGGTGCAGTGATACAAGTGACTTTGTGAATTTGTTTGTTGTACTCAGTCAATTGAAAATATGTTTGGTTTTGGAACATGAGCCATTTAGATGGTGATTTGTGTGCTTAGTTATGAAAATGTACCACATATTGTACTTGTAAAAATTGCACGAAAGTTATATAATTTTTTTAAAATACAGTGTGTGATAAAGCTCTCTTGATAACCATTTAATCAGATTAATTCTCTCACAGTACCTCTTAATATAAATGTACATACACTTTGGAGAGAGAGAGCATTACAACCAAAAAAATACCTTGATGCAGGATTCATACACATCATGATTCATTAGTTGACTTAGATACATGCTTTTGTGTGTAATACATACAGAGGTGCTGGTATCATGCTACTTTCAAAGTAATGATGCCATCATATCACATTTATCCATTAACGTAACAGGAAAGCTCATAAAGACTCAGAAAGTGTTGATACTGTGCATCTTCAGGGTGTCTTCATGCGATCCAAGGGGTCGTATAGGTGATGAGGCCAGTACGTAGATGGAACCCCTTTGCATTCCTGAAAGCAGAAAAAACATTAATAGATTACACATGGCATACAGTGCCTTCAGAAAGTATTCGCACCCCTTGACTTTTTCCAAATTTTGTTGTGTTACAGCCTGAATTTAAAATGGAGTAAATTGACATGTTGTGTCACTGGGCTACACACAATGCCCCATAATGTCAAAGTGGAGTTATGTTTTTAGAAATGTTTACAAATTAATAAAAAATGTAAAGCTGAAATGTTGTGAGTCAGTAAGTATTCAACCCCTTTGTTATGGCAAGCCCAAATAAGTTCAGGAGTAAAAATGTGCTTAACAAGTCACGTAATAAGTTGCATGGACTCACTCACTCTCAATAATAGTGTTTAACATTATTTTTTATGACTACTTCAATTATCTATATGGTCCCTCAGTCGAGCAGTGAATTTCAAACACAGATTCAACCACAAAGACCAGGGAGGTTTTCCAATGCCTCGCAAAGAAGGGCACCTATTGGTAGATGAGTAAAAAAAAAAAAAAAGACATGACTATCCCTTTGTGCATGGTAAATTATGACAGAGTGAAAAGAAGGAAGCCTGTACAGAATAAACATATTCCAAAACATGCATCATGTTTGCAGTAAGGCACTAAAGTAAAACTGCAAAAAATGTGCCTAACAAATGAGCTCTGCTGATGTGTTGAATTGAATACATGCTTCTGGAGTAATTAAGGCACATTTATGTCCTGAATACAAAGCGTTATGTTTGGGGCAAATCCAACACAACACATCACTGAGTACCTCTTTTCATATTTTCAAGCATGGTGGTGGCTGCATCATGTTATGGATATGCTTGTCATCGGCAACGACTAGGGAGTTTTTTAATGATGAAAAGAAACGGAATTGAGCTAAGCACAGGCAAAATCCTAGAGGAAAACCTGGTTCAGTCTGCTTTCCACCAGACACTGGGAGATGAATTCACCTTTCAGCAGGACAATAACCTAAAACACAAGTCCAAATATACACTGCAGTTGCTTACCAAGACGACATTAAATGTTCCTGAGTGGCTGAGTTATAGTTTTGACTTAAATCGACTTAAAGATCTATGGCAAGACTTGAAAATGGCTGTCTAACATGACGAACAACTAACTTGACAGAGCTTGAAGAATTAAAAAAGATTAATGTGCAAATATTGTACAATCCAGGTGTGCAAAGCTCTTAAAAGACTTACCCAGGAAGACTCACAGCTGTAATCGCTGTAAACATGTATTGACTCAAGGGTGTTAATGCTTATCTAAATTAGATATTTCTGTATTTCATTTTCAATAAATTTGCAAAAACGTCTAAAAATATGTTTTCACATTGTCATTATGGGGTATTGTGTGTAGATGGGTGACAAAACAAATATATTTTATCAATTTTGAATTCAGGCTGTAACACAACAAAATGTGGAATAAGTCAAGGGGTATGAATACTTTCTGAAGGCACTGTATCCTGTTACAAGAGAGAAGTCAAGGACAGTTGAACTCTGTTAGATGAAAATGTGCAAATACATGACAAGCCTCGGTTCTACAAGAATTGCCTCTCCACGTGCATGAATCCAATAATCTAATTGTGTAGGCTAATATGTGCTGTGCTGCATTTACATTGTTTATGCTTTGAGTTTACTTATCCTTTTACTTGCTGATACGTTTTCTTCATGATATACCTGGGTTATTCTGCCACTTGCACCCCTGCACAGTTATCTTTACCCTCCGAGGCTATAGCTAAATATTCTGCATTCCTGGAAAGAAAGGAGAAAGATAGAAAAGGTTAGAATATCATCATCTGCTTTTTACCTAAAAACCTGAGATTTCATCAAATGGAGATAGCTAGAGGACTCTAGTGGCTAAAAGCCTGTTTTAGCATGGACAGAGCCATTAAGGACTTACACCATTTTGACATAGTCAACTGGGTGGGACATCCTATGGATTAAGGAAGGATCACATAATTCCATGCAGGTCATCAGGAAGGATCAGCCAATTAATTATACTTGTGAAAAAACATTCCATAACTACAGGTGGCATTAAATCGCTAGCCTTTGCTTTATACCTGTTCAAACAACAAACACACTCCACCCTTTCAGTTTGTTTATTAACTCATAGTGGGACAGATAAAATGTTGCGTCCTCTAACTATCTCTATGTTTCATCCTAACCTTAATCATTCATCCCTACATTCATTCTTTATTCATCTACAGTTGAAGTCGGAAGTTTACATACACCTTAGCCAAATACATTTAAACTCAGTTTTTCACAATTCCTGACATTTAATCGTAGTAAAATGTCCCTGTCTTAGGTCAGTTAGGATCAACAATTTATTTTAAGAATGTGAAATGTCAGAATAATAGTAGAGAGAATTATTTATTTCAGCTTTTATTTCTTTCATCACATTCCCAGTGGGTCAGAAGTTTACATACACTCAATTAGTATTTGGTAGCATTGCCTTTAAATTGTTTAACTTTGGTCAAACATTTCGGGTAGCCTTCCACAAGCTTCCCACAATAAGTTGGGTGAATTTTGGCCCATTCCTCCTGACAGAGCTGGTGTAACTGAGTCAGGTTTGTAGGCCTCCTTGCTCGCACATGTTTTTTCAGTTCTGCCCACACATTTCTATAGGATTGAGGTCAGGGCTTTGTGATGGCCACTCCAATACCTTGACTTTGTCCTTAAGCCATTTTGCCACAACTTTGGAAGTATGCTTGGGGTCATTGTCTATTTGGAAGACCCATTTGCGACCAAGCTTTAACTTCCTGACTGATGTCTTGAGATGTTGCTTCAATATATCCACATAATTTTCCTTCCTCATGATGCCATCTATTTTGTGAAGTGCACCAGACCCTCCTACAGCAAAGCACCCCTACAGCATGATGCTGCCACCCCCGTGCTTCACGGTTGGGATGGTGTTCTTCGGCTTGCAAGCCCCCCCTTTTTCCTCCAAACATAACGATGGTCATTATGGCCAAACAGTTCTATTTTTGTTTCAGCAGACCAGAGGACATTTCTCCAAAAAGTACAATCTTTGTCCCCATGTGCAGTTGCAAACCGTAGTCTGGCTTTTATATGGCAGTTTTGGAGCAGTGGCTTCTTCATTGCTGAGCGGCCATTCAGGTTATGTCGATATTGGACTCGTTTTACTGTGGATATAAATACTTTTGTACCTGTTTCCTCCAGCATCTTCACAATGTCCTTTGCTGTTGTTCTGGGATTGATTTGCACTTTTCGCACCAAAGTAAGTTCATCTCTAGGAGACAGAATGCGTCTCCTTCCTGAGCGGTATGACGGCTGCGTGGTCCCATGGCATTTATACTTGCGTACTATTGTTTGTACAGATGAATTTGGTACCTTCAGGCGTTTGGAAATTGATCCCAAGGATGAACCAGACTTGTGGAGGTCTACAAAACAAATTATGAGGTCTTGGCTGATTTCTTTTGATTTTCCCATGATGTCAAGCAAAGAGGCACTGAGTTTGAAGGTAGGCCTTGAAATACATCCACAGGTACACCTCCAATTGACTCAAATGATGTCAATTAGCCTAACAGAAGCTTCTAAAGCCATGGAATTTTCCAAGCTGTTTAAAGGCACAGTCAACTTAGTGTATGTAAACTTCTGACCCACTGGAATTGTGATACAGTGAATTATCAGTGAAATAATCTGTTGGAAAAATTACTTGTGTCATGCACAAAGTAGATGTCCTAACTGACTTGCCAAAACTATAGTTTGTTAACAAGAAATTTGTGGAGTGGTTGAAAAACAAGTTTTAATGACTCCAACCTAAGTTTATGTAAACTTCCGACTTCAACTGTATCTATCCATCTATAACTATTCTAACCACTCTCATTACTTAAAGCATTTCAATAATGTAAACTACACTGCATATCTCCTACTATTCCTATGTCTATTCCACTCTTTCAACCGCACTTTATCTATTCATTCATAACCTCGATCAATCCACTTACCCCTCTAACCTATCTCTCTATCCAACAACCCTTCTAACCTTCATTCATCACTCCATCCATCCATAATAACTTCCTTTATCCTTCTATCTAGCAACCATCCATCCAACTTAAGTAACCAGACTTATTGCTTTAATGTAGCAAAGCGAAGCAAGCCGTGTCAACTGAGCTAACATTCAATCAGAGACAGAATATAATTTATTTTAATGGAAGCTTATTCAGTTTGGGCATTCAGCAAACATCATCGCTTGCAACTGCTGCGCTTTTGCCAAGCAACCCCCAGCCTCCACCTGCTTTTGGTTCTGTTCTTCTATCTATGCGGGGCATGGCAGATACTCTGCTCCCTACCTATAGCTTGCTTTTGATCATATAAATTAACTGAGCACTTTCCCCACATTGGCAGCACTCCACAGACACAGCCTAAACACCAAGGCCAAATGTATTATCATACACATTTTATGTTCAATGAAATGTGATGTCAACGGAATACATGAGTTCTCCTGACACAACTATATTTAACTCCAACTTCTTTTCAAATTTAATTTTACATGAGCTTTTAAGCTATTTAAACATACTTCTAGACTGCTGAAGCAAGCACACAAATGTTTTTCGGGAAATGTACCTTCTTTGGCTTTTCTAGAGAGTGGGAAATGTGACGATTGCGGGACACAGGGATGGAAAAAGTGAGAGAGAATAGGAGTGGCAAGGAAGACGAAGATCGAGAGAAAGACAGACAAGAGTACAGGGAGAGAATATTGAATAAGGAAGAACAAAGGAATTGCACTACTCAGCACTATGAAAGAGAGAGGAGAGAACACAAATCAACAGGATAGACAGGTACATAACAGACAAAGACAGTGAGATTATTTGGAGGGAGACCGTAATAGAGGACCTAAAACGAAAGAATACAGCTACAGGAGAGGAAGTAGGGATACAGTGGTACTCACGCGCTTTCTCTTAATGCTTCCTCTCCTGCAGCTGAGATCTTTCTGAAGCAGTATACCATCTCTATGTAGAGCCAAGCCTGTAGCCCGATGATGGACACATACATCATCACCTCAGAGACTATGGAGGCTGTCCCTCTGGTGGCTAGAGAGAGAGATGGAGGGAGAGGGAGGGAGAAAGAGGGGGGAGTCAAAGCACTCAGTAGCCACCACATAGGCTCTTAGCACTTACAAAACACTTACAAGCTTCATTTTAAGTCATAAATGTTTCCTAACAAATGGGATAATTGACATCGGAATTCAAATTGCATACAAAAGCATGTCTGTATTGTAATACTGAACCTTTAGCCACCACTTTCAGGTGCACAAGCTTGCTGACAACAGTCTGGTATTCGTAAAACTCATACGTCAAGAGCCGGTGGAAGTGGCAACTGTAGGTGCCCGAGTCATTGAAGGTGACATTGAAGAGGTAAATGGACGCATCCTGTATGTCTTGGCTCCTCTTACTGCCGTTCCAGTCGACGCGGTCCTCAAAGCGCTCATCCACAATGTGGGGGCCCTCCTCATCGTAATTATATATCTAATGACACAATAACATCTGGGTCATTCACCTGGCACTGAAAATCTCTCCTGTTTCACTTCCTAGATCCCCACCCATATCTGGCAACATCCAAGATAATGGACTCAAAGGGATGCAACTGTGTTTTGAGAGAGGTTCCTTGATTAGGAAAGTATACTCAAAGTTACATACAGTAGCATTCGGAAAGTATTCAGACCCCTTGACCTTTTCCACATTTTGTTACGTTACAGCCTTATTCTAAAATTGATTTAAAAAAAGATTATCATCAATCTACACACAATACCCCATAATGACAAAGCAAAAACTGGTTTTTAGAAAAGTTTGCACATTTGTGACTCGTTTCAGGAAACTATGCGTATGTCGCGGGTCACTCCTTCACAGGAGAGCCATTTGAACGTAAACTTTTTGTTTTTATCAAAATGCGTTTTTAGGCAGAAATGCCTTCTGGAACATGTGAACTTTCATGTGCCTTAATAACAAACTTGTATGCCATCTGTAAATATGAATACAATTGTTAAATTACGAGCCTAGTTGGTTTAGCCACAGAAAAAGACAGCAACCTTCCCGCTAGCCATGATTGGCTGAGATAATGAGTGGGCTGGACATGCTGAGAGATGAGTTCGGATTGGTCTACCATATAGTACGCTTCTGTCTATTTGAGCTGGTCAGTATGTGTAGGTAATCCTGTCTAACGCTGCTTTTTTTAAAGTATATTTGCTTAGTAGAACTGCATAAGTGTTGCTCTCCACTTTCTGGAGGACCGAGTTTTGAAATCAGTGGAATTAGAGAATGATAGCTAAGGAGATGGAGAAAACACCTGTCTCCGGATTACATCTTCAAACTAAGGGCAACCATGGCATCTGTGACAGGGAGAAGCGTCCATCCATGATGTATACTGGTAAGATAGTCTAGCTAGCTACATTTTCAGATATTACACGTTTCAAATTTTGACAGAAAATCATTTTCATTTCATGTTAAAGTGTACTGTTAGCTAGCTAGCTAACGTTAGCTGGCTCGCTCGCTAGCTAACGTTACGTGTATGATCTTATTATTCGTATCTCAGGGCCATTTGCTTGCTAACATTGAACCTGGTTGGTTAGCTACCTGCAGATTCATGCAGGGTAGTAACATTATGAGTTGGGATTATGGTTCGTTGTTTAGCTAGCTAGCTAGCTACATGTCTTAACAAAAGACTCCACTATGCAAGTATCCATTTCAATGGAATGTCACTGTGACAACTGTTGATCGACATAGCTGGTAAATTCGCTCTTGCTATCTACTCCAATTTCAGAGCACGGGTAAGATAGTCTAGCTAGCTACATTTTCATATATTACACGTTTCTAATTTTGACAGAAAGTCGTTTTCATTTAAAGTTAAAGTGTACTGTTAGCTAGCTAGCTAACGTTAGCTGGCTGGCTCGCTAGCTAACGTTACGTGTATGATCTTATTATTCGTATCTCAGGGCCATTTGCTTTGCTAGTTATAGCCTAATGTTAGCTAGCTAACATTGAACCTGGTTGGTTAGCTACCTGCAGATTCATGCAGGGTAGTAACTTCATGAGTTAGGATTATGGTTAATTGTTTACCTAGCTAACTAGCTACATGTCTTATCAAAAGACTCCACTATGCAAGTAACCATTTCAATAGAATGTCACTGCGACAACTGTTGATAGACGTAGCTGGTAAATTCGCTCTGGCTAGCTTCTCCGATTTCAGAGCACTCTAGTCTGAGTGTGCCAGAGCGCAGAATAACTGACAAATTTACGAAACACTTAACACCCGTTGAATATGGCCGGTGTCAGTAAACGTTGGCAAAAAAGCATTGCTGTACAGCTATTTTCAGGTGTCTCCAGAGATGTTCGATTGGGTTCAAGTCCGGGCTCTGGCTAGGCCACTCAAGGACATTCAGAGACTTGTCCCGAAGCCACTCCTGCGTTGTCTTGGCTGTGTGCTTAGGGTCGTTGTCCTGTTGGAAGGTGAACCTTCGCCCCAGTCTGAGGTCCTGAGTGCTCTGGAGCAGATTTTCATCAAGAATCTCTCTGTACTTTCCTCCATTCATCTTTCCATCGATCCTGACTAGTCTCCCAGTCCCTGCCGCTGAAAAACATCCCCGCAGCATGATGCTGCCACAACCATGTTTCACCGTAGGGATGGTGCCAGGTTTCCTCCAGACGTGACGCTTGGCATTCAGGCCAAAGAGTTCAATCTTGGTTTCCTCAGACCAGAGAATATTGTTTGTCATGGTCTGAGAGTCCTTTAGGTGCCTTTTTGCAAACTCCAAGCGGACCACAGAGGAACTCTGGAGCTCTGTCAGAGTGACCATCAGGTTCTTGGTCACCTCCCTGACCAAGGCCCGTCTCCCCCGATTGCTCAGTTTGGCTGGGCGGCCAGCTCTAGGAAGAGTCTTGGTGGTTCCAAACTTCTTCCATTTAAGAATGATGGAGGCCACTGTGTTCTTGGCGACCTTCAATGCTGCAGAAATGTTTTAGTACCCTTCCCCAGATCTGTGCCTCGACACATTCTCAGAACTCTATGGACAATTCCTTCGACCTCATGGCTTGGTTTTTGCTCTGACATGCATTGTCAACTGTGGGACGTTATATAGACAGGGGTGTGACTTTCCAAATCATGTCCAATCAATTGAATTTACCACAGGTGGACTCCAATCAAGTTGTAGAAACTTCTCAAGGATGATCAATGGGAAACAGGATGTGCCAGAGCTCAATTTTGAGTATCATAGCAAAGGGTCTGAATAAATAATAAAAAAAAAAAAAAAATCTAAAAACCTGTTTTTGCTTTGTCATTATGGGGTATTGTGTGTAGATTGATGAGGGAAAAAATGATTTAATACATTTTAGAACAAGGCTGTAACATAACAAAATGTGGAAAAAGTCAAGGGGTCTGAATACTTTCCGAATGCACTGTATCTGCCTATCGGCTGTCCCTGTGGCCTTAGTGATCTCTGAGATCTAAAATGTCATCCAGATTGATTCTATCTGGACTGCACGCAGCACTCTGCCATATGATGTGGTTGGGCATTTTGGTGTGTGTGTGCATGTGTGTGTGCAAACCTTTGTATGCTGTGCCTTGTGGTTGTGTGCTTAGGGATAGGCTCTGGACCATGTGGAGTATGACAGGTTTGTCTAAAGGACTATGTAAACCTAGTCCTAGCCAATCTCAAAAGCGCTGGTATACTCTAAACAGACTGCGGACTATAGTGGCAGCGCTTTTTATGTGGGCACCAGAGCAAACAAAACCCCAACCCTAATCCTACAGTCTACTACCGTGGCAGAAATTTGGACTCCTATAGCAATCATCATCCGTTTCAGATACTCACATGAGCAAAGCCAGCTTCCCCTTTTGCCTTGAAATACCAGTTGACTGTGGCAGAAGCCTCCACCTCGGGCCTCATCTTACAGGAGATGCAGCCCAGTTTGAACCCTTTGCCTGCAACGGCCTCAGTGTCCGAGTCCACCTCTGAACAAGCTCCATGGCACAGGGACACTTGTTACAGGAGAGAGAAGACATGTTATTAGTGCTTAACATTTTGGTTGTAGAACTGGGTAGGTTCATAATTCAACAGTATACAGAAGAATATCCATATACTGAAAGATGTTGTGACTATACACAAATGGTCAATCCACAAAGGTGGTCAACTCCACTTACCAAAATGGGAACAAAGCAGAGACAGGAGCAGTAGCCGCACAGCAGACATGTCCTCAAGTGTAATGTAGCAACGAAAGTACAGATCCTAGGGCTGAGAAGCCTCAAAAGGTATACAAAAATATCCCAACAGTCTCTTTGAACACTTGATAGTAAGATGTCCTTTGAGATGTTATCCAGAAAGACGTTATTTGAGCAAAGTAAGAAATGGTAGGGACTGAAGTTGCTTCCTCCGAAATGACCTTAGAAATAACAAAAATAGAAGTCCCGACACCTTCAATAATACATTTGAAGTGTTAAAAACACTTAATATAATAATAATCATATTAATAATAATAATAATATGCCAACTAGCAGATGCTTTTATCCAAAGCAATTTACAGACATGCATGCATACATTTTACTCACGGATGGTCCCGGGAATGGAACCCACCATCCTGGCATTGCAAGTGCCATGCTCTTGGTGCCATGCTCTTGGTGCCATGCACTTCTCTTTAGATGGAAACAATCTTTTCATCAAAGACTATTGCATTAATTAATTTACTTTGTTACATAGGCTACTGTTATGAAATGCTTTTCCATGCACAGTGAGGACTCCAAAATGACATAAATTATTTACCATTAATTTCTATTGGACACAAAATAACCTGAAACACAACCAAAACAAACAGCAAATGCATCCAAGTTTGTAGAGTCACTACAAATAGGAATATGGGACCAAATACTAAACTTTTGACTACTTTAATACACATATAAGTGAATTTGTTCCAATACTTTTGGTCCCTTAAAATGGGGGGACTATGTACAAATTGTGCTGTAATTTCTAAACGGGGTCACCCGATATGGATGAAAATACCCCAAATTAAATCTGACAGTCTGCACTTTAACCTCATAGTCATTGTATCATTTCAAATCAAAGTGCTGGAGTACAGAGCCAAAACAAACAAAAAATGAGTCACTGTCCCAATACTTTTGGAGCTCACTGTATCGCTAAGCTATAGCTGTGATTATGGTCAGGTTTTTCTATTGTTCCAGGTCTTTGTTCACACACAGTGTTTACAAATCTACACCCTGGCCTGGGATTATCAATTATCTGAAGTCTTAATATCAAATACACGGAGCTATTATTATCTTTACAGGCTATTTATACCAACTGTAGTCTGATGTTCTATTAGAATAATAGGCCTAGTTCTAAATGATATTGACACAGCTATAAAGCCAGTGCACCACTGAAGATGGCATAGATTTTAAATGAGTTTATATATTATGTTTATTTAAATAATCTGTCGACACTGTAGGTCTATTGTTTAAATAGGCTACTGTAAAGTCGCATGCCACTGAATAGGCTACATAAAAAATTAATTGCATGCCATATGAAAGAAGACCTAGGCTACATAAGCTACGTACCAATTATATATAAATATATATTATTGCACTATTTGGTTTAAATAATCATAATTTGCATTGTCTCACATTTTACTGCCCTCACGTTGTCCCTTCTGAAAAAAATAGCCTCCTTATCCCGATTTGTCCTTTCTCGGGGGGGAAAATGTAGGCTATCCTTTCCTTCTGATGGATCAACAAATAATTTAATGAAGCGCTGTTCTTTTGAGTGGCAAAAATTATTCCACCCATCAAATGACCCTGGACTTCTAGGCCTAGAAGAGATCTTTCTCCCGGGCTGGCATTGCGAATAATACAGACTTCTTTCTCGCACCCTGTCTGGCGTTATTTTTTACCGCAGTGCATCTGACTGCAGCATCCTCCAAGCTGAGCAGGACACCTGTGTGAAGCTAGCCACAAGGATTAGCCACAATAGTGGAATAAGGTTCGCCTTCAGAATAAAAGTCCCCCATTGAAAGTGATTCAAACGGATACGAACAGTGGAATCATGCCATATTTGGACTAGATAATGCTAAACAAGGTCGGAATGTTGTTTTATATAAATTAAACAAAAGACAATAATCAGTTAATTTGACACATAATAAGTAAAAATCAGTTGAAATCGCACTGTGGATGTATTAGACTTTAGAATAGCATTGGGGGCATATTTATATGCACTTTACAGCCGTACACTCTAAAAATTAGGGGTTCAACAAGGGTTCTTCTAAGATCCTCAAAGTTCTTCGAAGAACCTTAGGGTTCTTGGCACTGAAAATTGCCCCCAAAAGGTTATTCCAAGAACCCCACAGGAGGTGGGGTTCATTGAGGAACCTCATTAGTTGGTGGGGGTTCTTGCAGGAACCTAACCGCCCAACTGAAACATTTGGATTTGAATTTGAAAGGACAGCAGGTGCAGGCACTTAACTGAAAAATGTAAAGATCTCCACAATTTAAGGTAAGGTTTGTCCCTTGTATGATCTAAATTGATATTGTTTTGTGATTATACCATCTATCTTTTCATATATGTGCAAATCTTTCTAAAACAGAAAATGGATACAATTCAATGGATATCAATCAACAAAGAGGTAAGAATATGTATGCTATAAGAATATGTTGAAGGCTAGCTGTATTGGGTGCAGAATACAGAACTTCTCACTTTTGTGTCTGTGTCTGCAGGTTTACAGACGAGGAGGCATACAAAGGTATGTCTATTGGTATGTTATACAGATCACATGTACCATCCTCCTCCCTTACCTCTTCAAGGAAAATCCCATAGGCTGGACAAGGTATGTGTATGAAAACCATTATCAAAATAGTTTTATTTATCCACATTTACCACAAAAGCCAAGGTATGAATACTGTCGTGTGCATGTTTTGTTAATCATCTGTATAATTACTATTTTTTGGATTCACGGACTTCACCCTCCCTACGCCTCTGATGAATATAACAGGAAACCTGTTTGATCACCATGCACTGCAAAACCATTCTGGCTATGGATACGGAGAACATCAACACATTAACATCAACATGCCAGAGGATATACCCATTGGATTTGGAGCTCTGCTGGGAGTTTACCTTATATTTTGATTTTTTTTATTCTGCTTTGCCAATAAAATCCTAATAAACACTGACAACTAAAATATTGTGTTATTGTTAAGCATATTACCACTACTACTAATAATAATAATAATAGGGGAGTAGTTAAAAAATTAACCCCAAAAGGTTCTTCAAAAGGTTCTTTGAGGATCCATTGAAAGGGGTTCTTTGAAGAACCCTTTTAAAGCATTCTTCGAAGAACTTATAGGGGTTCCCCCACAGTTTCAATTTGAACAACCTCTAAAGGGCACATGAAATGCGATATCAGCCTACTCGGTGACACCCAAAGATTACAATTCAGAAGGGTTTACACACATATTAGCGTCATAGCTCATATTATGGAACTTTAAGGGAGTGAACGTTATTTATAATGAGGGTTACATGGAGAAAATCGGACCTATCTGAAATTAAAGTGGATGGCCCCCCCTTCAGTAAAATATATTTTACTTAAACCCCCCCTGAACACTTGAAGAAACCCTCCCCTATCCCCAAAAATAATTAAAACAAAGTGGATAGCAGAGAACATGTCTACTGTTTACCCTCACTTCTTGGACAGACCAGAGACTTACATATGCAGTTTTTAGAACCCCGTTCTTCATCCTGTAAGCTTTCCATGGCAAGCAAGAATTTTGACAGCGCACAGGGCTGCGGGACAGGTTGTAAATTCGCAGACCACCATGGACAAAAGTGGGCTGGAAAGATCTCCTTTATTGTAAAAGCATTGCAAGAATCTATTATGGTATTTGCAGGTCCCAGAAAAATGCCTTTTATAAAAACGTAATTTTACATTTTTGCAGAATCTTTTTTAATACCACACAAATTACATAAATTACAGGCTAAGAATGGACAGAGAGATAGGCCTATGTGTTCATTTTATCATATTTCTCCAATGCCAAATCAGTGTGTCTTGTTTACAATGAAAATGTCCCTGTTTGCAAATAATTAAATCTGAGATGTCATTAGGAATCTAAGTATTGTACTTTCAAAAGTTAGGCCTATCTTTCCACCCCAGACAGAGTAGGTTTACTAACGCAGAAACAGTGGCGACCCGTCATTCAGGGCAGGTGGGGCAGAGCCACATTTTTAGCATGTGTGCCTGTTTTGCATGTTATTTTGGCATTAATAAATGTAACATATCAGTTTGCAAACAATGTTAAAAAAAATTATACAAAAATATTTGAGTTAATAAAGCCGCATACAAACATGGTCTCTTTTTTTGCTTTCTTGAGTAAGGCAGCTCCAAAATGCAGGTGTTTCAGCCTAGCTCAGTACTTTCTGTGGTGGTGGGGCAGCCAGCGGAAAATACGGAGCGTAGGTATTGGTAATGTTCTCTGGTTGCGCCGTGATTGGCTCAGTGTTCTGTCACTCATGGGGACACTACGTCACCGCCAAGTCTAAGGGTAGAGCTCGAAAATTCAAGCACCTTGGGTGCTGCCATAGAAGTGCCCATCCAAGAAGGCTCAAGGTCATTGGCCACAGATAAAATGACGTCAAATCACGTTTTGATTGGACTGATCATGTCAACATCATACTTTCTAAATCTTAGCTAGCAGTCATCATCATGAATCAAGCCGACAATCTACTGGCAAATCCTTTTTAATCCTTGTCATATGAAGATATATAATGAAGATAAATTATAGATGAAACGTATCGGTGCTCATCGGCCATTGGACATAAACATTCCACAACAAGTTGGAAATAGCAAATTCAACAATGAGTGGTTTGGAAGGAATCAGTGGCTAACTGCAACCATTGCAAAGCAATCACTAGCCTGCTATTCAGTGGAGTGGCTGTGTGGTCCCAAATCTGGGATTAAGGGTCTCTTTTCCAAGCTTAAAAGTATAAACATTCAACATTGGCCATGCTGTCAATGAAGCATGATTTTTGCCACGCTCAAAACAACTGTTAACTCGGAACCACGAAATCTGACTTCAATGAGTTCAAGACAACTGGGAACTCAGAAAAAAACTAGCTCCGACTGGGAAAATACGCTTTGAACGGTCATCCAACTCGGAATTGTAAAACCGGAACTCGGCCTCTTTCTAGAGCTAGTTCCCAGTTGTCTTGAAAGCACCATAAATCCAGAGAATGGCAGACTTTGATGACAAAGTTTGATGACAAAATTTGCCCACAAAGGACCGCCGCGCCACCTTCCTGTTCAAGTGAGCACAGCACAATAATGTCAATAAATGACTTGGTGGTGCACATGTAGCCTATAACCTGTTTTAGAGAAATGTAATAATCAAATATTGTAAGAGCTTTCATTGTCAGCTTATATGCCCCCTTTATTTGTCCTACGGTTCTGACTTGGTGTACAGGGAGAACACTGTAAGAACGGCCCATGTTCTGAATTCTGTTGCTGTACATTTCAAAAGTGCTGAACAAATAGTTATATTGACTACATCTGTCCTAGCTCGCTCATTAATGTCTTAATCGAAATTACGGATTGCCTCTTATCCGCTTGTCGTCCCCTTATGCCATAGTTTGTACATCTCAATTGTCAGTAGAAACCACATTTGATTAAGCAAGTCAGCCATATCAGCTATGTTTTTTTAAAGGCAGTAAATGAGGCTGAATGAACTGTTTCGCTGCCAGACAAGGCTCCGCTGATTGCCAGGTGTAGCAGTGGTAAGGTGTTGAGACTGCAGTTGGACTCTGCTTTTGAGACAGCTTTATGTAGGCCCTAACAGTTTGTGGGCACCGTTTGTCACCGTTATTGTGCAATTAATTAATATAGTGTTTTTGCTGGCATGCATCCCACATTTATTGTTTGTTTGCCCCACCAAGATTTACATGCTAAAATCGCCACTGCTACTCTTCTTCCGTGGTTTAACCAAAAGAGAGGTCACAAGTGTTTCCCTAAAAGCTGTCTGGGTTTAAACATCTTCTATTGTACAGAAAGTGAATACCTTAATCAATAAATATCGAGAGTCTTATTCTGGTGACACGATGATCGATGCTTGACTGCTGTTTGACAAATAAAAATACTATCGCTCTTATCCATAATAATCTCATCATGTAGACTAGACAACCTGCACAACCTAACCGCACTGTATCTGCGAGCTGTTGGTTAGAGCGCTGGTTCCAAGACCACAGTAGGCACATTTTCTATTTAACGCAACAGTTTTTATGACATAACCATTGGTAGAGTTGAAAATGCGATGGAAACACATTGAACTTTAGATTTTTATTCAGTACATGAATACTTCAGCGAAAAACTAGACTACATTTTGTGTGCACTATGTCATCACTCACTGATTTTTATCCACAACAAGTCCATTTGGTGGAAACATACCACTGGTGGGAAAATGCTCATATTTTCTTTATGCAGATTCTAAAATATTTGCATGAAGATCTATCGGCAATTGGATGGAAACCTAGTTACAGGCAGGTTTCCATTGACCCAGGTTTATTCGACAACAGCAATGTTGCAAAAAAATAATAATTGCAACGTGTAATGGAAACAAAGATATAGGAGACATTTTCTAATGATCGACAACATTTCTATCCATTTGACAGGGGTGAATTTCTATTTTGTCAAACTTTTTTAACTGAGACAAATGATGATGGAAACGTGTTTTTAGAATAAATTAGGTATTGGCAAGTTTCACAATTCAATTATTTCAGATCTACAGGAGTGCAAGTTTCACAATGGCACGGACGTTGGCGATACGTTGGCAAGTGAGAATTGTTAGAATATGGCAAATATTACTCAATTATTGCATTCTATCCATGCTGGCTTTTGTGGGCTACCTGAAACTTGAAACAGATAGGTGGAAGGGCATACAGGCTGTCGACAATTTATTAATGCGCATTTTGTCTAAATGGGTAGACCTAATGGAAACATTTCAACAACTGCATTTTTATTTGACACTGTAAGTTTTTGCATTTTTTTTGCATTCACTGCATTTTTATAGGTGTGACGTCATTATGTCCAGCTGTTTTTATCGACACAAGACAGTTAGGCCTAAGAAACGCACCCTAGCAGGCAATTGTCGCATCTGTGAACTTTCTAAATGTCTACAAAAAAATCACTGGACAAGTTAATGGAAACATACAGTACCAGTCAAAAGTTTGGACACACCTACTCATTCAAGGGTCTTTCTTTATTTTTACTATTTTATACATTGTAGAATAATAGTGAAGACATCAAAACTATGATTCAAATATGGAATCATGTAGTAACCAAAGAAAGTGTTAAACAAATCAAAATATATTTTATCTTTGAGATTCTTCAAAGTAGCCTCCCTTTGCCTTGATGACAGCTTTGCACACTCTTGGCATTCTCTCAACCAGGTTCATGAGGTAGTCACCTGGAATGCATTTCAATTAACAGGTGTGCCTTGTTAAACGTTAATTTGTGGAATTTATTTTCTTCTTAATACGTTTGAGCCAATCAGTTGTGTTGTGACAAGGTAGGGGTGGTATACAGAAGTTAGCCCTATTTGGTAAAAGACCAAGTCCATATTATGGCAAGAACAGCTCAAATTAGCAAAGAGAAACGACAGTCCATGATTATTTTAAGACATGAAGGTCAGTCAATACGGAACATTTCAAGAACTTTGAATGTTTCTTCAAGTGCAGTCGCAAAAACCATCAAGCGCTATGATGAAACTGGTTCTCATGAGGACCGCCACAGGAAAGGAAGACCCAGAGTTACCTCTGCTGCAGAGGACAAGTTCATTAGAGTTACCAGCCTCAAAAATTGCAGCCCAAATAAATGCTTCACAGAGTTCAAGTAACAGACACATCTCAACATCAACTGTTCAGAGGAGACTGCGTGAATCAGGCCTTCATGGTCGAATTGCTCCAAAGAAACCACTACTAAAGGACACCAATAATAAGAAGAGACTTGCTTGGGCCAAGAAACACGAGCAATGGACATTAGAACGGTGGAAATTTGTCCTTTGGTCTGATGAGTCCAAATTTGAGTTTTTTGGTTCCAACCGCCGTGTCTTTGTGAGACGCAGAGTAGATGAACGTATGATCTCCGCATGTGTAGTTCCCACCGTGAAGCATGAGGAAGAGGTGTGATGGTGTGGGGTTGCTTTGCTGGTGACACTGTCTGTGATTTATTTAGAATTCAAGGCACACTTAACCAGCATGGCTACCACAGCATTCTGCAGTGATACGCCATCCCATCTGGTTTGAGCTTAGTGGGACTATCATTTGTTTTTCAAAAGGACAATGACCCAAAACACACCTCCAGGCTGTGTAAGGGCTATTTGACCAAGAAGAAGAGTGATGGAGTGCTGCATCAGATGACCTGGCCTCCACAATCACCCGACCTCAACCCAATTGAGATGGTTTAGGATGAGTTGGACCGTAGAGTGAAGGGAAAACAGCCAACAAGTGCTGTGGGAACTCCTTCAAGACTGTTGGAAAATCATTCCTCATGAAGCTGGTTGAGAGAATGCCAAGAGTGTGCAAAGCTGTCATCAAGGCAAAATGATGGCAACTTTGAAGAATCTAAAATATATTTTGATTTGTTTAACACTTTTTTGGTTACTACATGATTCCATATGTGTTATTTCATAGTTTTGATGTCTTCACTATTATTCTACAATGTAGAAAATAGTGAAAATAAAGAAAAACCCTTGAATGAGTGTCCAAACTTTTGACTGGTACTGTAGCTACAAACCACGTTTCCATCCAACCATTTCATGATGTGTAATATTGTTATTATTGTTGCAGTAAATAAATGTATATATATAAAAAACGAACAAAAAAAAACAGAGATGATAAAAAGATAAGACTAAAACTTTTTTTGTTTGTTCCTGTGGATGGATTTCACCTGACGCATGAAAAAAGACACGACTTGGCTGATGGAAACATGAAATGCCTGTAAAATTGTATAAATGCAGACAGACAATTTGTTCGTTCGACATGGTGGGATCTTTTTGTGTCTGTAAAATTAATAATGCGAGAAATGGCTATGGAAATTATACATTAACCATCATATTGAAGTAAACTTGGAGTCACGTGATGAAATGTGGTGTGGTCTTCCCACTGTGACTTGGGAAAGAATGCTGTTTATTAGGCTACAAATGAAATAAGTTATGATGAACTTCACAGGGTGGTAAATGTGCAAAGTGATGAGCTTGACGCACCTTTCCAATAAATATCGAGGGTCTTATTCTGGTGACATGATGATCGATGCTTGGTTACCGTTTGACAATTACAAATAATATCACACTTATCCATAATAATCTCATAATGTAGGTATCCTACCCGCACTGTATCTGCAGGCTGTTGGCTAGAGCGCATATGCCAAGACCAGAGTGGGCACATTTGCTCTACAACGCAACAGTTTTTGTGACAAACCATCAGTAGAGTTGAACATTTGATGGAAACCCATCTAGCTTATATTTTTCATTTGCTACATGGGAACTTAATGGTAAAAGTAATTTTGATGTGCACTAGTCTGTTTGCCGGAAACACATCTCTGGTGGGAAAATGTGCATATTGTTTTATGCAGATTTTGGAATATTCGCATAAAAATCTGTCGCATATTGCATGGAAACCTAGCTACTGTTCCAAAATGTGATTGTTATGCAACAGAACAGTTAACCAGCACTTGTGCATGCAAAGCATTGCACAACTCTAGATTTCTTACATACTCATATTATTAGATGTGCTTGCTGAAGGCAAAGCACAACTCTAGATTTCTTACATACTCATATAATTATTGGATTTCTTGTCACGACTTCCGCCGAAGCTGCCTCCTCTCCTTGTTCGGGGAGGCTTTGGCGTTCGTCGTCACCGGCCTTCTAGCCACTGCCGCTGCTCTTTTCATCATTGCATTTGTTTTGTCTTGTTTTCACACACCTGGTTCATATCCCCTCATCAGTGTCTGTATAAGTATTCCCTCTGCTCTCCATGTCTTTGTGTGTTATTGTTTCCATGTGGAGGTGTCGATAGCTCGGTGGAGCATATTGTACTTTATCGCCGGGATATTCACCTGTGTGTTTTGTTTTACGCATTTCTGCGAACCGCTGTATTGGCGGAATAAACCATTATTCTGTGATTTACACCTCCTGCGCCTGACTCCGTCCAAATCTCCCGCTACAGAATAACACACCCAACAGCATGGAGTCAGCAGGAGCGAGTAGTATGCCTGGAGTCTTTGAGCGGGTTGGGGAGCATTCCTACGTTAGCCAGCTTAGGCGTAGCGATGGATCGGGTTCTCCAGGCCGTCCGGCGCCTGGAGAGGAGAGGGCCCGACCCTGCGAAACCAGCTGAGTGACCGGATCCAGCCACCCACACACCAGCACCCAGAGGTATTCACCTGTCTCGACCGAGGGAATATGACGGGACAGCAGCCTTTTGCCAGGGTTTCCTCCTGCAGCTGGACCTCTATTTCAACACCATCAGCCCTGCTCCATCGGATCGGGAGAAGGTGTCCGCCCTCGTCTCCTGTCTCTCGGGGAAGCTCGCCTCTTCCGGGCAGTCTTCGATCATCCCCCCAAAGGAAGATAGGTGGGCGAGCGTCTGGTCCATCTGAGGCAGGGGATGAGGACCGCGCAATACTTTGCCCTGGAGTTTAGAACTCTAGCGGCTGGGTCCGGGTGGAACGAGCGGGCCCTCATCGACCACTTCTGATGCAGCCTGCGTGAGGACATCCGAAGGGAGCTAGCCTGCCGGGATACCACGTTGACCTTCAACCAACTGGTGGACATGGCCATCCGGTTGGACAACCTGCTGGCTTCGAGAGGACGTCCTGGAAGGGGTCTGCCCATTTCACCCCTCTTCAACCCGGATCACGTTCCGATGGAGCTGGGTGGTGCAGCGTTCCGGGAGAACGGAGGAAGACAGATCCAGTGTCACTCTTGTGGCAAGAGAGGACATTCTGCTGCACGATGTCGTCAGAGTTCTTCTGGTTCTGGAGGCGGCAGGCAGGGCACTCTCAAATCACCCCAGGTAGTGCAAACCCACACTTGTTCAGAGCCCTCTGCTGCGCATTTCACCATCCACGTCAACTTCCCTGATTACACGGTAGTTCCCCAGTGTAAGGCGCTGGTAGATTCAGGCGCCGCTAGGAACTTTATGGACAGGTCTTTAGCTCTTAGTCTATGTATTCCATTGGTTCCCCTGTCCATTCCATGACCCATGAAAGCACTTGACAATTGACCATTAGGTCAGGTTTTGTTAGGGAGGTTACAGCACCAGTCACTATGATTACGCAGGAGACCCGTAATGAGCAAATCACGTTTCACATGATTGAGTCACCTGATTTCCCTTTTTTTCCTCAATTTGTCTGTCATAGTTGACGTGTACCTATAATGAAAATTACAGGCCTCTCTCATCTTTTTAAGTGGGAGAACTTGCACAATTGGTGGCTGACTAAATACTTTTTTCCCCCACTGTACATGTCACCGTTCAGAATCCATTATCTTTGACCCTCGGAAGGATCCTTTAACCCCACTAAATGTAATACTTTTCCTTGTCGCTAATACAGTCAATTTCTCAGTGTAAGGAATCAGTGATATTTGATCCCAAGTATCTATTGTTTGCGACGTGGTCTCCTACATCTCCCTTATCATTCATACTGTAGGGGATTTCCATCAATCCCAGAAGAAAGACTCCCACTCAAGACACATCAGATAGTACCACGTTTCATTAAGTGGAATATACTCCTATAAAATAACAAACCCCTAACCACTTCCCGGTAATCTAATCATTTCAACCTGTTGCATTGATTTTGTAAAAATATAAATTGTTGTTTCATCAATCCAGAACCTACAAAAAGTTGGTGCTATCCCATCAGCATAACAGTTAAAACTACCTGCAATCCACTGATCCACGTAATGAAAACAAATTATTATTTTAGATTTCATTAACTATTTGCATACTATCCCACTGCGTACCTTACATCTCTATATAGCCCAACGAGCACGACTCTCTTTCACATGCACACTAAATCATGACATTAGTCAAATCTATCCACAAACCACCAAAAATGTATAACATATTTGCATTCTCATTCCTAGAAGGCATTGTTTTAATTCCAGTCTTCTCAAACAATTTCGATTCAACACTTATTTCCCAATTTACCTACTTTCCTTTTAAGCCACAAAGCCCTCTACAATCTATCATCCTCTACCTCTCTTTTTCCACCCAACATTACTTTACCAGATGAACAGTTATTTTTAAATCATAGTTAAAACAATCAAAACATCTATTCACAAGGAGGCCACTAATTACTATGTTACCCCAGGCCACCATGAGTTGGAAGGACAATCCCTTTCAGATAATCCAATCATTGCAACCAGTAATCCGGGTCAACACCATCAATGTAACAGATCTGCTTCCGTCCCTCTCCTCACCCCAACCTGGGCTCGAACCCGGCATCCTCTGAACACATCAACAACTGCTTCCCACAAAGCATCATTACCTATCGCTCCACAAAAGCCTCGGCCCTTGCAAAGCAGAGAAACAACTACTTCCAGGTCTCAGAGCGAGTGATGTTACCGGTTGAAACGCCACTAGTGCGCGCCGCTAACTAGCTAGCCATTTCACACCGGTTACATTCACCCCCTCCTTTTCCCCAGCAACCAGTGCTCCGGCTACACCAAATTTAACCCATTATCTCCCTCACAGCTCGCTCGAGTTCAGCGAGCCCCAGTCACTAACACCCGCAGACTAAAACATGGAAACTTCTATTTTATTAGTAAATAACCATTCTCAACCAACGTTCTGCGTTTACCTCTATCGTAAGGCTAAAGACAACTCTCACAATACTAGATTGCTGTTTTAGCCTTATGTTTGATTCAGTGTCTTTCTTAGGATGTTGGGTCAGTAATATTTCTGTAGTGAGTTCAGCTAAAAGTTTTTACATTCCTCAGTTTATGGTATCTTTCTCCCATTATACTCTGTTCTTTCAAAAAAATATGTTTCTATCCCTTGTGCCCTCCTTTTAATATTATTTTATTCTCTCTGTCCCCTTGCTTCACTTTCCATTAAGATAAGACACTCGCTCCCCTGTGCTTTCGTATTATACTCTTTGTTCCCTTATCTTATCCCAAACCTATAAACTAGCCCCCTCACTTTCCTGTCCCTAGGTATTTTCCCAGTAGTCTATTCGTTCTAGGTCGCTAGACCATCCCCTATTCACCCCTAATCATATTCACATTTCTTTTTTCTTTCATCTAGGTTTTTCATATCTAAATTCCTATACCTTCTTTTCCTGTCTTTCAGTATATCTATATCATACGTTATTATTTGTATTTTTCCTGTCCCTGTGTAATCCACTATTGTATCTCCCCTTATCCTATACTTAAATGTGGCTGGTTCTCGTTCTAATCTTCGTCTTTCTCTCTTACTTGTCTATATCTGGACGCCTAGTTTATATCCTAACTTCTCCTACCTTCTATGTTATTACTATTTCTTACTCCCACCACTGTTTTAATAATCGTGGTTTGACTACTATCTTTTCTCCCAGTCTGCGCCCCCACCTTCGAATTTCATGTACCAATTTGTGTAATTCTATTTGTGCCCATTTGTTCTTACCATTCCTATTTGTGCCTACCCATTACAATCGCTCGTTTCGGAATAACCCTTGTGCCCCTTTCCGATAATGTTATCAATTAAGATAATGGCCACAGCTCTGTTGCAATTGCCAGTCCGCTATTACATTTATGTAACTGTCCTTTATGATTAGGCTCTAATTAATAAAACAAATACTTGCTATAGTTGTCAAGCATAAATAATTCATATCCATATTCAATTCAATAGTCCACATTACAACTCTATTCTCAGTCGTTTTTAAACTATCAACTCATTAGCCAACACAAAAAAATTACTCTCTTACTCCTCCCACTATTCCTGTTGAGTAAGTGAGTCATTCAATTTGAACCCCGCAAACTACTACATCCCAGCCTTACATCACAAAATCAACACTGACTGTTCTATCAATCTACACAACCCATAACCATAGTTGAACTATAATCAGAAAATCTAGATTTTAGTCAGTAATGCAGAATCTATACTTTATTGAAATGACAAGTAAATCCTCCTTTATTCCAATTATAATGGTCTGTAGTCTTAGCATCTGGCACATACCACACTTATCAGAAAATAGCTTTACCGGACAAAGATCTCACAAACTCAAAGGGAATGACTTAGCAGTTAACGAGTCAAATCTACATTTATTGATTTGGAAACAGATCTAACGAATTTAATCAAATGCAATTTATGTTTTTTCCCCCTAATATACTAACATTCCTTTACTATATCACCTCTGCTCCGAAATGATAGATAGTTATTATAATGCTTAATCTTATTTCTATCAAATGATCTATGTACTGTCTTCCACCCCTTACGTACGTCTTTTATCCAATCTCTAGTAATCAATTACCCGCACATAACATTCGTCATATTTTAATATATTCATATCAACCAAACCATTCATATTCCTAATGATTCTTTATTGCCGCTAGTTAGTTTGCCATAATCTAGTCCCAGCGGAACAACAACTTTAACTACCTTGACCCTTCCCCACAGTCATAGACTCCTCCCAGAATCTTATAGACTGGTCACTTCACACATCTCACAATATTCTATGACAGGCAGTGTTGTACAAACCCCAAAATATCATTATATCAACAGCTTATTCTCCAAACTTCAGATTAACTAATTCCCATATTCACACGACTCTCATATCACATTCACACAAAGCTATTTTCCAACACACAATCAATATTCGTTTAACCTGCAGTAATATTTTCTTCTATAAAAGTGGCCAAATTTGGAATGTTAATCCTATCACATTTGACATTTTTCTATGGTCAATTTTACCATAATCCTACATTACTTCTAAATTTCCCAAATGTAATGATTGGCCGAAATACAATGTGTATACGTCATGCGCTCGCACCCGTACACGTGACCTGTTCCTCCAACAACATTTATCATACCCCTCCGGGAAAAGACACACACACCTTCTGATCCCCTTCTGATCAGGACACATACGTTCTGATTTTCTTCTAATCAGGACACACACACACCTTCTGATTTTGTACACTTATCATAATTAGGTTGTAGTCCAGAGAGTCCAGAAAATGTATCTAGATCTTCAATGAGACATTGCAGGGATCTAGATTGGGGACTTAATATAAAACTTGAGTCATCGTCATACATTACATTTTTACATTTTAGCAGACGCTCTTATCCAGAGCAACTTACAGTTAGTGAGAGCATACATATTTTCATACTGGCCCCCCGTGGGAATCGAACCCACAACCCTGGCGTTGCAAACGCCATGCTCTACCAACTGAGCTACACGGGGCCTACACCTTTGTTTTTGAGCCTTGGATTTCTAATCCTCTAATGTTGTTATTTGATCTGATTTTAATAGCTAACAGATATGGTGACAGCGGACACCCTTATTTAACTCCTCTTGACAATTCAAAACTCTCTGGGGGTTGCTATACATGACTTTTACCCATTGAACAATACCTGGTAAAACCTTTTTAATTCTGAGTGCTATGCATTTCACAAGTATTTTTGCATCACAACGTTGATGTGTAAGAGGCCTCCAGTTTTTTTGATGGACTGGATCTTTATATTTGCCACCTGGGTCTTGTTTGAATAATAGTGAAATCAGACCTTCCTGTTGAGTCCCTGGAATACTATAATTTCTAGTTAAAATAAGCTAATAATGGAGCTTTGAATATATAAAAAAAGGCTTGATATACAGTACCTCTACCGGTATGCCATCAAGCCCTGGGGGTTTTCCAGACTAAAAGGATTTAATAGCCTCAAAAAGGTCTTCCTCTGTAATTTGGCCTTCGCACTGATCTTTTTGTGCATTGTTAATTTTCCATTTTTTTATTATTATTTGGAAATAATTCCTTACAGTAATCATCATTCAGAGGGTGGGGATGAGACGGAAAAGAAAACATCTGCTCAAAATATTTAGCTTCCTCTTTTAAAATATAATTCGGAGAATCTTAGATGACTCTGTCTTTGGTGACGAGTTTCTGCAAATTATTTTTGGTAGTGTTCCTGTGTTGGAAATTCAGGAAGAATTTGCTGCATTTTTCTCCTTATTCCATCCAGTTTGCTTTATTATTCTAACAGATTACATTAGATTGTTCTTGAATAAGTTCCTCCAGTTATTTTTGTTTTATTCTTGTTTTGTATCTCTGTAGTACCGTTTTATTGCTATCTACCTGTACTATTAGTTAGTGTATTTCCCTTATTAGTCTTGTCTCTTTAGACAGAAACTGTTTTGTTTTTTGCTGATGAATATTGAGAATGACCTCTGAAGGTACATTTAAAGGTATTCCAAACATTAAGGGGATTTGCTGAACCTATATTGTACTGATCAAATTAAGTTATAAATTCTTTATTTTTGATGTACTTTTACCCCTTTTTCTCCCCAATTTCGTGATATCCAATTGGTAGTTACAGTCTTGTTCCATCGCTGCAACTTCCCTACGGACTCGGGAGACGCGAAGGTCGAGAGCCATGCGTCCTCTGAAACACAACCCTGCCAAGCCGCACTGCTTCTTGACACACTGCTCGCTTAACCCGGAAGCCAGCTGCACCAATGTGTCGGAGGAAAATACTGTCCTACTGGCGACCGAAGTCAGCTTGCAGGCGCCCGGCCCACCACAAGGAGTTGCTAGTGCGCGATGAGACAAGGAAATCCCAGCCGGCCAAACCCTCCCCTAACCCGGATGATGCTGGGCCAATTGTGTGCCGCCTCATGGGTCTCCCGGTCACGGCCAGATGTGACACAGCCTAGGATCGAACCCGGGGCTGTAGTGATGCCTCAAGCACTGCAATGCACTGCAGCCTTAGACCGCTGCAGCACTCGGGAGGCCCCAGTTACATTTACATTTACGTCATTTAGCAGACGCTCTTATCCAGAGCGACTTACAAATAGGTGCATTCACCTTATAGCCAGTGGGATCACCACTTTAAAAAAAAAAAAATTGGGGGGTTGGGGTTTTGGTTGGGGTAAGGGGGGGTAGAAGGATTACTTCATCCTATCCCAGGTATTCCTTAAAGAGGTGGGGTTTCAAATGTCTCCGGAAGGTGGTGAGTGACTCCGCTGTCCTGGCGTCGTGAGGGAGCTTGTTCCACCATTGGGGTGCCAGAGCAGTGAACAGTTTTGACTGGGCTGAGCGGGAACTATGCTTCCGCAGAGGTAGGGGAGCCAGCAGGCCAGAGGTGGATGAACGCAATGCCCTCGTTTGGGTGTAGGGACTGATCAGAGCCTGAAGGTACGGAGGTGCCGTTCCCCTCACAGCTCCGTAGGCAAGCACCATGGTCTTGTAGCAGATGCGAGCTTCAACTGGAAGCCAGTTGGAGGACACTTATTTTGTCTTAGTTAAGAATTGTCCTCCAGTAGACTTTGATAACATTTCCAAAATCCCCATCCACGTGGAAATTCTGTAAGAGTTATGTGAAGGCCAATTAGATGATGGTCCGATCGCAGTCTGTCTCCTAATACTTTTTTAACCTTTGATGCAAGAGAGAAAGAGACAAGAAAGTAGTCAAGACGACTAGCTTGATTAAGTGTCCTCCATGTATGACTCTCTATGTCAGGGTTTTTTAGTCTCCAAATATCCACTATTTCTCATGTGTCCATAATATTTGTGATCTCCTTAAGTGTACGGTGATGATAATTTGTAGAGTGATTTCCTTTACGGTCCATTAAGGCACTTAACACAATGATTTGACCATTTGTTGCCTGTAAATTCAATAAATTGGTATAAACATTTTCGAAGAAGTATGGATCATCCTGATTTGGACCATATACAGTGAGGGAAAAAAGTATTTGATCCTCTGCTGATTTTGTACGTTTGCCCACTGACAAAGACATGATCAGTCTATAATTTTAATGGTAGGTTTATTTGAAATGTGAGAGACGGAATAAAAATAAAAAAATATCCAGAAAACGCATGTCAAAAATGTTATAAATTGATTTGCATTTTAACGAGGGAAATAAGTATTTGACCCATCTGCAAAACATGACTCAGTACTTGGTGGCAAAACCCCTGTTGGCAATCACAGAGGTCAGACGTTTCTTGTAGTTGGCCACCAGATTTGCACACATCTCAGGAGGGATTTTGTTCCACTCCTCTTTGCAGATATTCTCAGGTTTTTCACATGGAAGATACATTGGAGATAATATAAGGCAAGTATTGGAAACAATAGAACACTATGGAAAATCTGGGAAACCAGGCCTGCTATTCATAGCAGACTTCGAAAAGGCATTTGATGAAGTATGACTGGGGTTTATATATAAATGCCTGGAGCATTTCAATTTTGGAGAATCTCTTATAAAATGGGTCAAAATCATGTATAGTAACCCTAGGTGTAAAGAAGTAAATAATGGCTATTTCTCAGAAAGTTTCAAACTGTCAAGAGGAGTGAAACAAGGTTGTCCACTATCGGCATATCTATTTATTGTGGCCATCGAGATGTTAGCTATTAAAATCAGATCCAACAATAATATTAGGGGATTAGAAATACAGGGCTTAAAAACAAAGGTGGCATTATACGCTGATGATTCATGTTTTCTTTTAAATCCACAACTAGAATCCCTCCACAGCCTCATAGAGGATCTAGATACATTTTCTAACATCTCTGGATTACAACCAAATTATGACAAATGTACTATATTACGTATTGGATCACTAAAAAATAAAATATTTACATTACCATGTAGTTTACAATAAAATTGTCTGATGGTGATGTGGATATACTCGGAATACATATCCCAAAGGAAATAAATGATCTCACTTCAATAAATTTTAATAGAAAGTTAGCAAAAATAGGTAAGATCTTGCTACCATGGAAATGTAAATACCTGTCAATTTGTGGAAAAATCACCCTGATTAACTCTTTGGTATTATCCCAGTTTACCTATTTGCTTATGGTCTTGCCTATGCCTAGCTAACAGTTTTTTTTAATTATATGAGAAAGAAATATTCAATTTTATTTGGAACGGCAAGCCAGACACAATTAAATGGGCCTATTTATATAATGAATATGAATTCAGAGGACAGAAATTATTAAATATTAAAGCATTAGACCTATCACTAAAAGCTTCAGTCATACAAAGTTATACTTAAATCCGAACTGGTTCTCTAGCAAATTAGTAAGATCGTCTTACCCAATGTTCAAGAATGGCCTTTTCCGCTTTATTCAGATTACAACCACTCACTTTAAGTTATTTGAAAAGGAGATAATCTCCCAAATATCACTATTTCTAAAACAAGCCATAGAAAGTTGGTTGCAATTTCAATTTAATCCTCCAGAAACGACAGAACAAATAATGCAACAAATATTGTGGTTAAACTCAAATATACTAATTGACAAAAAACCTTTTTGTTTTGACAAAATGTTTAAAAAAGGTATAATCTTCGTAAATTATATCATCGGTAGGACTGGTGGAGTTATGTCGCACATGCAGCTATCAAAAACATATAGAAATGTCTGCTCTACCCAAAATTACAACCAAATAATTGCAGCCTTTCCGCAAAAATGGAAGAGGAAAGTGGAAGGGGGAGAAAGTAAGGAACTTGTCTGTCGGCCTTGCATTAAAGAACATAATTGGTTAAGGAAAACTGTGATAAATAAAAAAGTATATCAGTTTCATTTAAGGACCAAAGGATTGACAGCCGTCCGATATACAGTGGGGAGAACAAGTATTTGATACACTGCCGATTTTGCAGGTTTTCCTACTTACAAAGCATGTAGAGGTCCGTATTTTTTATCAAAGGTACACTTCAACTGTGAGAGACGGAATCTAAAACAAAAATCCAGAAAATCACATTGTATGATTTTTAAGTAATTAATTTGCATTTTATTGCATGACATACAGTGGGGAGAACAAGTATTTGATACACTGCCGATTTTGCAGGTTTTCCTACTTACAAAGCATGTAGAGGTCTGTAATTTTTATCATAGGTACACTTCAACTGTGAGAGACGGAATCTAAAACAAAAATCCAGAAAATCACATTGTATGATTTTTAAGTAATTAATTTGCATTTTATTGCATGACATAAGTATTTGATCACCTACCAACCAGTAAGAATTCCGGCTCTCACAGACCTGTTAGAGTAATTTTAGCTCCCCAAACTCATATTCATTATATAAATAGGCACGTTTAATTTTGTCTGGCTTAGCATTCCAAATAAAATGAAATATGTTTTGCTCATATTATTTAAAATACGAGTCGTCTGGAGTAGACAGTGACATTAGTAAGTAAGTAAAATGTGATAGGACCAAAGAGTTAATCAATGTAATTTTTCCATAAATAGACAAGTATTTACCTCTCCATGGTTGCATAATCTTATTTATTTTTGCAAACTTTCTATTGAAATTGATTGTGGTAAGTTCATTTATATTTTTTGAGATGTGAATATCAAGTATGTCTACTTCACCATCTGCCCATTTTATTGGTAAACTACAAGGTAGTGTAAACACTGTGTCTTTTAACGATCCAATACATAATATGGTACACTTGTCATAATTAGCTTTTTGTCCAAAGAGGCTAGAAAAGTGATCTTCATTGAGACTGTGCAGGGATCCAGATTGTGGATTTAAGAAAAAACTTGAGTCATCGGCATAATTGACACTTTTGTTTTTATCCCCTGGATTTCTAACCCGTTGATGTTATTGTTGGATCTAATTTTAATAGCTAGCATTTCAATGGCCATAATAAATAGATATGGAGACAACGGACAGCCTTGTTTTACTCCTCTTAAAAGCTCAATACTTTCTGAGAAGTAACCATTATTTAGTATTTTACATCTGGGGTCGCTGTACATAACTTTAACCCATTGTATAAGAGATTCACTGAAATTAAGGTAATCCAGGCATTTATATATAAATTCTAGTCATACTTTATCAAAAGCCTTCAAAATCTGCTATGAAGACCAGGCCTGGTATCTTTGATGTTTCATAATGGGTCTGCTAAATGATGTAAATGTAAATGTAAATGTAATAATGTTAAATTGTGTCTAATATTATCTCCAATATATCGTCAATGTAAAAAACCTGTCTGATCAGGATGAACAATATCTGGCTTTTTTATTCTATGTGCTATGCATTTCGCCAGGATTTGCGCATCACAACATTGAAGTGTAAGAGGCCTCCAGTTTTTTAAATGGACTGGATCTTTATACTTACCACCTGGGTCCTGTTTTAGTAGTAATGAAATCAGACCTTCTTTTTGAGTCCCTGAAAGTCTACCATTTTTATAGGAGTAATTAAAACATGGCAATAATGGATCTTTGAGCACATAAAAAAAAAAAAAAAAAAAAGGTCTGATAAACCTCTACTGGTATACCATCAAGCCCCTGTGTTTTTCCAGACTGAAAATATTTAATTGCCTTAAAGTTCCTCTTCTGTAAGTTGGCCTTCACACAGGTCTTTCTGTAAATGTGTTAATTATTATTAGGAAAGAAATCCTTAGCATTAACATAATTCAGTGGAAATGGAAGAGACTGAAAAGAAAACATATGCTTACAATATTTTGCTTCCTCTTTCAAAATATAATTTGGTGAATCATGGATGACATCATTTGTAACGAGTTTCTGTAAATTATTTTTGGTAGCATTTCTATGTTGAAGATTCAAGAAAAAGTTTGTGAATTTTTCACAATTTTCCATCCAATTAGCTTTATTTTTGCAATACATTACACTTGATCGTTCTTGAATAAGTACCTCCAATTATTTTTGTTTTTCCTCTAACCTATTTTGTGCCTCTATAGTACAGTTCCCATTACCATCTACCTGCGCTGTTATTTCTTTTATTAGTCTAATCTCTTTTGACCTAAACTGCTTTTGTTTTAATTACATTTACATTTACATTTACGTCATTTAGCAGACGCTCTTATCCAGAGCGACTTACAAATTGGTGCATTCACCCTATAACCAGTGGGATAACCACTTTACAATAAGTTTTATTTTATTTTATTTTATTTATTTTTTATTTTAAAAAGAAAATGACTTTTTTTGTAATTTTTAGAAGGATTACATTATCCTATCCCAGGTATTCCTTAAAGAGGTGGGGTTTCAAATGTCTCCGGAAGGTGGTGAGTGACTCCGCTGTCCTGGCGTCGTGAGGGAGCTTGTTCCACCATTGGGGTGCCAGAGCAGCGAACAGTTTTGACTGGGCTGAGCGGGAACTATGCTTCCGCAGAGGAAGGGGAGCCAGCAGGCCAGAGGTGGATGAACGCAATGCCCTCGGTTGGGTGTAGGGACTGATCAGAGCCTGAAGGTACAGAGGTGCCGATCCCCTCACAGCTCCATAGGCAAGCACCATGGTCTTGTAACAGATGCGAGCTTCAACTGGAAGCCAGTGGAGTGTGCGGAGGAGCGGGGTGACGTGAGAGAACTTGGGAAGGTTGAACACCAGACGGGCTGCGGCATTCTGGATGAGTTGTAGGGGTTTAATGGCACAGGCAGGGAGCCCAGCCAACAGCGAGTTGCAGTAATCCAGACGGGAGATGACAAGTGCCTGGATTAGGACCTGTGCCGTTCCTGTGTAAGGCAGGGTCGTACTCTCCGAATGTTGTAGAGCATGAACCTGCAGGATCGGGTCACCGCCTTGATGTTAGCGGAGAACGACAGGGTGTTGTCCAGGGTCACGCCAAGGCTCTTCGCACTCTGGGAGGAGGACACAACGGAGTTGTCAACCGTGATGGCGAGATCATGGAACGGGCAGTCCTTCCCCGGGAGGAAGAGCAGCTCCGTCTTGCCAAGGTTCAGCTTGAGGTGGTGATCCGTCATCCATACTGATATGTCTGCCAGACATGCAGAGATGCGATTCGCCACCTGGTTATCAGAAGGGGGAAAGGAGAAGATTAGTTGTGTATCGTCAGCGTAGCAATGATAGGAGAGGCCATGTGAGGATATGACAGAGCCAAGTGACTTGGTGTATAGGGAGAATAGGAGAGGGCCTAGAACTGAGCCCTGGGGGACACCAGTGGTGAGAGCACGTGGTGCGGAGACAGCTTCTCGCCACGCCACTTGGTAGGAGCGACCGGTCAGGTAGGACGCAATCCAGGAGTGAGCCGCGCCGGAGATGCCCAGCTCGGAGAGGGTGGAGAGGAGGATCTGATGGATCACAGTATCAAAGGCAGCAGACAGGTCTAGAAGGACAAGAGCAGAGGAGAGAGAGTTAGCTTTAGCAGTGCGGAGAGCCTCCGTGACACAGAGAAGAGCAGTCTCAGTTGAATGACCAGTCCTGAAACCTGACTGGTTTGGATCAAGAAGGTCGTTCTGAGAGAGATAGCAAGAGAGTTGGCTAAAGACGGCACGCTCAATAGTTTTGGAAAGAAAAGAAAGAAGGGATACTGGTCTGTAGTTGTTGACATCAGTGGGATCGAGTGTTGGTTTTTTGAGAAGGGGGTGCAACTCTCGCTCTCTTGAAGACGGAAGGGACATAGCCAGCGGTCAAGGATGAGTTGATCAGCGAGGTGAGGTAGGGGAGAAGGTCACCGGAGATGGTCTGGAGAAGAGAGGAGGGGATGGGGTCAAGCGGGCAGGTTGTTGGGCGGCCTGCAGTCACAAGTCGCAGGATTTTATCTGGAGAGAGAGGGGAGAAAGAAGTCAAAGCATAGGGTAGGGCAGTGTGAGCAGGACCAGCAGTGTCATTAGACTTAACAAACGAGGATCGGATGTCATCAACCTTCTTTTCAAAGTGGTTGACGAAGTCATCCACAGAGAGAGAGGGGGGGGGGGGATTCAGCAGGGAGGAGAATGTGGCAAAGAGCTTCCTAGGGTTAGAGGCAGATGCTTGGAATTTAGAGTGGTAGAAAGTGGCCTTAGCAGCAGAAACAGATGAAGAAAATGTAGAGAGGAGGGAGTGAAAAGATGCCAGGTCGGCAGGGAGTTTAGTTTTCTTCCATTTCCGCTCCGCTGCCCGGAGCTCTGTTCTGTGAGCTCGCAATGAGTCATCAAGCCACGGAGCTGGAGGGGAGGACCGAGCCGGCCGGGAGGATAGGGGACACAGAGAGTCAAAGGATGCAGAAAGGGAGGAGAGGAGGGTTGAGGAGGCAGAATCAGGAGATTGGAGGGAGAAGGATTGAGCAGAGGGAAGAGATGATAGGATGGAAGAGGAGAGAGTAGTGGGAGAGAGAGAGCGAAGGTTGCGGCGGCGCATTACCATCTGTGTAGGGGCAGAGTGATGATGAGTATTGTATTGAATTGCCTCTAAAAGTAAATTTAAAAGTGTCCCATACAATAAGGGGATCTGCTGTACCTACAGTACCAGTCAAAAGTTTGGACACACCTACACATTCCCGGGTTTTTCTTTATTTCTACTATTTTCTACATTTTAGAATAATAGTGAAGACATCTTTGTTCCAAGATGGCGTAGCAGTGCGGTCGCTTTTATTCATTGTCCTTGTGTAAATATCCCGTTTCTTGTTTTTTTGTCTATTTTTGTATATATTTCTCAATTTTTACTTTTCATTCTTTAACTAAATATACTTTCCTGCAACCCGCCTCACCCAACGTGGAAAGGATTCTATTATTTCTTTATAACTTTCATCAAGAACCTTAAGCTGAAACTAGCGTAGCTAGTGTAGCTGCAACTGAATGGCTACTTGCTATTAGTCACCGTTAGCGTCTTCACCACTGTCCGTGGCCTACACTATCCACCAGCCAGCTCTAGCTCTAGCCTGGACAATTCGTCGGCCAGTCTGCACAGCGTGCTATCGACCCAGAGCTTATTGGACTTTCTGCCGGAATCAGTGGACCCTAGCGCCTGATCATCGCAACCAGCTAGCTAGCTGCAACCTGTTGTTGGCTAATTACCATTGCCCTATAGCAAGCACCAGTTAGCCTTGAGCTAGCCTCAGGCCCATCTCCCGGCTATCTACCTCTCTGTCAACCGGACGGGACCTCCTAGTGTTGACACTGAGCCCCGCCGATCCAACACGACTGGTTTGCCGACGAAATAGTCTGATGTGGTTTCAACAGGCTTCCCGTTGCGACGACCACGAAGATCCATCTGCCAGCCCCGGCCCGCTAGCACACGCAAACTACAACTGTGCTCCCTGCTAGCTGTCCTGAAGCACCAATTTGAACTGCTCTCGGACTCACATATTGCTGTTCACTGGACCTTATGATCACTCAGTTGCACAGCTGATGCCTGCTGGACTGTTCCTTTACACGGTACCCTGTCCTGTTTATTCTGTTTAGCCTTAGCCCAAACGTTATCGCTATTTCCAGTTGTTGTCTTAGCTCTCTCTAATAACACCTGTGACTGCTTTATGCCTCTCTCCCATGTCAATTATGCCTTGCCTATTGCTGTTTGGGTTAGTTCTTATTATACAATTTCACTGTAGAACCCCTAGTCCCTCTCAAACTGCCTCAAATAGTTCCTTTGTTCCACCCCCCATACACGCCGAGACCGGCTCAATCGGTGCCTCCAGTGACGCTATCTCTTTCATTGTTACCCAACGCTTAGGGTTACCTGAACTGTACTCATATCCTTCCATATCCTTTTCTGTACATAATGCCCTGAATCTTTTCTACAACGCCCGGAGAACTGCCCCCTTTATTCTATGTACCCAACGCACTAGAAGACCAGTTCTTAAAGCCTTTAGTCGTATCCTTATTCTAGTCCTCCTCTGTTCCTCTGGTGATGTAGAGGCTAACCCAGGCCCTGCAGCCCCCAGTATCACTCCTACTCCCCAGGAGCTATCATTTGTTGACTTCTGTAACCGTAAAAGTCTTGGTTTTCTGCACGTACATATCAGAAGCCTCCTTCCTAAGTTTGAGTTATTCACTGCGTTAGCACACTCCGCCAACCCTGATGTTCTAGCAGTGTCTGAATCCTGGCTTAGGAAGGCCACCAAAAATTCTGAAATTTCCATCCCCAACTATAACATTTTCCGTCTAGATAGAACTGCCAAAGGGGGTGGAGTTGCAATCTACTGTAGAGATAGCCTGCAGAGCTCTATCATACTATCCAGGTCTGTGCCCAAACAGTTTGAGCTTCTTCTTCTAAAAATCCACCTTTCCAGAAATAAGTCTCTCACTGTTGCCGCTTACTACAGACCCCCCTCAGCCCCCAGCTGTGCCCTGGACTCCATATGTGAATTGATTGCCCCCCATCTATCCTCAGAGTTCGTACTGCTTGGTGACCTAAATTGGGATATGCTTAACACCCCGGCCATCCAACAATCTAAACTAGATGCCCTCAATCTCACACAAATTATCAACGAACCTACCAGGTACAACCCTAAATCCGTAAACATGGGTACCCTCATAGATATCATCCTGACTAACTTACCCTCTAAATACACCTCCGCTGTCTTCAACCAGGATCTCAGCGATCACTGCCTTATTGCCTGCGTCCGTAACGGGTCCGCGGTCAAACGACCACCCCTCATCACTGTCAAACGCTCCCAAAAACACTTCAGCGAGCAGGCCTTCCTAATTGACCTGGCCCAGGTATCCTGGATGGATATAGATCTCATTCCGTCAGTAGAGGATGCCTGGTTGTTCTTTAAAAGTAATTTCCTCTCAATCTTAAATAAACATGCCCCATTCAAAAAATACAGAACTAAGAACAGATATAGCCCCTGGTTCTCCTCAGACTTGACTGCCCTTGACCAGCACAAAAACATCCTGTGGCGTACTGCATTAGCATCAAATAGCCCCCACGATATGCAACTTTTCAGGGAAGTTAGGAACCAATATACACAAGCAGTTATGAAAGCAAAGGCTAACTTTTTCAAACAGAAATTTGCATCCTGTAGCACTAGCTCCAAAAAGTTTTGGGACACTGTAAAGTCCATGGAAAATAAGATCACTTCCTCCCAGCTGCCCACTGCACTGAGGCTAGGAAACACTATCACCACCGATAAATCTACAATAATCGAGAATTTCAACAAGCATTTTGCTACGGCTGGCCATGCTTTCCACCTGGCTACCACTACCCCGGCCACCAACTCTGCACCCTCCGCTGCAACTTGCCCATGCCCCCCCGCTTCTCCTTCACACAAATCCAGACATCTGATGTTCTGAAAGAGCTGCAAAATCTGGACCCCTACAAATCATCTGGGCTAGACAATCTGGACCCTCTCTTTCTAAAACTAGCCGCCGAAATTGTCGCAACCCCTATTACTAGCCTGTTCAATCTCTCTTTCGTAACGTCTGAGATCCCCAGAGATTGGAAAGCTGCCGCGGTCATCCCCCTCTTCAAAGGGGGTGACACTCTAGATCCAAACTGTTACAGACCCATATCCATCCTGCCCTGCCTTTCAAAAGTTTTTGAAAGCCAAGTCAACAAACAGATCACCGACCATTTCGAATCCCACCGTACCTTCTCCGCTATGCAATCCGGTTTCCGAGCTGGTCATGGGTGCACTTCAGCCACGCTCAAGGTCCTAAACAATATTATAACCGCGATCGATAATAGACAGTACTGTGCAGCCGTTTTCATTGACCTGGCCAAGGCTTTCGACTCTGTCAACCACCGCATTCTTATTGGCAGACTAAATAGCCTTGGTTTCTCAAATGACTGCCTCGCCTGGTTCACCAACTACTTCTCAGATAGAGTTCAATGTGTCAAATCGGAGGGCCTGTTGTCTGGACCTATGGCAGTCTCTATGGGCGTGCCACAGGGTTCAATTCTTGGGCCGACTCTTTTCTCTGTGTATATCAATGACATCGCTCTTGCTGCTGGTGACTCTCAGATCCACCTCTACGCAGACGACACCATTTTGTATACATTGGACACTGTGTTAACAAACCTCCAAACGAGCTTCAATGCCATACAACACTCCTTCAGTAGCCTCCAACTGCTCTTAAACACTAGTAAAACTAAATGCATGCTCTTCAACCGAACGCTGCTTGCACCCGCCCACCCGACTAGAATCACTACTCTCGACGGGTCTGACCTAGAGTATGTGGACAACTACAAATATCTAGGTGTCTGGTTAGACTGTAAACTCTCCTTCCAGACTCACATTAAGAATCTCCAATCCAAAGTTAAATCTAGAATCGGTTTCCTATTTCGCAACAAAGCCTCCTTCACTCATGCTGCCAAACATGCCCTCGTAAAACTGACTATCCTACCGATCCTTGACTTCGGCGATGTCATTTACAAAATAGCCTCCAACACTCTACTCAGCAAATTGGATGTAGTCAATCACAGTGCCATCCGTTTTGTCTCCAAAGCCCCATATACTACCCACCACTGTGACCTGTACGCTCTTGTTGGCTGGTCCTCACTACATATTCGTCGCCAAACCCACTGGCTCCAGGCCATCTATAAATCACTGCTAGGCAAATCCCCGCCTTATCTTAGCTCATTGGTCACCATAGCAACACCCACCCGTAGTCTGCGCTCCAGCAGGTATATCTCACTGGTCATCCCCAAAGCCAACACCTCCTTTGGCCGCCATTCCTTCCAGTTCTCTGCTGCCAATGACTGGAACAAATTGCAAAAATCTCTGAAGCTGGAGACACTTATCTCCCTCACTAACTTTAAGCATCAGTTGTCAGAGCACCTTACCGATCACTGCACCTGTACACAGCCCATCTGAAATTAGCCCGCCCAACTACCTCATCCCTATATTGTTATTTATTTTGCTCATTTGTACCCCAGTATCTCTATTTGCACATCATCTCTTGCACATCTATCATTCCAGTGTTAATACTAATTGTAATTATTTTGCCTTACCTCCATAACTTGCTACATTTGCACACACTGTATATATATGTATTTCTGTTGTATTTTTGACTTTGTTTTGTTTTACCCCATATAACTCTGTGTTGTGGTTTTTATCGCACTGCTTTGCTTTATCTTGGCCAGGTCGCAGTTGTAAATGAGAAGTTGTTCTCAACTGGTTTACCTGGTTAAATAAAGGTAAAATAAAATAAATAAATAAAAAATTAAATAACACATATGGAATCATGTAGTAACCAAAAAAAGTGTTAAACAAATCAAAATATATTATACTTTAAAAGATTCTTCAAAGTAGCCACCCTTTACCTTGATGAAAGCTTTGCACACCCTTGGCATTCTCTCATTTTTTACATTTTAGTCATTTAGCAGACGCTCTTATTCAGTGCATACATTATATATTTTTATTTTTTTCGAACCCACAACCCTGGTGTTGCAACCGCCATGCTCTACCAACTGAGCTACATCCCTGCCAGCCATTCCCTCCCCTATCCTGGACAACGCTGGGCCAATTGTGCGCCGCCCCATGGCTCTCAACCAGCTTCATGAGCTAGTCACCTGGAATGCATTTAAATTAACAGGTGTGCGAGAGTGACAGATGTAATGATGAAGTGAGACGAGACAATTGGATTGTTATTTACATTCTTTAATTCAAGTTATCTCTGTACACATACAATTGGTTGAAAAAACAACCCCAATATGAATGAAGAAAAGATCCATGGAAGGGTGATCCAATGATAGTTGGTTGCATCTACACAGTGAAAAACATATCCACATTTGGCTTTGTATCCACACACATCGATTCCCTGCTCTTAAGCAAGAGGGCTGAGCTCATTACATCTTCCATGGTCTTAATAACTTAAATGGATTAAGTTTTGACCAGTTCAAAGCCAGGCTGAAACTCTCCCCCAAAATAGTCTTTATCAACAGGATCATATTGCCCTTTCAGGTTAGAATGTGGTTTAAACACCAGGGAGTAAAACTGTGGGTTAACTGAGACCTATTCTTAGTTTTTAGAGGAACGGCTTTGCATGTAAGTCCATCTCTTGTGAGGTATTAGCTACAATATCTGCTGTACAGAAACTATCCACAATGGGTGGTCCCACATACACATAGTTCTGCAGTAGACTCCTTATGCTATAAAAACACCTGTTGCCAGTCAACATGCATGAGGACCTGTCTGCCTGTCCTCTGATCATGCAGGTAACAGCGGATCAATCCTCTATACGTTGTCAAGGGGGAAGGATAATGACAATGGAAAAAAACAGCATATATAGAAATACAGAGATGAAAAAAAGCAGACGTACATTTTTTAAAAGCATGAGAAACTTCCCAGTCTGGCCCGGAACACTGTCCAAGCTCTGTCCCACTCCCAAACTAATATCACCCAGGAATACACTGGGTACAACACCTCTCCTTAAGCTCGCCTCCTCTCTCAGCTCATCCTCCACTCTCACCCCAATCTAGGTCAAGATACCTCCTCTGTTGGCAATGGCATCAGGGAGTCCCTCTTCCCTCCTCCCCACCCTGGGTTCTTAACATGCCTGCCCCATCTGGTGGCGGGGCGCTGGAACAACAACTCTGTGTTCCGGGCCAGACTGGGAAGTTTCTCTGGACTCCACAGGTAAATCGTGGGAAAGTCATTGGTTGGCCACACTCCAGGTGGCCGGGGGATCAGATGCAGCTGGTTGGATGGCAGCGGGTGCTGTAGGTCTCCTGGAGGTACAGTTGGCCAGGGGGTCTCGTTCTGTCCCACAGGTTCGCACTCTGGGAGCAGCCCCCTTCAACGGGAGACTCTGAAACAGAGGGCCAGGGAAAGTTCAGGACCAGACACACTGATCTTGGAAATCAAGGCTATTTACTAAAACGTTATTAATTTTAGTGAGTGAGAACTATCATAGTTTTAGTAAGTGAGAGACTTGTTTTTCTATTCCACTACATGTCATCCTAATGGGTGGTGCTGTGAGCCACTGACCTGTGTGTTCCTCCTCAGCCCCTGTAGATGGCTTCTAGGGTGGTCTAGCTCAGAGCCTCCTGACATGGTCCCAGCTAGAGACGCCTCATGTGACGGACCACTGCTGTGGCATTAAACACTTGCTGCAGGACCAAACATATCCCCATCAGAGACTTACCCAATTATAAATGATTCATTAAACATTAATAAACTAATTATTACCAGCCACGTCGCCGATGTCTTGCTTGCAGACAAGCTAAACACCTTCTTCGCCCGCTTTGAGGATAACACCATGCCACTGACGCGGCCCACTACCAAGGACTGTGGGCTCTCCTTCTCCGTAGCCGACGTGAGTAAGACATTTAAGCATGTTAACCCCCGCAAGGCTGCCGGCGAGACAGCATCCCTAGCCGCATCCTCAGAGCATGCGCAGACCAGCTGGCTGGTGTGTTTACAGACATCAATCTCTCCCTATCCCAATCTGCTGTCCCCACATGCTTCAAGATGGCCACCATTGTTCCTGTACCCAAGAAAGCAAAAGTAACTGAACTAAATGACTATCGCCCCGTAGCACTCACCTCTGTCATCATGAAGTGCTTTGAGAGACTAGTCAAGGATCATATCACCACTACCTTACCGGTCACCCTAGACCCACTTCAATTTGCTTACCGCCGCAATAGATCCACAGACGATGCAAATCGCCATCACACTGCACACTGCCCTATCCCATCTGGACAAGAGGAATACCTACGTAATAATTATCTTCATTGACTATAGCTCAGCATTCAACACCATAGTACCCTCCAAGCTCATCATTAAGCTCGAGGCCCTGGGTCTGACCCCCGCCCTGTGCAACTGGATCCTGGACTTCCTGACGGGCCGCCCCCAGGTGGTGAAGGTAGGAATCAACATCTCCACTTTGCTGATCCTCAACACTGGGGACCCACAAGGGTGCGTGCTAAGCCCCCTCCTGTACTCCCTGTTCACCCATGACTGTGTGGTCAAGCACGCCTCCAACTCAATCATCAAGTTTGCAGATGACACAACAGTAGTAGGCTTGATTACCAACAATGACAAGACATCCTACAGGGAGGAGGTGAGGGCTCTGGGAGTGTGGTGCCAGGAAAATAACCTCTCACTCAACGTCAACAAAACAAAGGAGATGTTCGTGGACTTCAGGAAACAGCAGAGGGTGCACACCCCTATCCACATCGACGGGACTGCAGTGGAGAAGGTGGAAAGCTTCAAGTTCCTTGGCGTACACATCACTGACAAACTGAAATGGTCTACCCATGCAGACAGTGTGGTGAAGAAGACGCAACAGAGCCTCTTCAACCTCAGGAGGCTGAAGAAATTTGGCTTGGCACCTAAAACCCTCACAAACTTTTACAGATGCACAAATGAGAGCATCCTGTTTGGCTGTATCACCGCCTGGTACAGCAACTGCACCGCCCGCAACCGCAGGGCTCTCCAGAGGGTGGTGATACAGGGTGGTCTGCAGAACGCATTACTGGGGGCAAACTACCCGCCCTCCAGGACACCTACAGCACCCGATGTCACAGGAAGGCCAAAAAGACCATCAAGGACATCAACCACCCGAACCACTGCCTGTTCACCCCGCTATCATCCAAAAGGCGAGGTCAGTACAGATACATCAAAGCTGGGACCAAGAAAATGAAAAACAGCTTCTATCTCAAGGCCATCAGACTGTTAAATAACCATCACTAGCACATTGGAGGCTGCTGCTGCCTATTGAAATCACTGGCCACTTCAAGAAATGGAACACTAGTCACTTTAATAATTTTTACATATCTAGCATTACTCATCTCATACGTATATAATGTATTCTATAATATTCTGCTATATCTTAGTCCATGCCGCTCTGTCATTGCTTGTCCATATACAGTTGAAGTCGGAAGTTTACATACACTTAGGTTGGAGTCATTAAAACTTGTTTTTCAACCACTCGACACATTTCTTGTTAACAAACTGTAGTTTTGGCAAGTTGGTTAGGACATCTACTTTGTGCATGACACAATTGTTTACAGACAGATTATTTCACTTATTATTCACTGTATCACAATTCCATTGGGTCAGACGTTTACATACACTAAATTGACTGCCTTTAAACAGCTTGGCAAATTCCAGAAAATGATGTCATGGCTTTAGATGCTTCTGATAGGCTAATTGACATCATTTTAGTCAATTGAAGGTGCACCTGTGGATGTATTTCAAGGCCTACCTTCAAACGCAGTGCCTCTTTGCTCGACATCATGGGAAAATCAAAAGAAATCAGCCAAGACAGAAAAATAATTGTAGACCTCCACAAGTCTGGTTCATCCTTGGGAGCAATTTCCAAACGCCTGAAGGTACCACATTCATCTGTACAAACAATAGTACGCAAGTATAAACACCATGGGACCACGCAGCCATCATACCGCTCAGGAAGGAGACTCCTAGAGATTAACGTACTTTGATGCGAAAAGTGCAAATCAATCCCAGAACAACAGCAAAGGACATTGTGAAGATGCTGGAGGAAACAGATACAAAAGTATCTATATCCACAGTAAAACAAGTCCTATATCGACATAACCTGAAAGGCTACTCAGCAAGGAAGAAGCCACTGCTCCAAAACCGCCAGAAAAAGCCAGACTACGGTTTGCAACTGCACATGGGGACAAAGATCGTACTTTTTGGAGAAATGTCCTCTGGTCTGATTAAACAAAAATAGAACTGTTTGGCCATAATGACCATCGTTATGTTTGGAGGAAAAAGGGGATGGCTTGCAAGCCGAAGAATACCATCCCAACCGTGAAGCACGGGGGTGGCAGCATCATGCTGTAGGGGTGCTTTGCTGCAGGAGGGACTGGTGCACTTCACAAAATAGATGGCATCATGAGGAAGGAAGATTATGTGTATATATTGAAGCAAAATCTCAAGATATCAGTCAGGAAGTTAAAGCTTGGTCGCAAATGGGTCTTCCAAATGGACAATGACCCCAAGCCTACTTCCAAAGTTGTGGCAAAATGGCTTAAAGACAACAAAGTCAAGGTATTGGAGTGGCCATCACAAAGCCCTGACCTCAATCCTATAGAACATTTGTGGGCAGAACTGAAAAAGCGTGTGCGAGCAAGGAGGCCTACAAACCTGACTCAGTTACACCAGCTCTGTCAGGAGGAATGGGCCAAAATTCACCCAACTTATTGTGGGAAGCTTGTGGAAGGCTACCCGAAACGTTTGACCCAAGTTAAACAATTTAAAGTCAATGCTACCAAATACTAATTGAGTGTATGTAAACTTCTGACCCACTGGGAATGTGATGAAAGAAATAAAAGCTTAAATAAATAATTTTCTCTACTATTATTCTGACATTTCACATTCTTAAAATAAAGTGGTGATCCTAACTGACCTAAGATAAGGAATTTTTACTATGATTAAATGTCAGGAATTGTGAAAAACTGAGTTTAAATGTATTTGTCTAAGGTGTATGTAAACTTCCGACTTCAACTCTATATATTCTTAAATTCCATTCCTTACATAGATTTGTGTGTATTGGGTATATGTTGTGAAATTGTTAGATATTACTTGTTAGATATTACTGCACTGTCGGTGCTAGAAGCACAAGCATTTCGCTACACCCGCAATAACATCTGCTAAACACGTGTATGTGACAAATAAAATTTGATTTGATTTTATTAACCCTTTATAAAACCCTTGTAAAGGGACCCTTATTGTAAAATGCTATTTTGCACAATAAAGCTCACAAAATGTTAATGAAGTTGTAATAGTTGATAGCAGGAGAGTGCAGTAAGAGTAACCCACCATCCATTTGCTCTTGGTAAAGTTCTTGATCTGGGCGCTGACAGACTCATGTATGTTTTTATCCAGGGCTGTGTCTCCGGCAAGCCTGAGGGAGGGAGAGAGACATGAGGGCCAGGCTCTGTTGGGTGGCACAAGAATATGTGCAAGAAGGTGTGTGTTTGTGTGTGTGTATGCATGCGGGTGCACTGTACCAGGGGTGCTGAAGAGCCTGGTCACATGTGTAGCGTACACTTTGGTCCATCTCTATCAGGTGGACTATAAAGTATTTAGCTAAAGAACACCACAGGGACACACACAACAATTTATGTCACTCTCATCTGAGAGTGGAGGACTACCGTACCGGAGTTGAAGATATCGTTGAGAAAGGGGGTGGAGAGAGAGGGACATGTGAAATGTCAATATAATGATAGACAAATACTTCCAGTTAAACAAGATGTAAAAGACGAAAGACTGGAAATACTTAAACCAGGAGTAGTGTTGGGGGGAAGAAATTGATAGTTACATATTGGGATATTATTTTTGATTATATATTGCATTGTTTTGACAATATCGCAATATTATTTTTGCACTAGTTTGCTGTACCTACACCAAAACTCCAGTATGTTTCCTTCATAGCTTGTTGTCCATCTTCTTAGGGAGCCAATTCGTTTTCAGCACTTTTATTTCCATGACTGATCAAAACTTTTTCTCATGGCTCTCTTGTCCCTCTGCAGCAGAGATATGGTGACCAATATGTTTGGAACATCGAATCGCAATAAAATCACAGTATCGAATCGCAATACATATCGTATTGGCACCAAAGCATTGTGATAATATCGCCTCATGAAGCCCCTGGCAATTCCCAGCCCTAACCAGGAGTGGACAATCCCCATTTATGACTAGTCCATAATGTAATAACTGCCAATAATGTATTAGCTTTTTAATTTCTAATGTAATAACCAGTCTCCTGGACCCTAGCGATAGATAGAGAGAAAGCGAGATCTAGAGATAGATAGAAGGTAGTACCCCTGACACTATAGTCTACACTAGTCTCCTGGCCAGCATCACAGTGAGGTCCATCAGATGGAAGTTCTGCAGAGAGATGAGACAACATAAACAGACTGAAGGAATGAGTGTGTGTGTGCGTGTATGTGAATTTGCTCACCAGAGAGGTAGAGGCAGCAGGTAGCTGTGTGTGTGTGTGTGTGTGTGTGTGTGAGACTGTGTGCGTGACTGCGTGTGAGAGTGATTGTCTATATTACTACTAAAAAAAAAAAGACGTTGAGGCAGCTGGACGACTATAGGGTTACCACCACACGGTCCTGTAGATATTAATGTACTGTGTGTGTGGTTTGTACTAAAACCCACCAGAGACATGGAGGCTGCAGGATGATTGTAAGGATACCACCACACGGTCCTTTAGATAGTGATGTACTGAATGAACAGCAGGTAGAGGACGAGCAGGAACTCAAACATCAGGCTGCTGTCCAATGGGAGGTCAGGGATCAGGGAGTAACGGACAGGTTCCGGGGTGTTGAGGGCCGAGAGGGGTGAGGCCGAGAGACCCACACAGTTACTGCTCCTAGACGGAGGGGGTCATAGATGTAGTGGGGTTAGTGTGTGTGTTTGTGGTGCAGTGCAAGTTGTAGTCTGGTTCCAGTTGTGTGCTCTTGACAACTTCATTGTCAAGTCAAACATCTGGCATCACAATGAGTGACAAGGAGTTGGAATGATGGCACTAACAGACTGGGACTCAGGCTAAGGTCTGCAGCAGTGAGGTATGTGTGTGTGTGTGAGAGAGAGAGAGTGTGTGGAAGAGCATGTGGTGGCGAGAACAGAACAGTGGGAGATATCTCTCCGCCTATCTGTGTTGCCATAGCTTCTTACCCCTCAGGGGAAATATTTCAGACAAGGTAAATAATCTCTACTTCCCCTCAGTTACATCAATGATTTTTCTGACTAACCTCTACTATGTTAGAGAAGATGAGAGAGAATATTAAAAAGGCAGGTATCCTACATGAACGGTTAGAACATTGGGCCAGTAACCGAAAGGTCGCTGGTTCGAATCCCCGAGCCGAAATGGTGAAAATTCTGTCGATGTGCCCTTGAGCAAGGCACTTTTAAACCCTAATTGCTCATGTAAGTCGCTCTGGATAAGAGTGCCTGCTAAATGACAAAAAATGTAAATCACAGTCAGGATGGGAAGGAAGAAGATAGTGGTAGTTGCAGATGGGTAGTCAACTTTAAAAAATTTCGCAAAAGGGGGTCGGATCAAATAGGCCTACACATTTCATTTACCATGGAATGAGCCTCAGGGGAATGAGCCTGAAGTCCTGACCGCTCTGGAGCAGGTTTTCATCAAAGATCTCTGTACTTTGCTCTGTTCAGCTTTCCCTCGATCCTGACTAGTCTCCCAGTCCCTGCCGCTGAAAAACACCCCCACAGCATGATGCTGCCACCACCATGCTTCACCGTAGGGATGGTGCCAGGTTTCCTCCAGACGTGACGCTTGGCATTCAGGCCAAAGAGTTCAACCTTGGTTTCATCAGACAAGAGAATCTTGTTTCTCATGGTCTGAGTTTAGATGCCTTTTGGCAAACTCCAAGTGGGCTGTCATGTGCCTTTTACTGAGGAGTGGCTTCCGTCTTGCCACTCTACTATAAAAGGCCTGATTGGTGGACTGCTGCAGAGATGGTTATCCTTCTGGAAGGTTCTCCAATCTACACAGAGGAACTCTGGAGCTCTGTCAGAGTGACCATCAGGTTCTTGGTCACCTCCCTGACCAAGGCCCTTCTCCCCCGATTGCTCAGTTTGGCCGGGCGGCCAGCTCTAGAGTCTTGGTGGGGCCAAACTTCTTCTATTTAAGCATAATGGAGGCCACTGTGTTCTTGGGGACCTTCAATGCTGCAGACATTTTTGGTACCCTTCCCCAGATCTGTGCCTCGACACAATCCTGTCTCGGAGCTCTACGACCAATTCCTTCGACCTCATGGCTTGGTTTTTGCTCTGACATGCACTGTCAACTGTGGGACCTTATATAGACAGGTTTGTGCCTTTCCAAATCATGTTCAATCACTTAGATTTACCACAGGTGGACTCCAATCAAGTTGATCAATGGAAACAGGATGCACCTGAGCTGAATTTCGCATCTCATAGCAAAGGGTCTGAATACTTATGTAAATAAGGTATTTCTGTTTTTATTTGTAATAAATTAGCAAACATTCCTAAAAACTTGTTTTCGCTTCGTCATTATGGGGTATTGTGTGTAGATTGATGAGGGGAAAAAATTATTTAATCAATTTTAGAATAAGGCTGTAACGTAACAAAATGTGAAAAAAGTCAAGTCATTTTACGGACACAGTATATTTACATGAGTTATCTTGTTATTAGTCCCACCTTCAACTCCATTCAACCCCTCCCATCTATCTCTTAACACCATCCATATTGGATTTCTATTTGCCATATATTTTTCAACTGTGCTGTGATGTTTCTCAAAAGTTCTGAACCTTTCTATTCTCATAGTTTCTACAGATTGTAAATTAAAGATAAACATTTTTGATAAAAGTCTTATTAGATTATTGATCGATTGACTATGACTTTTCAAATCACCCAGTAGTGTTTTCTGCAGAGTTAGCTCCAGGTAAATGTTGCAATTCTTCAGCCATTCCTGGACCTGTGACCAAAAACAAGCTACATATGGACAGTACCAAAATAAATGATCTAATGACTCTGTCTCTTCGCAGCAACATCTGCAGAGATGGGAAGGTTGTATATATATATATATATATATATATATATATATATATATATATATATATATATATATATATATATAAACATTATATTGGTTGCAAGAATTTTGAATAATAATTTGAATTGAAAAATTCTAAGTTTTGAATCCGGCGTCGTTTTGCGTATCAGTTCAACCATGTGCCATGGATTTGGTAAATAAAAAATCTCTTCCCAACTATTTTGCAATCTACAGTGGGGAGAACAAGTATTTGATACACTGCCGATTTTGCAGGTTTTCCTACTTACAAAGCATGTAGAGGTCTGTACTTTTTATCATAGGTACACGTCAACTGTGAGAGACGGAATCTAAAACAAAAATCCAGAAAATCACATTGTATGATTTTTAAGTAATTAATTTGCATTTTATTGCATGACATAAGTATTTGATCACCTACCAACCAGTAAGAATTCCGGCTCTCACAGACCTTTTAGTTTTTCTTTAAGAAGCCCTCCTGTTCTCCACTCATTACCTGTATTAACTGCACCTGTTTGAACTCGTTACCTGTATAAAAGACACCTGTCCACACACTCAATCAAACAGACTCCAACCTCTCCACAATAGCCAAGACCAGAGAGCTGTGTAAGGACATAAGGGATAAAATTGTAGACCTGCACAAGGCTGGGATGGGCTACAGGACAATAGGCAAGCAGATTGGTGAGAAGGCAACAACTGTTGGCGCAATTATTAGAAAATGTAAGAAGTTCAAGATGACGGTCAATCACCCTCGGTCTGGGGCTCCATGCAAGATCTCACCTCGTGGGGCATCAATGATCATGAGGAAGGTGAGGGATCAGCCCAGAACTACACAGCAGGACCTGGTCAATGACCTGAAGAGAGCTGGGACCACAGTCTCAAAGAAAACCATTAGTAACACACTACGCCGTCATGGATTAAAATCCTGCAGCGCACGCAAGGTCCCCCTGCTCAAGACAGCGCATGTCCAGGCCTGTCTGAAGTTTGCCAATGACCATCTGGATGATCCAGAGGAGGAATGGGAGATGGTCATGTGGTCTGATGAAAAAAAAATTGAGCTTTTTGGTCTAAACTCCACTCGCCGTGTTTGGAGGAAGAAGAAGGATGAGTACAACCCCAAGAACACCATCCCAACTGTGAAGAATGGAGGTGGAAACATCATTCTTTGGGGATGCTTTTCTGCAAAGGGGACAGGACGACTGCACCGTATTGAGGGGAGGATGGATGGGGCCATGTATCGCGAGATCTTGGCCAACAACCTCCTTCCCTCAGTAAGAGCATTGAAGATGGGTCTTGGCTGGGTCTTCCAATCATGACAACGACCCGAAACACACAGCCAGGGCAACTAAGGAGTGGCTCCGTAAGAAGCATCTCAAGGTCCTGGAGTGGCCTAGCCAGTCTCCAGACCTGAACCCAATATAAAATATTTGGAGGGAGCTGAAAGTCCGTATTGCCCAGCGACAGCCCCGAAACCTGACGGATCTGGAGAAGGTCTGTATGGAGGAGTGGGCCAAAATCCCTGCTGCAGTGTGTGCAAACCTGGTCAAGACCTACAGGAAACGTATGATCTCTGTAATTGCAAACAAAGGTTTCTGTACCAAATATTAAGTTCTGCTTTTCTGATGTATCAAATACTTATGGTTGGTAGGTGATCAAATACTTATGTCATGCAATAAAATGCAAATGAATTACTTAAAAATCATACAATGGGATTTTTGTTTTAGATTCCGTCTCTCACAGTTGAAGTGTACCTATGATAAAAATGACAGACCTCTACATGCTTTGTAAGTAGGAAAACCTGCAAAATCGGCAGTGTATCAAATACTTGTTCTCCCCACTGTATATCGGTCCTTAAATGAAACTGGTATACTTTTTTATTTATAACAATTTTCTTTAACCAATGTTGGTCTTTAATGCAGGGCCGACAGACAAGTTCCTTACTTTTTCCTCCTTCCATCTTCCATTTTTGCGGTAATGCTGCAATTAGTTGGTTGTAATTTTGGGTAGAGCAGAGATTTCCATATATTTTTGTTAGCTGCATGTGTGACATAACTCCACCAGTCCTATTCATGATAATTTACAAAGATTATACCTTTTTTGGGTTTAAAAATAAATACATTTGTGTATTTGAGTTTAACCATAATATTTGTTGTAATATTTGTTTGGTCTTTTCTGGTCGATTAAACTCAAATTGCAACCAACTTTGTATGGCTTGTTTTAAAAATAGCAATATTTTGGAGATTATTTCATTTTCAAATAACTGAACATGAGAGGTTCAAATCAAAATCTAATCAAATGTATTGGTCACATACACATGGTAGGCAGATGTTATTGCGAGTGTAGCGAAATGCTTGTGCTTCTAGTTCCGACAGTGCAGCAATATCTAGCAAGTAATATCTAACAGTTTCACAACAAATATCTAATACACACAAATCTAAGTAAAGGAATAGAATAAGAATATATAAATATATGGATGAGCAATGGCATTGTCAGAGTGGCATAGGCTAAGATGCAATAGATAGTATGAAAAATGTATGCACTCACTAACTGTAAGTTGCTCTGGATAAGAGCGTCTGCTAAATGACTAAAATGTAATAGTATAGACTACAGTATATAGATATGAGATGGGTAATGCAAGATATGTAAACATTATTAAGGCAGTATAGAATACAGTATATACATATGAGATGGGTAATGCAAGATATGTAAACATTATTAAAGTGACTAGTGTCCATTTATTAAAGTGGCCAGTGATTTTCAAGTCTGTATGTAGGCAGCAGCCTCTCTGTGCTAGTGATGGCTGTTTAACAGTCTGATAGCCTTGAGATAGAAGCTGTTTTTCAGTCTCTCAGTCCCAGCTTTGATGCACCTGTACTGACCTCGCCTTCTGGATGATAGCAGGGTGAACAGGCAGTGGCTCGGGTGGTAGTTGTCCTTGATTATCTTTTTGGCCTTCCTGTGACATCGGGTGCTGTTGGTGTCCTGGAGGGCAGGTAGTTTGCTCTCGGTGATGCGTTGTGCAGATGGCACCACCCTCTGGAGAGCCGTGTAATCTGAATAAAGGGAAAAAGGCCATTCTTGAACATGGGGTGAGACATTCTTACTAAATTTACTAGAGAACCAGTTCGGATTTATGTATAACTTGTGTATGACTGACGCCTTTAGTGAAAGGTATAATGCGTTAATATTTAATAATTTCTGCCCTCCGAATTCATATTAATTATATAAATAGGCCCTCCGAATTCATATTCATTATATAAATAGGCCCTTTAAATGTTGTCTATCTTGCCATTCCAAATAAAATTGAATATTTTTTGCTCATCTAACAAAAAAAACAGGTCGCTAGGTGTAGGCAAGACCATAAGCAAATAGTTAACTGAGATATGACTAAAGAGTTAATTTTTCCACAAATAGACAGGTATTTTCCTTTCCATGGCATACAGATCTTATGTATTTTTGCTAATTTTCTATAAAAATGTATTGAGTGAGATCATTTCTTTTTTTCGGGATATGTATACCGAGTATGTCCACATCACCGTCAGACCATTTTATTGGTAAACTACAAGGTAATGTAAAAGTTGTATTTTTTTGTGATCCAATACGTAATATAGTACACATCATAATTTTGTTGTAATCCAGAGAGGTTAGAAAAAGTATCTAGATCCTCTGAGGCTGTGGAGGGATCCAAATTGTGGATTTAAAAGAAAACATGAATTAGCAGCATACACTGACTCCTTTGTTTTTAAGCACTGGATTTCTAACACCTTGATATTATTGTTGGATCTGATTTTAACAGCTAACATTTCGATGGCAATAATAAATAGATATGCCAATAGTGGACAACCTTTATTACTATTAGTAGCCATTACTTACTACAGTCCCGAGTATTCTTGTCTTTTTAGTATGCTCAGTGATGATACTAGGCCTAAACTCCTAATAGATTAATGAATAGATAATGAATTACTTAGAGTGCCTCTGATAATGAATGTATCGATATAGGAGACAGTAAATAACGAGGGGCAGATGCCTAGACGTTTTTAGTAGTTACAAGAGTTAGCCATGGTTGGTAGCTACATTGGCATAGTCACAGACAAGCTCTCCCACCCTACACCCTGTTGACATGATGGAACTGTCGAGGACAGGGTGATTGAACAACGTTGCATAGAATGTGCTTTAGCTGAAATTGCTGGCATATTTTGAAGACTCATTCCGCTTGGAGATCCTGAGAACATAGGTAATTATCTAGCTAAAGCTACTGTGGAATTGCACACATTTTGTTTCATACTAATTTAGCTAGCCTGACTAGCTAGCTTTCTAGCTAACTAGCTACGAGTTGAGTGCACTGAGATGAATGGACTAGCAAACTAACTAGCTGACGTTAGACCATTTTCGGTATTTCTAATGTTCACTATTCCTAGCTATAATATCAGACTGGCAATGAATGTGCGTAAGGTTAGGGCTGCGAATAAAGAGGCTTTTCAACCCTTTCTGGTTGTAGCTAGCTAGCTAGCTAATATAGCTAGATAAATTGCCAGTAAATTGAAGATGATCATAAACCTATGAATATGAAAGGCACTAGGTCAATAACATCTTGGGTAAATTATGCTCCACCACCAGTCAGACTGCTAGCTAGCTATATCTTCATGGCTCAGATAGTTAGCTGACTAGCTAAAAAGCACAGGTAGCTAACTGCTAGGTCCTTGCTATTAGGGATCCTTGGGACGTCCCTAACCCATTTGAAGTTGAAATTTGAGGTAAATGTTAGGGCTGGGAATTGCCAGGGACCTCGATATTATCACGATACTTAGCTAGGTTCCGATACGATATGTATTGTGATTCTCACGATTTCTATATGCGATTCGATGTTCCAAACATGTTGCTCACCATATCAGCTGCAGATAGGCTAGAAACATGACATTTATAAAAACGCTTTTTTTCTGATAGAAAATAGTTCATCGCATCCGCCATGGATGCCAGTTTTATATTATTACCATATGTCCCATATATTTGCCGTAGTTTTCAAGTAATCGCGAAAAAAAAACGCCTTATTTTAGGACATTTTTCACCCTGCCAGCTCCTATTAGTTCTATTGAGCGCCAACTTGCCTTCGGAACGTTCTATTCCAAGCCCATTGTTCTGCGCCACAATGCCAGTTTCGCTATTGTTGGCAATGAGACCTGCCCTCGTTAACCCTGTAGGCTTACCTCAGGTAACTTATTATTAACAACGTTACGGCTACTTGGTGAGCGCTCTCACTGTTCGCCTGGGTACACGTTGTGGTGACCCACAGTGCTAGAGATGCCTGGCTTGTTAAACATTTTCTGGTCATAGTTAACCTTTTTTTTTTTTTTCAGAAAAAAGTGTAAAACCTAAACGCATGTCCCTGTCCTCTTTTTCAAGATGTGGCCGATTTAAACAGCCAGAAGACATGTTTTTTATTAAGAAATAATATATTTTATATTTTTATTTTTATTTTTAAGGTTTGTTGTTTCTAAATGGCTGCTGGGTAATTTGATATGTGTCGAAATCTGTTTGTTCGTAGGCATCGAATTGAGCGAATGCTGCGCAGGTTCACGGAGTTGCAACCAAATGGTTTGGTCTAGTTCATTGATTTGTAGATGTAACGCAGTTGCCACCTCAGATTATGAGGCTAGCAAGTGTCTCGAATTAGGTATGTAGTACCCGCCGAAGGCCACAGGGAGGAGCATATATATAAATCCATACCGTTTTATTCCTTAAAAACCTTAAACCTAACCCTAGGTGTAACCTATTTTAGCCTTAGCCCTAATTCTAGGGTAGGGTAGCCTACAACACTTTTAGAAACTATTTTATTAATAATATTATGTACGTAAATACCATTATATTACTAAATAGCAGTTTCATTATTTTTAAATCAAAACCTATGTAAGCATTTGGTTATTAATTATTTTATTATATTATATTTATTATTGCAAGGCAGAGCACTTGATAAACAAGGCACATTATTTTTAATTTTTTTATGTGGTTTGAACTGGGTGTGACCTAGTAACGTCTATGTGAAAGTCTAGCAATCGGCGAGGGATACGTGGGGCAGGTTTGAGACTGATCTCAGGAATTGATAAGAAAAATACACTTTATTTCTCAGCTGCCTCACCAATGTCTTTATGTGAATTAATAACTTTTAATTGCTAAATATTTCCAATAGATGGCAGCATAAGACTACAAAGCATCAGTTATAGGCTACAAGCAGCAATATGATTGACATAAAAAAGCATTCAACCAAAGACTATCTCCCATGATTTTCTAAAATGGTCACTCATTACTTTAGTTAGCTATATCTCTCTCTCGCTCTTGTATTAGGCCTGTGTTGCTTTTGGGAGAGCAAAACATTTAACTATAGCAGGTATTGAACCCTGGCCAAACAACCCTAGCATCGTAATTACATTTACATTTTAGTCATTTAGCAGACGCTCTTATCCAGAGCGACTTACAGTTAGTGAGTGCCTACATTTGGATACTGGATGTCTGTAATGTCTCTCATATGACAGTGCGAGTGGACAGCCTTGGAATAGAAAAGACAAAAGTGCATTTTCTACAGGCTGCCAAGAGATTACATCATGCAACCCTCGCGGTTAGCAAATGCCCCTTGCTTGCGCGAGAATGCAGAGTGCTCGCTGATGGCACGAGCTTGTGGCGGAGCTTGTTGAGTTGGCTACTTGTGCGAGAAGGCAGAGTGGCTCGATGCTGGTTGATGAATTTGACAATGAATGTACTAGGGAAATATGTTCTTGTCGACCAGAGGTGACTGAATTGATGTTCAGGATTATCGACAATCGGGATAGTAATCAAGTATAATTTCAAAACATGAGCATTCAAACAGGTAATAATGAACATTAATCATTATATTACTTCACAGTAATCTGTTAAATGCTTTTTTAGTCCTTCCTCTTGCATTAGCAGTGTGGAAAGGGACTGAAAAAAGCGCGGGCAGCATTTTTCCTGTGAGGGGGAGTGGTGTATCCAGGGAGTAAACTAATATTCTGAAATTTCATTTGTGGTCTTATGTTGCCATCTATTGGAATTATTTAGCAATTGCAGTAGTACTGAATAAAGTGTATATCCTTACTAAAGTAGTAATTACTCAGAATTGCAAAATAAAAAATATTCTAGTTCATTTTATCACTTACAACCATAAAATAACAATTTATAGCATAACAGTAAACAATGAAACTGACATAAACCCAAAACACCATACATTTAGTTAACTTAAAACAAAAATACTATTTATTTAGATGGGTGACATTGTCTGCCAAAGTAACACCCCCTCAACATATAACCACATACACTGAAAATGAGCTTTATATATATATATATATATATATATATATATATATATATATATATATATATATATATATATATATATATATATACACACATCTGGTAACACTCAAAAGAGCCTTTGCTTTGCTGAGCAGTTTGTTTTCAGGAGTGTGCCTGCCTGCCTGCCATCAGAGGAGTCTGCCTGCCATGTCATCAGAGGAGTAGATCTATGAATAATGAAAAGTTAGTGCTAAGCTAGTTTAGTCGTTTAACAGACGCTGTTATCCAGAGCGACTTACAAGAGCAATTAGGGTTAAGTGCCTTGCTCAAGGGTACATCGACAGATTTTTCACCTAATCTGCTCGGGGAGTTGAACCAGCCACCTTTCGGTTACTGCCCAACGCTCTTAACCGCTTGACTACAAAATGTTAAAATGTACTCATGGAACTCTGAGGTCATCCCATTGTTTCCTATAGGGGAAATATATGTATGCCTGTTTATTTCACAAAATATCTCAATGTGTATATTTAGATTTTTTCAAGTCAGACACCACTTTACATTTTAGTCATTTAGCAGACGCTCTTATCCAGAGCGACTTACAGTTAGTGAGTGCATACATCTTTTTTTTTCATACTGGCCCCCCGTGGGAATCGAACCCACAACCCTGGCGTTGCAAACACCATGCTCTACCAACTGAGCTACACAGGACTGTCATGAGAATATCCTCTTTCTGGGCAGCGTATTCCGTTGTCATCAAACGCTAGCCCCAAAATACTTTTTGCTTTTGGAACTCTGAGCTACCCCTATTGTTTTCCTAGGGAGAGGCATGCTGGTATATTTCGCCAAGTATCTCACAATGTGTATATTTAGTTTTTTTTTCATGTCGGACACCAGTTTAATCAGGATAATCTCCTCTTTCTAATGACATAAGGTTGGGCAGCGTACTCTGCTGTCATCGATCGCTAGACCAGAAATAGTCAGAAGTTTACATTCTTTCCTACTTCCTCGTTATGCAGACATTAGCACACTTGGCACTATTGAGGTGCGGATGTTTACTTTCTACACAAGTTATTTTTCAGTTTCGTCCTAAGAAAAGATTGTAGCGGTAAAATAAAAAGGTAGACATTTTTTGGTGCCATTTAGGGAAAATTGAATTCTAAGGATCATTGCAGTAAGAAGGGGCTCAGCGATGGTTAGTTTCAATTCATTTTCTATGGCCTCACGCGAGTGTTCCAGCTCAACCAATGTTCTTTTGCTCTTTTTCAGCCTTGGGTGAATTTTGACTTGTTCTATTGTCCAGCCTACTGCAGAGGGACTAGCCCTTGATCATGACTCGGTTTACATTACACATAAGTCATTGGAAGAAGGCGTCTTCTGTGGGGGGAGTTTTGTTAAGCGCCTTGACGGTCGGTCTGAACATTAACACGCTTCGCTTGCAGTACGGTTTTGGAAAGCATAAGAACCTTATCTTTCCCATTTATTTTTTTTATAAACAAAAGCTTAAATTGATACACCTTTTTATAGGGTTAGGGTTGAGGTCCAAGGGCTGTCTACTTTGAGTTTGGGTTAAGGGTATATATGTGCCAGAATGAGGCAGTGATTGGTCCAAACCTGTTTTGGGTAGGGCAGCCGTCCAACTATGGACTGATGGGGGAAAAACCGGGACGAAGGGAGCTGATGTTGTCTGGACTGGACGCGCTGGAGATTAGGGAAATGGTGTCCCTTGAGAGGGCAAGAACAAGATGTATGTCAGGAGAAGTTCAGTATTATTATAAGGAGAAGTATTCTTGGAATACGGAGGAGGAATGGAGGGAAAAAGAGAGACAGAGGAGGTCGAAGAGAGAGAGGGAGGAAGAGGGTGAGCTTGAATCGGTTAAAAATTTATGGTTTGTTAAAGAAGCATGGTAGAAAGTGTAAGCAGAGTGAGCTGTATGCCGGATCGAAGACAGGAGGAGAAATGGAAGTGAGTGAGGGCGAAGTATGGAGGGGGTAGGTGTGGTGAAGTTCTCGGAGCCCGAGGCTTGCACTGAGGGTCAGGATAAAGATGAGTCTGTGACTGTAGGAGTGACATCTTTTAGAAAAGTGGACCCTTTCCTTTTGGCTGATCCCTTTGTGGTTTCAGGGTGGGTGAAAACAGAGTTAGGTGTTGTGGAATCGGTGAAGGTAACCAGAAGTGGCCTGGTGATAATTGTTTGTATTTCTGCTGTTCAGAGGGAGCAGGGAAGTGCTGCAGAGATGGTTGTCCTTCTGGAAGGTTCTCCCATCTATTTCGAGTCTCATAGCAAAGGGTCTGAATACTTATGTAAAAAAGGTATTTCTGTTTTTTGATTTTTATAAATAAGCAAATATTTCTAAAAACCTGTTTTCACTTTGCCATTATGGGGTATTGTGTGTAGATTGCTGAGGAAATTGTTTTATTTAATCAATTTTAGAATAAGGCTATAACGTAACAAAATGTGGAAAAGGTCAAGAGGTCTGAAAACATTCCGAAGGCACTGTATACGGTAAGTTATCTTGTACGACGAGCTTTTATGCTGAAAACATAAGAATAATATCCCGATATGTAACTGTATCGATTTAAGGTTTTGGGTAGGGACGTACCAAGGATTCCCGGATGGCGCTAACAGCATTTTCTTCTTCCCTGGCTTTAGACTCAATGGATCAGGGCTGCATTAGCATTGTCACTGGTGCCCCTGCTGGCCTGATGGTCCAAGTATGCTTCCCCAGTGTGCGTGCAGCAGTTTTGGACAGCCTAAATCGACAGCGGGAGGAAGGCCGGCTCTGTGACCTCTCCATCCAGGTGCAGGGACAGGTGTTCAGGGCCCACCGCTGTGTGCTGGCTGCCTCCTCGCCATACTTTCACGATCAGGTTTGTCTGTCTGTGTGCATATGAGTGTGTGTACTAGTAGTCTCTCTCAAGTTGCCTCCCACAATGTACCAATGTTCCGGCTTACACGTCTGTTCGTTAACAAGGTCAGTTTGGCATAGAGAAAAAGGCAGTGTTGGGACATCCGGCTTTCCTACGTCACTGCCTTATCCATTTGTTGCCCTAGCACAATTCCCGCCCACATTTTAAGCCTACACAAACTTGCGATTTGTTGGGAGAGTTGTCTTTCTGAAGAGGACCCTCCCCCGAATTTGTTTTTCCCTTTTCGAATTTACCAAGATAGTCCGTCATTAATCCCAGACATAGTCACTGCTGTTGCCTAGGTCTGGGTTTCCGTGAAAAAATTGGGGTGGGGGATGCATGCCAGCAAAGCCACTACACTACACAACACTAAACTATCCATTAATTGCACTATAACGGTAAAAAAAACGATGCCCACAAACTGAATGACGGGTCGCCACTGGACATGTCTGTCTTTACCTGTCTCTACACAGGAAGAGTTTGTCTTTGCTCTGTCATGGGTACCTCTATTCTACATTGTTGTCTGGAAAAATAGATTTACTGTAAAATAGAGGCCTTCACGGGTCTGAAAAGTAGGACCCGTTCTGAAATGGACCTGGTACTTTCCCAACCGGACCCGATATGCATAAATACTTTTTTTTACAATTTAGAGACCCATTCCAAATGGACCCGAGGACAACTAGAACCGTTCCGTATAGAACTGGTCGGATCCGAGTGAGGGAAGCAGCAGAAAAGTCTATTTGTAAGCTACTTTATTAACCAGAGCTAATAAAGCGTGAGGTAGAGAGAGGTGTAGCTCTAGCAGGGGCTGTGCTGTGTGTGTGTAGGCTACTGTGAGTGTGAGTGTGAGCGAGTGGCACGGGGAACAGGGAGGAGGGAGGGAGAGACGAAAGACCACAACCAACCAAGCCGACTCGTGCTATAGTAGACTATTAGTTGCCATAGCTAGGTTATTTCTCATCGAAAATGATTACATAATACCTGTCTTGACTGGATCAAACCGGGAGGAGCTAGCTAGCTAGCTAGGCTAATGGAGGCTGCATGCGCTTTCTCATCCTACACAGTTACAAACAACAACAACTCCATTCAGAATATAAAGTAGCAGCCTACCTGTTGGCTCTTGGTCGTTGTAGCCTATCCTTCTCCTTTTGCCCCACAGGAAGGCTCTGACTGTAGCCTATTGCTGCTTTGATGACTTACGATTGGCTAACAACAAGCTACACGCGCCACTCTCGTGAAAAGCAAAGAGCAACAGCATAAATAATACAATTTCTCTCTCGCTCTCGCGCAGCAGTCGCATTCGGATCTATATGGGTCCTTCCGGACAAGTCAGTTAAAATTACACATACCTGTGACAATCATATCAGACCCGTGACATTATGTAGGATTCTGGATCCGGACCCGCTCGGATCCCGTTTCAGGTATTCAACTACAGGTGGAGCCGTGAAGACCTCTATTGTGAAATCCTAGTTTGAACGTTTAAAAAACAAATCACTTTCACCAGGTGTTGCTGAAGAATGTGACGACAGTGTCTCTGCCCTCTGTCATGGACCCCGTGGCCTTTGAGAGTGTCCTGAGCTCAGCCTACACCGGCCAACTGAGCATAGTGCGTGATGACATTGTCAACTACGTGACGGTAGCCAGCTTCCTCCAGATGTGGCATATTGTTGACAAGTGCACAGAGATCCTGAAGAGACCTGGACCCCCAGAAGAATGCAACCCTGGGGATGCTGCAGCAGCCACACACCATGGTGCCTCCTCAAGGCAGCAGTCCCCAAGCAGCACCAACTGCCTATACATGGAGAAAGAGGGGAAAGGTAAGGAGAGGAGGCCCTACGGCCAGGAGCAGAATTCTCTGCCTCCATTGGCCACGTGGAGGAGGCCCCAGCAGTTCCCCAGGTGGGGCCGCCCCAGGTCCTCACCCCAGACAGTCATGTCCATGCCTGCCCAGCGCCTAGCTGACTCACAGCGGGACTACCACCCTGCTGGGGAGAGTGACTACTCCAGCTGTGAGGAGGTGTGGATGTCGAGCCACAGTAAAGCCAGCCCCCTAGGACACACCAGGCATGGGGGGTTTCCTGGTGAGACGTTGATACTGAGAGCTAGACTGAGACAGAGGGCAGTGCCACCAAGTGCTGAGAAACTGCATGGCAGGGATATAGGAAGTGGAAGGGGCTTTGGGGAAGAGCCTCAGGAGAAAAGAGGGACTGAAAGAGGGATTGAAGAAATGGGGGAAGAGGAGAAGAGGGAGGGGCCTGAGCGGAGAGGAAACTCTGGTATGTAGTCCTAGAATGTGAAATGTAAACCGGACTTGGACATTGATATGCCTGGGTTGGTTGATATCTGTGTTTATAAAAGTGTCTCTGTCTCTCTGTCTCTGTCTCTGTCTCTGTCTCTCTCTCTCTCTCTCTCTCTCTCTCTTAAAGGGGCATTCTGCAGTTGCTACATACATTTTGGGACTTATAAATTAATGACATGTACCCATTAATTCTTGAAGAATATAACTTATAAAATCCACTTGAGCTTAGTTCAACTGTCATACCCCCTCAGAACCCCAAATATAAGCTTGTTTTACTCAAATGTTTGTAAACAAAAGTAATCTAAACAAATACTACACAGCCTCAACATGGTTAAAACTATAATTTTTAAATATTGGATGCACCCATTGCTCTGTTTGTGTTTTTTGAGAGTAGTTACATTTATCCAGCCCCATCAATCAGCTTTTTACTGAGACCGGGGTGGGGAGTACGCTCTATTGTTTCAACTCCCTTTTAAACATTTGTCTCCTATTTATGAGATGATAAACACTAATATGTGATAAGCACACATCCCAGTACCTTAAATACAGTACCATTATATGTATGTCCTTTGTACATTGTACATATCTCTGTTTTGTATTTCTCCAGGAGACTTCCACACTAGTGTACACCAAGTTGAAGAGGGAGGACAGCCAGAGGGGAAAAAGAGCTCAGGGGAGCTTCAGAAGAAAGAGGAGAGACACCTGGGGAGAAGCTCAGCCCTGACTTCTCCCCATGCTGGGGATCCAGATGATGTGATTCCTGGCCCTTCCTGCCCAGCTCCTACACCCTCGACCCGGATGCAGTGGCAGGCCGGTCCCTGGTCTCAGCAAGTAGCTAGGCCGCAAGCTGGAGAGGAAGACTACAGAAGAGAAGACGACGAAGAAGATGAGGAGGAAGTGGACTTTGGCCGATTTGCAGATGGTGCTTTTGGAAGGGGCACCTATGATGAGATTGAGGATGGCACCGGGCAAGTTTCTCAGAGACCCTTAGTACCTGACTCTCCTGATGACAATGACTTTATCCTGGGGGCCCAAGAGTTGAACTGGCCCTCTGGGGTGAACATGACCCATGGTGGTGGTACCCCAACCTCCAGCTGCCACCTGTCCCCATCCCCTGTTCCATTCCCCCCTTCCTCCTCACCCCCCATCCCCTCTTCCTCCTCCTCACTCTCCCTTGCCGGGGCCCCTTACATGGGCAAAGTGCACTTCTGCCACTGTGGGAAGGCCTACACCCTGAAGAGCATGCGTGACCGCCACGTCAAGATGCAGCACCTCAACCTGCGGCCCTTCGCCTGCCCTGTGTGCACCAAGAGCTTCAAGATGAAGCACCACCTGACCAAGCACCTGAAGACCCACGGTGGGCTGCGGCCCTATGAGTGTGGCCTGTGTGGGAAGAAGGTAATCTGGAGGGACAGTTTCCTGCGCCACCAGGCCCGCTGTGAGAGACTGGCCGCCAGCTGTGATGGAGCCGCTGCCAGTAGTAACACCAGAGCGGCTGCCGACATGGACGATGGTTATGCTTATGGGTTCGGGGAGGGGTTTCTCTCACAGGGCGGGCAGGTGAAAGTGGAGCAGGCAGACTTTCAGGGGGAGGCGGAGTCTGGGATGAGTGGGTTGTTAGGGGGTGGGGCTGAGTTAGGCTCTCAGTCAAGGACTCTGGTTAGTCACAACTTTAAGGAGGAAGCCAGCGACAGGTTTAGCTGAAGCTAAAGGAGGAAGACTGGTGGAATATAGGTCCCACAGCACTTGAATTGGTTATAAGATGGGTTGATGATTACGCTCATAATGGTCCATGTCTAAACCATTAACACTCTGATCCATGTTAATGCACCTGTTTGTGAACTATTCTACGAGGGACATTTCTATGTTTTATTATTTATTTAAAGGACTATCCCATCATGCTATTAATATCTCGAAAGATGGCACAAACATGTAATTTGCTCGACGTGATGTGAGTCTGTGTACATTTTGTATTTTTAAATGAATCAACTGATCTTATGAGCTGTCTTGTGAAATGTATTTGAGATACAATAAAATCTTGTTTGCACAGATGTGGTTTGAACAAGAAGTTATCAGTCATATTCAATCATGTCATATTGGGTAACTAACAGAATGCCATAACTGTGGGGGGTTTGCTTCCCAGGAATATTGAAGAAATTACTGAATATTAATTGAAAGTGTATGCAGGGTAAATACAGGGAACACAAGGGGTCTCTCTTGCTAAACGCAAGGAGAAAAAGGATGATGTCTTGTTATCTTCATAGTTTGCGTCTAGGTCTGTTTCCATGATCAAACACACACACAGGTTTTGGCCCAAATGACACCATATGCATTATGTAGTGCACTATCTGGTCAAAAGTAGTGCACTATATAGGGGAAAGGGTGCCATTTGGGATGCACACATAGTACACACAGAGTTGATCAAAACCTATACTAGGACACGATGCCAAGAAAGCCTTGAGCATAAATACTAGACAGTGTGGGCCAGTAAGAGTTGGAGATAATGGACTGATAGTGTTTTGATGTGTTCAGGTGCACAGTTTATACCAGGGGGTATAGATGTTTCCACTTCAAAGGGAGATGCAGTATTAGGATAAAGCCTTTGAAAAGAGGACCCCTATACGATCCTACAATGGGGTTCTGAGTTGGTATTAGCTGAGCTTATGCGTATACATAGGGGTCCGGTTGTGAATTAAGTTATTGTATATATTATTGTAGTGTTCTGTTTGTGATTGAGTAAGGTCTGTATGGCCAACGTTAGCTATGTACTCGTGTAATTCTCATGAAAATTCTGTAATACCTTTTTCAGTTCCACATTATGTTTCTAAGGGGGGAAAGCTTTTCAAGGTCACAGCATTTCAGAGAAAAAGAGCCTTCATATTTTCGCTATTGTCATTTCGTACAGGGACTGAGTCATCCATTTCAGGGATTTTCCTTTTGAGGTTTAGCCTACTTTATACAACTGGTGGGTCTAATCCTGAATGCTGATGTGTTAAAAGCGCATTCCAGCCAGTGTCTATTCCACAAGTTACCACTGGCTAAATCTATGATGTTAACATGCCTATTTACTCTGCTCCATCTGACTGCGCAATCCACTGTTTCATCAGCCCAGCCAGGCAAATTATGAACTTGATCTCCACTATAAAAAGCATCTAGACATGATCTCACATTTCTTTTAGAATAACATTTAGTTTACAACAGAGATTTGTGTAAACCTTACTGTCTGTCTCTCCGACATTTGCAGCATAGTTTCAATATTCAAATTCGATCTCCAGCTGTCCCATAGTAATGAACGTTTAGGGATCGGGAGTCGGGACGAGACAGGCAGGCAGCGTTTCTCAGCCAGTCGAAATCATGAATCAGCTGGCATCATTTTTATGGATATATACAAAGAAATGTCAATTGAAAAAAGGTAAAATGAAATGAAGTGCAGCTAGTTTGCAGTCTTTACAGCTTCAGTGTTAAGTGATTGTGTTAGCTGTGTTGTTGGCTAGCTCCTCTGAACAACAGTGTACTGACGGGAGAGCACATTTTCTATGCCAGGCGAAATTGTGCCTCATTATCTCATTGTTATGGATGTATCCAAATAAATGTCACTAGAAAACAGCTTAAACAAATGCAAATGCAGCTACTGTTGTTATTCTTTTTGACATTTGACGTGACTGTAAGTTAGCCGTAGTTGGCTAGCTAGCAAGCAAGGGATAAGAACGTTGCCAGCCAGTATGGCAATGGAACATTTAGAACAAACGACTGGGTCGCGTCCGTAGATACAGAACAAAAAGACTGAACGACTGGGTAGCGTCTCTGGTAACCGAACCAATAGAACGAACGACCAGCCGGCTTGGGTAGCAAACCTAGATTTGTGTCGGGACTATATCTTGTGGAAGGATGAAGTTGTATGAATAAATTAATCAAAATAACGTTTTTAATGAAAATATGTCAATCATTATTTTAATATGTTGGTAACCCGTTGTATAAAAGTGATAATGCACTCGAAGCCGGTGTTTGGAGGATATATTGGCAATACCCGTGCCAATATATCCTCCAAACACAGGCTTATCGTGCATTATCACTTCAGTATTAGCAATGCTCACATGCGGCTTCTTCTCCTGAGATGTGTAAAATATCTATAGTTAGGTTTCCATCCAATTGGCGACAGATTTTCATGCGAATAATCAGAACTGCATAAAAACAATATGCACATTTTCCCACCAAAGGTGTTTCCATCAATCAGACTTGTTGCAGATAAAAGGCTGTGCGTGATGTCGTAGTGCACATAAAAAACACTTTTGCGGTTAAGTTCCCATGTACTGAATAAAAAACTAAAATGGGTTTTAATCACATTTTCAACTCTACAGATGGTTTTGTCACAAAAACTGCTGCAATAAATTGCAAACTTGCCCATCATAACTTATATTTTTAAAGGATTTTTTTATTTTCTCAAACAATAACACCCATACATAAACAAATGACAATAAACAGACGCACACAAATTCAACCAACATCAATGACATCACACCTGCTCAGACCCACATGTTTCCGCCGCAACCATGCACATCACGTACGTCTCAACCACACTCCCCCTCATCCTTCATCCCCTGGAACTTTTCAGTGCTTGTAGCACTCTATGTCGTTTGGCTCAAATTGCAGTTCTATATTTCTCTGTAACCCAAACCTTTCCAATAGGCCTATTTAAATAATAATACATTTGATTCATCCACTGTCGTAGTGATGGAGGATAATTTGATTTCCAGTTTTTTTAGTAGAAGTTTTTTCAAAATCATTGACGAGAAAAGTATGGTCCACCCCATTGGGTATTTCACAGCACCCTCATATGCCATGTCTTGAAATATGCAGATAGACGGATTAAAATAACATTTACATTGTAAAACTTCTGACAGACAATGTTCTAACTCCGCCCATAACTTTTGGCCTTTATAGCACTCCCAAAATGCATGAACTATTGAGTCCTTGTTAGTTTTACACTTAAGACATGACTCTGACGTTGTGCTGTAGAATGTGCATTTTGTCTCTTGTATAATACATTCTATACATTAGTTTATACTGTATTAAGCGTACATTTTCGTTAACTATAATTTCGTTAGTTATGTTCCAACACATCTTGTTCCTACAGTGAGGGAAAAATGTATTTGATCCCCTGCTGATTTTGTACGTTTGCCCACTGACAAATAAATGATCAGTCTATAATTTTAATGGTAGGTTTATTTGAACAGTGAGAGACAGAATAACAACAAAAAAATCCAGAAAAGCGCATGTCAAAAATGTTATAAATTGATTTGCATTTTAATGAGGGAAATAAGTATTTGACCCCTCTGCAAAACATGACTTAGTACTTGGTGGCAAAACCCTTGTTGGCAATCACAGAGGTCAGACGTTTCTTGTAGTTGGCCACCAGATTTGCCTCAAGGCAGCCTCCACACAATCCTGTCTCGGAGCTCTACGGACAATTCCTTCGACCTCATGGCTTGGTTTTTGTGGGACCTTATATAGACAGGTGTGTGCCTTTCCAAATCATGTCCAATCAATTGAAATTACCACAGGTGGACTCCAATGAAGTTGTAGAAACATCTCAAGGATGATCAATGGAAACAGGATGCACCTGAGCTCAATTTCGAGTCTCATAGTAAAGGGTCTGAATACTTATGTAACATTTCTAAAAACCTGTTTTCACTTTGTCATTATGGGGTATTGTGTGTAGATTGATGAGGATTTTTATTAATTTAATCTATTTTAGAATAAGGCTGTAATGTAACAAAATGTTGAAAAGGTGAAGGGGTGTGCATACTTTTCGAATGCACTGTATGTGTATCCTTTTCTGAGTCAAATACGATTCCCTTAAAATTTGCTCTGCTGTCCAAAAGATTTCAGTTCAAATTTTGTGATATAAAACTTTTAAATTGTATTTGAAAATGTCTACATTGGTCAGTCCAAATTTGGTTTTTAATTCTGTCATGGAAATAATTGTATTTCCTATTACCAAGCCATTACGGGTTCTATTCCTTTAGCTTTTCATGTGGGCCAATTTATCGGTGAATTCTGAAAAGCTATCCAAGGATTGTTCCATAGGGTTGTATTTTTAAGGAGTGATATTGGTTCTTGTAGAATACGTTTCATTTTCTTCCATATCGTTATAATGTTCTTAACTATGACGTTATTAATGTTCTTATCTTTATCCATTGAAAATTGACACGTACAAATATTCTGGGGATGAGCATGTGCATCTTCATTATGTACCCATTGTTCGTCTTTTGTGCATTCAACTATAGTTCGCAAGTAGAAGCCTTGGGTAGCGAGATCATACAATCCCAAGTCTGGGAGGTTAAAACCACCCTCAAAACGTTCCATTTTATTTGATTAATTTTATTTGCCCATATAAAGTCTGTTAAGACCAAGTATACTTTTTTAAAGAATGTCTTCGGTGGGGTAATTGGTATTACCGAAAATACAGTAGGGAGAACAAGTATTTGATACACTGCCGATTTTGCAGGTTTTCCTACTTACAAAGCATGTAGGGGTCTGTAATTTTTATCATAGGTACACTTCAACTGTGAGAGACGGAATCTAAAACAAAAATCCAGAAAATCACATTGTATGAGTTTAAGTAATTAATTTGCATTTTATTGCATGACATAAGTATTTGATCACCTACCAACCAGTAAGAATTCCGGCTCTCACAGACCTGTTCGTTTTTCTTTAAGAAGCCCTCCTGTTCTCCACTCATTACCTGTATTAACTGCACCTGTTTGAACTCGTTACCTGTATAAAAGACACCTGTCCACACACTCAATCAAACAGATTCCAACCTCTCCACAATGGCCAAGACCAGAGAGCTGTGTAAGGACATCAGGGATACAATTGTAGACCTGCACAAGGCTGGGATGGGCTACAGGACAATAGGCAAGCAGCTTGGTGAGAAGGCAACAACTGTTGGCGCAATTATTAGAAAATGGAAGAAGTTCAAGATGACGGTCAATCACCCTTGGTCTGGGGCTCCATGCAAGATCTCACCTCGTGGGGCATCAATGATCATGAGGAAGGTGAGGGATCAGCCCAGAACTACACGGCAGGACCTGGTCAATGACCTGAAGAGAGCTGGGACCACAGTCTCAAAGAAAACCATTAGTAACACACTACGCCGTCATGGATTAAAATCCTGCCGCGCACTCAAGGTCCCGCTGCTCAAGCCAGCGCTTGTCCAGGCCCGTCTGAAGTTTGCCAATGACCATCTGGATGATCCAGAGGAGGAATGGGAGAAGGTCATGTGGTCTGATGAGACAAAAATAGAGCTTTTTGGTCTAAACTCCACATGCCGTGTTTGGAGGAAGAAGAAGGGTGAGTACAACCCCAAGAACACCATCCCAACCGTGAAGCATGGAGGTGGAAACATCATTCTTTGGGGATGATTTTCTGCAAAGGGGACAGGACGACTGCACCGTATTGAGGGGAGGATGGATGGGGCCATGTATCGCGAGATCTTGGCCAACAACCTCCTTCCCTCAGTAAGAGCATTGAAGATGGGTCGTGGCTGGGTCTTCCAGCATGACAACGACCCGAAACACACAGCCAGGGCAACTAAGGAGTGGCTCCGTCAGAAGCATCTCAAGGGGTCCTGGAGTGGCCTAGCCAGTCTCCAGACCTGAACCCAAAATAAAATCTTTGGAGGGAGCTGAAAGTCCGTATTGCCCAGCGACAGCCCCGAAACCTGAAGGATCTGGAGAAGGTCTGTATGGAGGAGTGGGCCAAAATCCCTGCTGCAGTGTGTGCAAACCTGGTCAAGACCTACAGGAAACGTATGATCTCTGTAATTGCAAACAAAGGTTTCTGTACCAAATATTAAGTTCTGCTTTTCTGATGTATCAAATACTTATGTCATGCAATAAAATGCAAATTAATTACTTACAATGTGATTTTCTGGATTTTTTAAACTTCCAGGCAGCCTCTAAACCGGGGTGGCCGGGGAGGCCGCGCTGCTAACAGCCAGGTTACTGAGGGGCTGGGAGGTTACCGCTGTGGTAGGCTGCCTAACAGACAACCCGCGGAATTGCTCCAGCAATGTGTTAAACGCTCGGTCATGGCGTTCGGCCAAGGTCTGGAACCCTTCCATGAGACCACGAAGCAACTCCTCGTGCCTTCCAATGGTGGCTCCTTGGGAGGAGATGGCGTTGTGGAGCTGGTCCGAGTCTACTGGGTTAGTCATGGCCAGTTCGTACTATCACGTTTCAGGAGAAGACCCAGATGCAGACAGTGTCGAAGTAACAAAAGATTTTACAAAAACAGGGGGCAGGCAAACGACAGGTCAAGGGCAGGCAGAGGTCAGTAATCCAGATCAGAGTCCAAAAGATACAGAACGGCAGGCAGGCTCAGGATCAGGGCAGGCAGAATGGTCAAAACCGGGAAAACTAGAAAACAGGAACTTAAGAAAGACAGTAGCAAGGGGAAAAACGCTGGTAGGCTTGACGAAACAACGAACTGGCAACAGACAAACAGAGAACACAGGTATAAATACACTGGGGATAATGGGGAAGATGGGCAACACCTGGAGGGGGGTGGAGACAATCAAAAAGACAGGTGAAACAGATCAGGGTTTGACACTTTCATATTGTTAAGTAATGGAATAAAGTTACCTTTATATCATTTTTTGTTTGTTTTCACTTATTAAGCATCCTAAATATTTAATATATTTTGTGGTCCACTTAAATGATTGCTGGAAATTGTGAGTGTTTTTTCCACATTAAGTTTATAATCTGAGATTTTTGAGTATTCTGAGAATATTTTTAGCTAAGGGGGCCAGAGTTTTCAGTATTGGTCAGATATATCAGGAGATAATCTGTAAATAAGTTTAGTATGTATTCATGTTTACCAATATTGATACCTGTTACATTTGAGTCCTGTCTAATTCTTTCTGCAAGCGGTTCAATTGTCAGTGTAAACAGGAGGGGAGAGATATGACATCCCTGTCTTGTGCCCTTTTATAAAGCAATTTAATCAGATAATGTATTATTCGTGTATATTTTTGCTTTAGGATATTTGTACAATAATTTTATTAAATGTATTATTTCAGCTGGAAAGTTGAAAGCTTCCAAAGTTTTGAATAGAAAAGGCCATTCAAGACGATCAAAATCCTTTTCGGCATCAACAGCCATTATTGATAAATCTATATCTCGTTTTTCTTTTGAATTGTATTAAACTGAAACATGTTTTTGTATTTGTTTGTAAATGTCTATTTTTAATAAACCCTGTTTGATTGATATGTATCAAGTCTGGTAATACTTTTGCCATTCTATTGCTTATCAGCTTTGTTATTATTTTGTCACAATTTATTAAATGTATGGGTCTATAATCAGCAGGGGACTCTCCAAATGTTCCTGGTTTTAATATAACTGAAATAACAGTTTGATACATGGAACTAGGAAGTACTGAATTAAGTGACGTGTGTTGACATTTGTGTAAATAGGGGGGCTACTTTGTCCCAAAATGTTGAATAGAATTCTACGGGAAAGCCATCCATTCCTTGTGCTTTTCTCCATGCAAATGTTTTAACAGTATCTAATATTTCTTCTTGGGTGATTTCTGTTTTTAATAAATCTTTTTTTGTCTGCTGATAGTTGCTACAGAATTGTTGTCACGGTCGTTGAAGAACGGGTTAGACCAAGGCGCAGCGTGAAATGCATACATGTTTATTAAACAATAAACATACAACAAAACAATATACAACGAAACGTGACGTCGGAAGGCTATACACTAACAAGCCGAACACAAACAAGATCCCACAACACAGGCAGGAAAACTGGCTGCCTAAGTATGATCCCCAATCAGAGACAACGAGCGACAGCTGCCTCTGATTGGGAACACACCCGGCCAAACATAGAAATACAAACATAGAATCCCCCACATAGAAAAACACACACACATATTCACACCCTGACCAAACTAACTAGAGTCTATAGGTCAGGGCGTGACAGTACCCCCCCCCAAAGGTGCGGACTCCGGCCGCACAAACCTGACTTAACAGGGGAGGGTCCGGGTGGGCTTCCAGCCTCGGTGACTTTGTCTCCGGGCTTGATCTCTCCTCCCTTACCATCTCCGCGTTGCACCCCTGGACCAGTCTGGACCTCAACGCGGAGCTTCCCCTCTCAGTCCTCCCACGATGCACCGAACCCTGTCTGGACCCTGGTGTGGGAGACTCCGAACCTAGAGAGGGGCTGACGTCTGGACCTGGAGTGGAGCCGCTGACCGGAGCTGGCTTGGGCACCGGTGGAGTGGACTGCTCTGGCTCCGGAGTGGAGCTGCTGACCGGAGCTGGATTGGGCACCGGTGGAGCGGACTGCTCTGGCTCCGGAGTGGATCCGTTGACCGGAGCTGGACTGGGCACCGGTGGAGCGGACTGATCTGGCTCCGGAGTGGTGCAACCGACCGGAGCTGGATCAGGCACCGGTGGAGCGGACTCCCCTGGCTCCGGAGTGGAACCGTTGACGCTGCTTGGTCCATTGGTGGTGGGATCTTCTGTCACGGTCGTTGAAGAACGGGTCAGACCAAGGCGCAGCGTGAAATGCATACATGTTTATTAAACAATAAACATACAACAAAACAATAAACACCGAAACGTGACGTCGGAAGGCTATACACTAACAAGCCAAACACCGAACACAAACAAGATCCCACAACACAGGCAGGAAAACTGGCTGTCTAAGTATGATCCCCAATCAGAGACAACGAGCGACAGCTGCCTCTGATTGGGAATCACACCCGGCCAAACATAGAAATACAAACATAGAATCCCCCACATAGAAAAACACACACACATATTCACACCCTGACCAAACTAACTAGAGTCTATAGGTCAGGGCATGACAGTTGTTGTTGAGTCTAAGAAGGTTATAGGATTTCATAGAAACTTTTAAAATTGTCATTAATCGCATTGTTGTTTCTAATTACCACTTTTGTATCTTTATCTTTTAAAATTATAACTGTTTTAGCATGTATGTATTCATTTTGTGAGAGCTGTGAGATATTTACCAGGTTTATTTGCCATTAAGTAGTATGCTTTATTTGAGTTTAACCTATAGTGGTTGACTCTCTTCAGAAGTAGAATATCGTATTTTCAGACATTTTATTTTAGTCTTTACCTTGTAAAGATTTATTTAAATTTTTCTATCATTTTAATATCTAAATCATATTTAACTTTATCAGAGGATGAAATTGTCATTCCCCTAATGTACGCCTTAAAGGCATCCCAAATTATATCGGGGGTCGGCTTTTCTCTGTCCTCTGTCTACATTTGTGATGGTAAAGATTTAAACATTTTCACTTACATATTTCTTACAATTCGGGTCCAGGATCTGTTTATTCTCCAAATTCTGTCGCAAAATTTATTTTCTATTGGTGTAATTAAGCATGATGCCAGAGAATGATCCAATATCACTATATCATACAATTTTGAATCCAGTAAATAAATAAAAATTGTCAATTCTTGAATAGCTTTTCTTACTTTGAGAAAAAAAAGAATAGTATTTTGTAGTTGGTATAGTAATCTTCAGGTGTCCTGTAAATTATTTGTAGAGATTACATTTTTTTGCCTCTTTGGAGGCTCCCTAAATGTGCCTTTTTTATAACTCGGTCTGTTAATCTTATCAAACGTGTGATTTAGGTCACCTGCTAAAATAATAGTTCCTGTCTGGATTTGATCTAATATAGCTTGAATTATATCTAAAAACACCAGGTTTGCCCCTGGTGGGATATACAATGAAATCAATGTGTATTCTTCAACATGTAGGGTACAATTCAATATTAGAAAATGGCCTTCTTGGTCCATATGCTGCGATATAAGGGAAAATGTTGTATTCTTATTTATCAGAATGTCTACACCTCTGCTGTTACTACAGTAGGTGGCAGCATAGGCCTCTCCAACCCAGCTACTCTTTAAATGTTCAATTTCTCCTTATTCGAAATGTACTTGAGGCGCCATGCCTTTTTGGGGCTTTTTAGCTCTGACTCCTCTCCTAATGTACTGTGGAGGTATACATTGTACATATTTTGTACATACTTTTGATAATCTGTCCAGAAATCGTATTCATTTTACCACAGGTTTATAAGTCTTAAATTTAAAAAAAAAATACAATTACATTGTAGTGTCATTAAGTCCTTCCTTCTCTCTCTCTCCCAAACTAAATCCATCCCTCTCCACCACCCCCTCCCTGTTCTCCCCCTTTATGCCACCCAAGCCAAGCTTATCCCTACTTCCCATCTTTACTCCCCCTTGCCCCCCCCCAAGCCAAGCTTGTCCCACCCTCCCATCCTTACCCACCCTTGCCCCCGCAAGCCAAGCTTATCACCACCTACCGTCCTTTACCCACCCAAGCCCAGTTTATCCCAATCTCCGCTCTCTTTCAACTCGAAAGGTTTCCTGCATCCTGTTCATGGCTTCATCTGCGCTTGTGAACTCCATTCTCTGTGTTCCCTTCCATACCCATAGTCCTGCTGGGAATCGGAGTCTTGATCCCTTTTTCCACCAGTGAGTGTCTGATCGGAATGAATTGCTGACGTTTTTTCCTCAGTCTAGCAGATAGGTCCTGGACAAATTCGAATAGACTGGCCCTGGACCTTAATCTCCTTTCCCCCCTGTGCCCTAAGAATGTTGACTTTGTTCTGAAAGTTTCACATCTTAAAGATGACCATGCGAGGGTATTTAGCATTCTTCTGCTTCACGCCGATCCAATCGCATCGCTCCAGATCCTCCGGCGACACATCCACGCCACAACAGCTGTGATGGAAATAGGAAGTGTTGATACAATTTCAGAAATGTAGACACACAATTTGTTTGTTTGACATGTTGGGATCTTTTTGTGTCTGTAAAATTAATTATTCAACAAATTGCAGTGGAAACTACTTCTTGCTCAATTGTTGATAGAATAACCATAATGTCGAGGTAAATTTGCAGTCACGTGATGCTGTGTTGTGTGGTCCTCCGACTATGCAAATTAGGCTAGCATGCACATTAGGCTACAGATGACATAAGTTATAATGTTGAACTTCACAGTGCACAGTGATGAGCCTGATTCTCCTTTCCAATAAATATTGAGTCTCTTAATTTGTATGCTAGTATTTGTTTTTGTTTTTGTATTTATTTGTATTTGTATTTATTAAGAATCCCCATTAGCTGCTGCCAAGGCATCAGCTACTCTTCCTGGGGTCCAGCAACATTAAGGCAGTTATATACAATTTAAAATATTACATGACATGACATTACATAACACTTTTCACAACACATTAAGTGTGTTCCCTCAGGCCATTACTCTACTATCACATATCTACAATACAAAATCCATGTGTACATGTGTGTAGAGTGTGTGTCCTATGTGTATGTGTGTCTGTACCTGTGTTTGTGTGTCTCTTCACAGTCTGCGCTGTTCCATAAGGTGTATTTTTATCTGTTTTTAAAATCTGATTCTACTGCTTGCATCAGTTACCTGATGTGGAATAGACTTCCATGTAGCCATGGCTCAATGTATTACTGTGTGCCTCACATAGTCTGTTCTTGACTTAGGGATTGTGAAGAGACCTTTGGTGGCATGTCTTGTTGGGCATGCATGGGCGTCCGAGCTGTGTGCTAGTAGTTTAAACAGTCACCTCGGTGCATTCAGCATGTCAACACTTATTACAAAAACAAGTAGTGATGAAGTCAATCTCTCCGTGCTGCCCTGTTCTGAGCCAATTGTAATTTTCCGAGGTCCCTCTTTGTGGCACCTGACCACACGACTGAACAGTAGTCCAGGTGCGACAAAACTAGAGCCTGTAGGACCTGCCTTGTTGATAGTGTTGTTAAAAAGGCAGAGCAGCGCTTTATTATGGACAGACTTCTCCTCATCTTAGCTACTGTTGTATCAACATGTTTTGACCATGACAGTTTACAATCCAGGGTTACTCCTAGCAGTTTAGTCACCTGAACTGGCCCAATTTCCACATTATTTATTACAATATTTAGTTGAGGTTTAGGGTTTAGTGAATGATTTGTCCCACATACAATGCTTTTAGTTTTAGAAATATTTAGGACTTATTTATTCCTTACCACCCATTCTGAAACTAACTGCAGCTCTTTAAGTGTTGCCGTGATTTCACTTGCTGTAGTAGCTGACGTGTATAGTGTTGAGTCATCCGAATACATAGATACACTGGCTTTACTCAAGGCCAGTGGCATGTCATTAGTAAAGATTTATAAAAGTAAGGGGCCTAGACAGCTGCCCTGGGGCAATCCTGATTCTAAAGAACACCCTCTGTGTTCTGTTAGAGAGGTAACTCTTTATCCACAATATAGCAGGGAGTGTAAAGCCATAACACATACGTTTTTCCATTAGCAGACTATGATCGATAATGTCAAAAGCTGCACTGAAGTCTAACAAAACAACTCCCACCATCTTTTCATCATCAATTTCTCTCAGCCAATCATCAGTCATTAGTGTAAGTGCCGTGCTTGTTGAATGGCCTTCCTTATAAGCGTGCTGAAAGTGTTGTCAGTTTGTTTACAGTAAAAAAGCATTGTATCTGGTCAAACACAATTCTTTTCAAAAAGTTTACTACGGGTTGGTAACAGGTTGATTGGTCGGCTATTTGAGCCAGTAAAGGGGGCTTTACTATTCTTGGGTAGCGAAATTACTTTTGCTTCCCTCCAGGCCTGAAGCACACACTTTCTAGTAGGCTTAGATTGAAGATATGGCAAATAGGAGTGGCAATATCATCCACTATTATCCTCAGTAATTTTCCATCCAAGTTGTCAGACCCCGGCGGCTTGTCATTGTTGATAGACAACAATACTTATTTCACCTCTTCCACACTCACTTTACGGAATTCAAAATTACAATGCTTGTCTTTCATAATTTGATCAGTTATACTTGGATGTGTAGTGTCAGCGTTTGTTGCTGGCATGTAATGCCTAAGTTTGCTAATCTTGCCAATGAAAAAAATCATTAAAGTAATTGGCAATATCAGTGGGTTTTGTGATGAATGAGCCATCTGATTCAATGAGCTGAGTTTGCCAGCCCAGGACTGAGTTTGGGAAAACCTGCTCTAGAGAGCATGCAAAAAAAACAGATTGGACAAGTTTCCCTTTTATTGCAACAGTTTGTGTGAAAAAAACTATATTTAATGGTTATTATTCGGCACATGAGATCTTTAGCACAAAAGTGGTTTTTATGTGCACTACATCATCACGCTTTGTCAGTTTTTATAATATTTGCATGAAAATCTGTCGTAAATTGGAGAAAAAAAATCTGCACTTTCGCCTGACTACTCTCAGTCAACTACTCTGAGTCATGAACAGGGGAACTTCTGAGGCCAGAAAAATTCAGGGTCCAATGTACAGTATGACTACTAATTTACCATGGTGGTAAAGATTCTCCTGTTCCAAATACAGTGGGGGAAAAAAGTATTTAGTCAGCCACCAATTGTGCACGTTCTCCCACTTAAAAAGATGAGAGAGGCCTGTAATTTTCATCATAGGTACACGTCAACTATGACAGACAAAATGAGAAAAAAGAATCCAGAAAATCACATTGTAGGATTTTTTATGAATTTATTTGCAAATTATGGTGGCAAATAAGTATTTGGTCAATAACAAAAGTTTCTCAATACTTTGTTATATACCCTTTGTTGGCACACAGGTCAAACGTTTTCTGTAAGTCTTCACAAGGTTTTTACACACTGTTGCTGGTATTTTGGCCCATTCCTCCATGCAGCTCTCCTCTAGAGCAGTGATGTTTTGGGGCTGTCGCTGGGCAACACGGACTTTCAACTCCCTCCAAAGATTTTCTATGGGGTTGAGATCTGGAGACTGGCTAGGCCACTCCAGGACCTTGAAATGCTTCTTACGAAGCCACTCCTTCGTTGCCCGGGCGGTGTGTTTGGGATCATTGTCATGCTGAAAGACCCAGCCACGTTTCATCTTCAATGCCCTTGCTGATGGAAGGAGGTTTTCACTCAAAATCTCACGATACATGGCCCCATTCATTCTTTCCTTTACACGGATCAGTCATCCTGGTCCCTTTGCAGAAAAACAGCCCCAAAGCATGATGTTTCCACCCCCATGCTTCACAGTAGGTATGGTGTTCTTTGGATGCAACTCAGCATTCTTTGTCCTCCAAACACGACGAGTTGAGTTTTTCCCAAAAAGTTATATTTTGGTTTCATCTGACCATATGACATTCTCCTAATCCTCTTCTGGATCATCCAAATGCACTCTAGCAAACTTCAGATGGGCCTGGACATGTACTGGCTTAAGCAGGGGGACACGTCTGGCACTGCAGGATTTGAGTCCCTGGCGGCGTAGTGTGTTACTGATGGTAGGCTTTGTTACTTTGGTCCCAGCTCTCTGCAGGTCATTCACTAGGTCCCCCCGTGTGGTTCTGGGATTTTTGCTTACCGTTCTTGTGATCATTTTGACCCCACGGGGTGAGATCTTGCGTGGAGCCCCAGATCGAGGGAGATTATCAGTGGTCTTGTATGTCTTCCATTTCCTAATAATTGCTCCCACAGTTGATTTCTTCAAACCAATCTGCTTACCTATTGCAGATTCAGTCTTCACAGCCTGGTGCAGGTCTACAATTTTGTTTCTGGTGTCCTTTGACAGCTCTTTGGTCTTGGCCATAGTGGAGTTTGGAGTGTGACTGTTTGAGGTTGTGGACAGGTGTCTTTTATACTGATAACAAGTTCAAACAGGTGCCATTAATACAGGTAACGAGTGGAGGACAGAGGAGCCTCTTAAAGAAGAAGTTACAGGTCTGTGAGAGCCAGAAATCTTGCTTGTTTGTAGGTGACCAAATACTTATTTTACACCATAATTTGCAAATAAATTCATAAAAAATCCTACAATGTGATTTTCTGGAATTTTTTTCCTCAATTTGTCTGTCATAGTTGACGTGTACCTATGATGACAATTACAGGCCTCTCTCATCTTTTTAAGTGGGAGAACTTGCACAATTGGTGGCTGACTAAATACTTTTTTCCCCCACTGTATAATCATGTTTATGAGGAATATTTCACCAACTGTTGTATGCATAATATAGTAGGTTAGGTCCACCTATGACATTTTTGAAGTACCACCCTGGGCTCTTGCCTACCCTATCTCTTTTACCAACGCTATTGCTTTGCCATTGGAATACGACTCAGACTGAATCATAAGTACATTAAGGCCATGCATTATCCCCACAGACCCTACATATTAGATTACAGGTTCTTTGTTGTTACACTCTTAGAATAAAGGGTTCCGAAAGGGTTCTTCGGCTGTCCCCATAGGAGAACCCTTTTTGGTTCCATGTACCTGGAACCAAAAAGGGTTCTTAAAAGGCTTTTCTTATTGAGACAGCCAAAGAACCCTTTTAGGTTCTAGATAGCACTTTTTTTCTTAGAGTTTATCACCACTCAGGATATGGGATATGACCCAGATGTAGACACTGGAGGCGGATAGTTTGGTTCTCAGAATATTTATTATAACAAAGGGGCAGGCAAAGGGAAGGTCGAGGGCAGGCAGAGGTTCGTAATCCAAGGCATAGTCAATCAGGGAAAGAATGACAGGCAGGCTCAGGGTCAGGACAGTTAGAAAGGTCAGAACCAGGAAGACTAGAAAACAAGAACTTGAGAACAGTAGAAATGGGAAACACGCTGGTAAGACTTGACAAAACAAGACAAACTGGCAACAGACAAACAGAAAACGCAGGTATAAATACACAGGGGATAATGGGGGAAATGGGAGACACCTGGTGGGGGTTGGAGACAAGCACAAGACAGGTGAAACAGATCAGGGTGTGACAGAGTGGATGTTTTGCCCTCAGAACAGCCTCTATTCATCAGGGCATGGACTCTACAAGGTGTCGAAAGCATTCCACAGGGATGCTGGCCCATGTTGACTCCAATGCTTCCCACAGTTGTGTCAAGTTGGCTGGATGTCCTTTGGGTGGTGGACCACTGTTGAGCGTGAAAAACCCAGCAGCATTGCACCTACCACCATGTACCGTTCAAAGGCACTTACATTTTTTTGTCTTGCCCATTCACCCTTTGAATGGCACACATACACCATCCATGTTTCAATTGTCTCAAGGCTTAAAAATCCTTCTTTAAGCTGTCTCCTCCCCTTCATCTACACTGATTGAAGTGGATTTAACATGTGACATCAAAAAGGGATCATAGCTTTCACCTGGATTCACCTGGTCAGTCTATGTCATGGAAAGAGTTCTTAACATTTTGTATACTCAGTGTATGTACTCTGGATATAACAATTAACATTATTATAAAACAGCACTGTGGAGGTACTGTAGGACATTAAATATGCAATATATTGACTAAGTGTACAGTAATTGTATTATAATATTTACAGATATACGCATGACTCGATAAGTCAGTAGGAGGCCGTATGTTGTATACTGAGCTGCTCTTTTGTGCAATTAATCAGTCATTGGCTGCCTTGCTAAATCTTATAATGTCTGGTGGTGATATTAAGCTATTCAGCAATAGCTATGGTGTAAAGCTAAAGTTGCCATCAAGGAGTTTCAATAAATAATATGTTCAACAGCTGGTAGATAAAGCTTGCTTTCTTGTTTATCCTCTATTTCAGAGAGGGTTTCTGAGGTTACAGTCCAACCACTGCTACTGTCAGTCCCAGCAAATACAGGGGAACAACACTTATGTTTATTGTTTATGAGCCACACTAAAGGATCACTATGAGGCCTTGCTATACATCTATGCTGATTGAGGTGCCTTGCTGATGCCCCTCAATATGACCTGGATGACACGCTGGTCCAATTAACTTCCTCTTTGAGGCCTTAATACATGTGACATTAGTGTCCTAGAACTACAGGACCTGCCCATGTTGTAGGCAGCCTGTAGATGAGGACATGGGCATGGCCATTAGCTTTCACCATTCACCACTATGTGGTTCAATTGACGCTTGATCATACCGGCTGTATTTCTGTATTTTGGTTATATACCCTGAACAAAAATATAAACGCAACATGTAAAGTGTTGGTCCCATGTTTCATGAGCTGAAGTAAAAGATCCCAGAAATGTTCACCCACAAATCTATATGCACAAAAAGCGTATTTCTCTGAAATTTTGTGCACAGATTTGTTTACATCCCTGTTAGTGAGCATTTCTCCTTTGCCAAGATAATCCATCCACCTAACAGGTGTGGCAAATCAAGAAGATGATTAAACAGCATGATCATTACACAGGTGCACCTTGTGCTGGGGACAATAAAAGGCCACTATAAAATGTGCAATTTTGTCACATAACACAATGCCACAGATGTCTTAAGTTTTGAGGGAACGTGCAATTGGCATGCTGACTGCAGGAATGTCCACCAGAGCTGTTACCAGGGAATTTAATGTTAATTTCTCTACCATAAGCTGCCTCCAACGTTGTTTTAGAGAATTTGGCAGTACGTCCATGTACCCATCATGAGGTTGCTACACCTAACCTATGAATTAAAGTTTACAACGTAGGTGCACAGGTCGAGAGAATTTGGAGTACAGTAATTTTCGGACTATAAGCCGTGCCTTTTTCCCCATTTTTCGACCCTGCGGCTTATATAACGGTGCGGCTAATCTATGGATTTTTACAGCTAACGGCCACTAGAAGACCTCCTAAATCTATGGATTTTACAGGTTACAGTCCACCAACTTTAACTCTATGGGCTCTATGACCGGTCCGCGCCCCCCACCTTTAAGCGGCGGGCTCCAGCAGGAAAAGCTGGAGGCCGGAAAAGAGTGAGACAGGTAGCGCGCAAAAGTAAAAGTGGAACCGAGAGTGGTACGAGAGACAGAACGAGAGCAAGACAGACAGACATTATGAGAGCGAGACAGTTTGTGCAAAGGAAGTTTTCATGCACAAACCCTCATTATGGAAAACAAACGTAGAAATGCATATGATGCAGCTTTTAAGTTAAAGGCAGTCAATCTGGCTGTAAAAGAAGGAAATAGAGCTGCTGCACGTAGCCTTGGCATCAATGAGTCAATGGTGAGACGTTGGAGACGCCAGCGGGAAGAACTGTCTCAATGCAAAAAGTCAAGAAAAGCTTTCAGAGGTAATAAAAGCAGATGGCCCGAACTTGAAGACTTTCTTGAAGATTGGGTGAACACACAGAGAGCAGACGGCCGAGGTGTTTTCACCGTGCAGATCCGACTGAAAGCTGAAACAGTCGCCACCGAAATGAAAATTGAAAATTGTAGAGGTGGACCATCCTGGTGTTTCAGATTTATGAGACGAAAGGGACTGTCCATCAGGGCGCGGACGACTGTGTGTCAGCAACTCCCTCCCGACTACCAGGAAAAAAATAAACTTAGGCGAATTCACACAAAGAAAGATGGAATATTCCTCTATCGGACCGGACCAGATCATAAATATGGATGAAGTGCCTTTGACGTTTGACCTGCCTCTCACTAGGACTGTTAACAAGAAAGGTGAATCGTCCAGCACGTTGAGAACCACTGGCCACGAGAGAACGAATTTCACTTGTCTTCTTGGCTGCACAGCATCTGGATTAAAGCTTCCGCCAATGGTGATTTTTAAGCGGATTACAATGCCAAAAGAAAAGATCCTGAACGGCATCTCCTTTAAAGTCAACAAGAAAGGGTGGATGATGGAAAGCGTAATGAATGAGTGGCTGAATGAGTGCTACGTCAAGCGCCCTGGAGGATTCTTTCGCCAAAAAAAAGCTTTGCTCGTTTTGGACAGCATGAGGGCCCATATAACGGATTATGTGAAAGCAGCCATCAAGAGCACAAACTCGATTCCAGCTGTGATTCCTGGGGCACAACGAAGCATCTGCAGCCACTCAACATCAGTGTCAACCGTGCGTTCAAAGTGGCACTACGCGTTCAGTGGGAGGCGTGGATGACTAGCGGCGATAAATCATTCACCAAAACTGGTCGCATGCGAAAAGCAACTTTCGCTCAAGTTTGCGAGTGGATCCTGATAGCGTGGAGGAGTGTCAAAACATCCACGATCATTAACGGGTTCCGAAAGGCTGGACTGCTGCGTGATGAAGAGGAGGACGCCGCCACAGCTGAGGCCCTTCAGAGGCTGTTCGATTCCGACAGTGACGAAGAGGAGTTCGTTGGTTTTGAGAGCGACAACGAAGGAGAGAGGAGAGTGGCTGACGAAGCCACCCTGAGCCTGTTCGTTTCCGACACTGAAGATGAGGACTTTGGTGGTTTTAGTACGCAGGAAGAAGACGGAGATGAGGATTAATGACTTGACTTTTCTGGTTACAGCCGTGTACTGCACCTTAGCCTAAAAGATGAAGACGAGGATTAATGACTTTTCTGGTAGGCTGATTACCGTATATTTTAAGCAGCCGTGTTGCTGCAACTTTAGGCTTACGTGCTTACTGTCGTGTTACAGGCACTTTATTTTGCACTTTTAAAAAAACACATTTAATTTAGCCATTGATATTGCCTCGTCAAGCGCTGTAAGCTTTGTTTTTTGTTATGGTACTACTGTAGGCTATAATGTAGATAAATATTCAAAGATGTGCACACTTTTTCAAGGTTTTTCAAAAATAACCAAAGTTAAGTGGTTAAATGATTGTGACGCTATTAACTAATTTTGCTGGGGAACCCCTAGCACTCCCTCAAGGACCACTGGTTGAAAACCACTGCTGTAGATCACTGCCGGTATGTGCGCTGGGAGCGCACCGTTTAAGTTTGAAAGTTGAAAAGTTTGTGTGTCTGAAACGCTATGTGATACAGTACAGTTTACACAGCACAGAATATGTTCTAAATGGGAGCTTCCTCAAGCAGCCATCTCTTTCCCGACAATCCCCTCTGTGCACGAACCCTTACATATGGTAATTAAACATTAAAACACCTGCGGCTTATAGTCCAGTGCGGCTTATATATGTACACATCATTCAATTTAGCTGCTGCGGCTTATACTCCGGTGCGCCTTATAGTGCGGAAAATACGGTAATCAAAGTGACAGACAGTGACATATTCAATTCCGCCTTGCACACTCTTGCCTGCATCTAGCTGATGAGTGTAATCATTAGTCCAACAGTTGCAAACGAGAGTTTCTATTGGACAAAATCAGGTATGTTTATCCCGGTTTCATTTTTGTTGTTTTTAACTTATTTTGTACATAATGTTGCTGCTACCTTCTCTTATGACCGAAAAGAGCTTCTGAATATCAGAACAGCTATTACTCACCTTGAACTGGACTAATATTTTTTCTTTAATGAGTCCGATGCGAAGGCCCAAATCCCCGTCATTCGCGCGAAGAAAAGATGGAAATACAGGGGGTGGAGATCGGGGTGCCTTGTGAGAATTCGTCGGCGAGGTGGTAACCCGCCTCTACCATCCGCTCTATTGCCCAATGTGCAATCACTGGAAAATAAACTGGATGATCTCCGCTCGAGACTATCCTACCAACGGGACATTAAAAACTGTAATATCTTATGTTTCACCGAGTCGTGGCTGAACGACTACACGGATAATCTTCAGATGGCTGGATTTTCCATGCATCGGCAGGACAAAACAGCTACGTCTGGTAAGACGAGGGGTGGGGGTGTGTGTCTATTTGTCAGTAACAGCTGGTGCGCGATGTCTAATATTAAGGAGGTCTTGAGGTATTGCTCGCCTGAGGTAGAGTACCTCATGACAAACTGTAGACCACACTATCTACCAAGAGAGTTTTCATCAATATTTTTCATAGCCGTCTATTTACCATCACAAACCGATGCTGGCAGTAAGACCGCACTCAACGAGCTGTATAAGGCCATATGCAAACAAGAAAATGCTCACCCAGAAGCGGCGCTCCTAGTGGCCGCGGACTTTAATGCAACATTTATACTAGAGGGAAAAACACTCTAGACCACCTTTACTCCACACACAGAGACGCATACAAAGCTCTCCCTCGCCCTCCATTTGGCAAATCTGACCATAATTCAATCCTCCTGCTCCCTGCTTACAAGCAAAAACTAAAGCAGGAAGTACCAGTGACTCACTCAATACGAAAGTGGTCAGATGACGCGGATGCTACGCTACAGGACAGTTTTGCTAGCACAGACTGGAATATGTTCCGGGATTCATACAATGGCATTGAAGAATATACCACCTCAGTCACCAGCTTCGTCAATAACTGCATCGTCGACGTCCCCCCCACAGTGACCGTACGTACATATCCCAACCAGAAGCTATGGATTACAGGCAACATCCGCACCGAGCTAAAGGCTTTCAAGGAGCGGGACACTAATCCGGATGCTTCTAAGAAATCGCACTATGCCCTCAGACAAACCATCAAACAGGCAAATCGTCAATGCAGGACTAAGATTGAATCCTATTACACCGGCTCTGACGCTGGTCGGATGTGGCAGGGTTTGCAAACTATTACGGACTACAAAGGGAAATACAGCCACGAGCTGCCCAGTGACGTGAGTCTACCAGACGAGCTAAATGCCTTTTATACTCGCTTCGAGGCAAGCAACACTGAAGCATGCATGAGAGCACCAGCTGTTCCGGACAACTGTGTGGTCACGGTCTCCGTAGCTGATGTGAGCAAGACCTTTAAACAGGTCAACATTCACAAGGCCGCGGGGCCAGACGGATTACCAGGACGTGTACTCAAAGCATGCGCGGACCAACTGGCAAGTGTCTTCACTGACATTTTCAACCTCTCTCTGACCAAGTCTGTAATACCTACATGTTTCAAGCAGACCACCATAGTCCCTGTGCCCAAGAAAGCGAAGGTAACCTGCCTAAATGACTACCGCCCTGTAGCACTCAAGTCGGTAGCCATGATGTGCTTTGAAAGGCTGGTCATGGCTCACATCAACACCATCAACCCGGAATCCCTAGACCCACTCCAATTCGCATACCGCCCCAATAGATCCACAGATGACGCAATCTCAATCGCACTCCACACTGCCCTTTCCCACCTGGACAAAAGGAACACCTACAGTACCAGTCAAAAGTTTGGACACACCTACTCATTCAAGGGTATGTGAGAATGCTGTTCATTGACTGCCCATACCATTGCTGCACCATTGAGAGCATCCTGACCGGATGCATCACTGCCTGGTATGGTAACTGCTCGGCATCCTACCGTAAGGCGCTACAGAGGGTAGTGTGTACGGCCCAGTACATCACTGGGGCCAAGCTTCCTGCCATCCAGGACCTATATACTAGCCTGTGTCAGAGGAAGGCCCAACAAATTGTCAAAGACTGTTCTCTCTGCTACTTCACGGCAAGCGGTACCGGAGCGCCAAGTCTAGTTCCAAAAGGCTCCTTAACAGCGTCTACCCCCAAGCCATAAGACTGCTGAACAATTAATCAAATTGCCACCCGGACTATTTACATTGACACCCCCCTGCCTTTGATTTTACACTGCTGCTACTCGCTGTTTATTATCTATGCATACTCACTTTACCCCTACCTACATGTACAAATTACTTTGGCTAACCTGTACCCCGCACATTGACTCGGTACTGGTACCCCCTGTATATAGCATCGGTATTGTTATTTTATTGTGCTACTTTTTATTTTATTTTTTACTCTATTTTATTTAGTAAATATTTTCATAACTCTATTTCTTGAACTGCATTGTTGGTTAAGCGCTTGTAAGTAAGCATTTCACGGTAAGGTCTACACCTGTTGTATTCGGCGCATGTGACAAATAAAATTTGATCTGATCTGTGACCAGGCGAAAAAACCTTTCCAAGCCAAACCTTCATATCAGGAGCACTAACCACTATACACAGCCTGCATCGTTGTCATGTCATAGTCAACATAGCTACTAGAACTAACGCGTTAGTAAATCCGTTATAATCATGCAATACATTGTACAGTCAGCAGCAAGCAGTTTAGCAGTTACACCGGCAGGCCCTAGAGGCACTAAATTAATCAAACCAAAAGCTTACCTTGACTTGGAAGAGTTCCAGCTAGCTAACATAGCATCCCTCTCTGTTTGAGCCAGGTGTTTGAATAGCCTAAACTAGCTAGCTGCATTCGATGCTAGCTAAGTAAATGAAAGTTATCTTGCTTCTTCTTAATTTTGGAAGAAATTAATTTGTTCAAAACTGTTGTGTCTTTCTCTTTGAGTCAACTACTCACCACATTTATGCACTGCAGTGCTAGCTAGCTGTAGCCTACGCTTTCAGTACTAGATTCATTCTCTGATCCTTTGATTGGCTGGACAACATGTCAGTTAATGCTGCAAGAGCACTGATAGGTTGGAGGATGTCCTCCGGAAGTTGTCATAATTACTGTGTAAGTCTATGGAAGGGGGTGGGAACCATGAGCCTCCTAGGTTTTGTATTGAAGTCAATGTACCCCGAGGATGACAGAAGCTATCTCTCCTCCAGCTACACCATGGTGCTACCCTACAGAGTGCTGCTGAGGCTATTGTAGACATTCATTACAAAACAGTGTGTTTTAATCAATTATTTGGTGACGTGCATATATTTAGTATAGTTTATTATAGAAATGATAACTTTTTAATGTTTCACTGAGGAGGATTGTCCTCCCCTTCCTCCTCTGAGGAGCCTCCACTGGCGAGCGGTTTGCTCATGTCAACATTGTGAACAGAGTGCCCCATGGTGCCTGTCCATATGGTATGGACAGGCATAAGCTACGGACAACGAACACAATTGCATTTCAATATTTGAATGCACAGAGATACCGTGACGAGATCCTGAGGCCCATTCATCCGCCACCATCAACTCATGTTTCAGCATGATAATGCACGGCCCCATGTCGCAAGGATCTGTACACAATTCCTGGATGCTGGAAATGTCCCATACTCACCCATTGAGCATATTTGGGATGCTCTGGATCGACGTGTACGACAGCGTGTTCCAGTTCCCGCCAATATCCAGCAACTTCGCCATTGAAGAGGAGTGGGACAACATTCCACAGGCAACAATCAACAGCCTGATCAATTCTATGCGAAGGAGATGTGTCGCACTGCATGAGGCCAGATACTGACTGGTTACTGATACTGACTGGTCACACCAGATACTGACTGGTTTTCTGATCCACGCCCTACCTTTTTAAAAACGGTATCTGTGACCAACAGCTGCATATCTGTATTCCCAGTCATGTGAAATCCATAGATTAGGGCCTAATTTATTTATTTCAATTGATTGATTTCCTTATATGACCTGTAAATCAGTAAAATCTTTGAAATTGTTGCCTGTTGTGTTTATATTTTTGTTCAGTTTATCTTGAAAAGTAGATTGCTGACATGCAAAACATTTTGGGACTACACTACCAGTCAAAAGTTTGGACACACCTACTCATTCAAGGGTTTTTCTTTATTTTTTACTATTTTTTACATTGTAGAATAATAGTGAAGACATCAAAACTATAAAATAACACATATGGAATCATGTAGTAACCAAAAAAGTGTTAAACAAATCAAAATATATTTTATATTTGAGATTCTTCAAATAGCCACCCTTTTCCTTGATGACAGCTTTGCATACCCTTGGCATTCTCTCAATCAGCTTCATGAGGTAGTCACCTGGAATGCATTTCAATTAACAGGTGTGCCTTCTTAAAAGTTAATTTGTGGAATTTCTTTCCTTCTTAATGCGTTTGAGCCAATCAGTTGTGTTGTGATATGGCAAGAACAGCTAAAAAATGGAATGAGAAACGACAGTCCATCATTACTTTAAGACATGAAGGTGAGTTAATATGGAACATTTCAAGAACTTTGAAAGTTTCTTCAAGTGCAGTCGCAAAAACCATCAAGCGCTATGATGAAACTGGCTCTCATGAGGACTGCCACAGGAATGGAAGACCCAGAGTTACCTCTGCTGCAGAGGATAAGTTCATTAGAGTTACCAGCCTCAGAAATTGCAGCCCAAATAAATGCTTCACAGAGTTCAAGTAACAGACACAGCTCAACATCAACTGTTCAGAGGAGACTGTGTGAATCAGGCCTTCATGGTTGAATTGCTGCAAAGAACCCACTACTAAAAGACACCAATAATAAGAAGAGAATTGCTTGGGCCAAGAAACACAAGCAATGGACATTAGACCAGTGGAAATTTGTCCTTTGGTCTGGAGTCCAAATTTGAGATTTTTTGTTCCAACCGCCGTGTCTTTGTGAGACGCGGTGTGGGTGAACGGATGTTCTCTGCATGTGTATTTCCCACCGTAAAGCATGGAGGAGGAGGTGTTATGGTGTGGGTTGCTTTGCTGATTTAGAATTCAAGGCATACTTAACCAGCATGGCTACCACAGCATTCTGCAGCGATACGCCATCCCATCTGGTTTGGGCTTAGTCCCACTATCATTTGTTTTTCAACAGGACAATGACCCAACACACCTCCAGGCTGTGTAAGGGCTATTTTACCAAGAAGGAGAGTGATGGAGTGCTGCATCAGATGACCTGGCCTCCACAATACCCTGACCTCAACCTAATTGAGATGGTTTGGGATGAGTCGGACCGCAGAGTGAAGGAAAAGCAGCCAACAAGTGCTCAGCATATGTGGGAACTCCTTCAAGACTGTTGGAAAAGCATTCCAGGTGAAGCTGGTTGAGAGAATGCCAAGAGTGTCATCAAAGCAAAGGGTGGCTATTTGAAGAATCTCAAATATAAACTATATTTTCATTTGTTTAACACTTTTTTGGTTACTACATGATTTTTATAGTTTTGTTGTTTTCTTTATTATTCTACAATTGAGAAAATAGTCAAAATAAAGAAAAACCCTTGAATTAGTAGGTGTGTCCAAACTTTTGACTGGTACTGTATATCAACAATGGACTACTGAAACAAACACCAAAATATAGTTTTTGGGTGGAATTTTCCTTTAAGACCTTTGAACTCATCAGATCAGCTGTAAGACTTTAGCTTTTCCCAGAAAGTGTCCTCAGATCCTTTTGGCTGGTTAAATCAAGAAAGCCAGCGATTCCATCAACGCTTGGCAGCGGCCACTGCCCGGGCCCAAGCATAATGCTGCCATTTGTTTTTTGTCACAACAATATCATGTTCTTTTGTTTCTAACCAAAAGCTGAAGAATATATTTGTGCTGCTGCTACAAGACGCTATGAAAAAAACCCAGTGCAAATAAATGACTAATAAAAAAAATCCTAAACTCTTCTTAGAGTTGTGACATTATCGTACTCATGATAACAGACAGATGACAGTTATACAGTACATGAATATCTCTTATCAAGTTTATCATTTGAAATCCCAGTTATAATTACAGACCTAATGGTCAGTCAAGACTTTGAATTTCAAATGATAATGTGTTTCAGTTTATGATCTTGGTGACACAACTTACATTTTAGTCATTTAGCAGACGCTCTTATCCAGAGCAACTTACAGTTAGTGAGTGCATAAATGTTTCATACTGGCCCCCCGTGGGAAATGAACCCACAACACTGGCGTTGCAAGCGCCATGCTCTACCAACTGAGCTACACTGGGCTACTTAATCATTTCCACGAACTAACCTGTTACAATGGACGAGCCCCCAAATATGTCGCCTTGCTGCTGTTTGAGTTATTTTTTCTGTAGTGATACAGTATGTTTAAGTTACAACCAGTATAACTGCTGTTGTAATAAGAGGCCAACCAAACAACCTCCTATATTCTCTTTCCCCAGCCACACGTGATGAAACAGAGGAGTCTCCCTGGCTGGTGGGCTGCTAAGGCACAGTGGCAACACAATGCCTTGTGAAGTAGCAGATTCTCCGATTCTCAGCTGCTACCCTAGGTGGGTGTCTTGGTCTCTAGATCTACATTCTTCTCGTGGTTCAAGGTTATCTTCCTCCATGGCCCGTATTGTTTCCCCCGCAGTCTCTCAACTTTCAAAATGGAGGGACAAGAGTCTTCTGGATACCAGGGCAGTCGACCCACTCTGTGCATTCCTGCTCTCTATCTCTGTCAGGTCTGTGGGCGCTGTTCAGAGACCCTCCCTGACAAAACAGATGGACTACTGTAGACATTACATATTGGACAAACATGTCTCCCTCCAAGTGTACTCCATTTATAGAGTGGCCAAAGGCCATTCAAACCATGCTACTATTACCTTCTATCCAAGATGGCGTAGTAGTGCAGTCCTGTTTTTGTCGTGTGTCTGTAAATAGCCTGTAAATACCCTGTTTTATTTTTATTTTTCGTACATATTTTCCTATCAGACTTTTCATCCTTCTACAAAATATACTTTCCTGCAACCCGCCTCACTCGATGTGCAACGGATTCTATTATTGACTTACCTTTTATCTAGAATCTCCAGTTGAAACTAGCTAGCCAGCTAACTAGCTACTTGCTATTAGCCACAGTTGCTATTTCACCCAGAACATTGGATTTTCTGCCGAAATAATTTAATCACTGGACATTAATCACCGGATCGCAACTAGCTAGCCGCAACCGAATGGATGTTGCTGTTTGGCTAATCACCACTGCCCCCGATGCAAGCACCAGTTAGCCTCGAGCTAGCCTAGAGCCAGGCTCATATCCCGGCTATCTACCTCTAGGTCTACCGGACGGGAGTAGCCAGCTAACTAGCTACTTGCTATCAGCTACCGTTAGCGGTTTTTCACCATTGTCCGTGGCCTGCACCACCTACCAGCCAGCTCTAGTCTGGACTATTATTCGGCCAGTCTGCACTGTCTGCACAGCGCGTTATCGACCCAGAACATATCAGTTTTTCTGCCGGAATCACTGAATCACTGGACCTTTAACTCCGGATTCATCGCTACCAGCTAGCTGCAACAAAATGGACGTTGAGGTCTGGCTAATCATCCTGAGCTAGGCCCATCTCCCATCTCCCATCTCCCGGCTATCTACCTCTCTGTCAACCGGACGGGACCACCTAGTGTTGACACGGAGCCCAGCCGATCCTACACGACTGGTCTGCCGACGAAATCGTCTGATGAGGTAGATTTTACAACAGGCTTCCCGTTACGACGTTGACCACGAAGATTCCATCTGCTAGCCCCGGCCTGCTAGCACACGCTAGCCGTGCCCTCTTGCTCGCTAGTGCTTTAGCAGCCCCCGAACTACCTCCGAACTATCCTATTGCTGTTCACCGGACCTTATGGTAACTCAGCTATACAGCTGATGTCTGCTGGACTGTTCCTTTTTACGGTACTGCATCCTGTTTATGTTTAGCCTCAGCCCAAACTGTGTCGTCATTACCAGCTGTTGTCTTAGCTCTCAAATTACACCTTAATTGCTTTATGCCTCTCTCCCTTGTCAATATGGTTAGCTTATTGTTGTTTCGGTTATTTCTAATTGTACTATTTCACTGTAGATCCCCCAGCCCAGCTAAACCTGCCTTAGATAGCTCCTTTGTCCCACCCCCCATACACGCGGAGACCGACTCAATTGGTGCCTCCAGTGATGCTATCTATTTCATTGTTACCCAACGCTTAGGTTTACCTCCACTTTACTCATATCCTTCCATATCCTTGTCTGTACATAATGCCCTGAATCTTTTCTACAACGCCCGGAAATCTGCCCCCTTTATTCTATGTACCCAACGCACTAGAAGACCAGTTCTTAAAGCCTTTAGCCGTATCCTTATTCTAGTCCTCCTCTGTTCCTCTGGTGATGTAGAGGCTAACCCAGGCCCTGCAGCCCTCAGTATCACTCCTACTCCCCAGGCGCTATCATTTGCTGACTTCTGTAATCGCAAAAGTCTTGGTTTCTTGCACGTAAATATCAGAAGTCTACTTCCTAAGTTTGAGTTATTCACTGCGTTAGCACACTCCGCCAACCCTGATGTTCTAGCAGCGTCTGAATCCTGGCTTAGGAAGGCCACCAAAAATTCTGAAATGTCCATCCCCAACTATAACATTTTCCGTCTAGATAGAACTGCCAAAGGGGGTGGAGTTGCAATCTACTGTAGAGATAGCCTGCAGAGCTCTATCACACTATCCAGGTCTGTGCCCAAACAGTTTGAGCTTCTACTTCTAAAAATCCACCTTTCCAGAAATAAGTCTCTCACTGTTGCCGCTTGCTACAGACCCCCCTCAGCCCCCAGCTGAGTCCTGGATACCATATGTGAATTGATTGCCCCCCATTTATCCTCAGAGTTCGTACTGCTTGGTGACCTAAATTGGGATATGCTTAAAACCCCGGCCATCCTACAATCCAAACTAGATGCCCTCAATCTCACACAAATTATCAACGAACCTACCAGGTACAACCCTAAATCCGTAAACATGGGTACCCTCATAGATATCATCCTGACAAACTTACCCTCTAAATACACGTCCGCTGTCTTCAACCAGGATCTCAGCGATCACTGCCTTATTGCCTGCGTCCGTAACGGGTCCGCGGTCAAACGACCACCCCTCATCACTGTCAAACGCTCCCTAAAACACTTTAGCGAGCAGGCCTTCCTAATTGACCTGGCCCAGGTATCCTGGATGGATATAGATCTCATTCCGTCAGTAGAGGATGCCTGGTTGTTCTTTAAAAGTAATTTCCTCTCAATCTCAATAAACATGTCCCATTCAAAAAATACAGAACTAAGAACAGATATAGCCCCTGGTTCTCCTCAGACTTGACTGCCCTTGACCAGCACAAAAACATCCTGTGGCGTACTGCATTAGCATCAAATAGCCCCCGCGATATGCAACTTTTCAGGGAAGTTAGGAACCAATATACACAAGCAGTCAGGAAAGCAAAGGCTAACTTTTTCAAACAGAAATTTGCATCCTGTAGCACTAACTCCAAAAAGTTTTGGGACACTGTAAAGTCCATGGAGAATAAGAGCACTTCCTCCCAGCTGCCCACTGCACTGAGGCTAGGAAACACTATCACCACCGATAAATCTACAACAATCGAGAATTTCAACAAGCATTTTGCTACAGCTGGCCATGCTTTCCACCTGGCTACCACTACCCCGGCCACCAACTCTGCACCCTCCGCTGCAACTTGCCCATGCCCCCCCCCCCGCTTCTCCTTCACACAAATCCAGACAGCTGATGTTCTGAAAGAGCTGCAAAATCTGGACCCCTACAAATCAGCTGGGCTAGACAATCTGGTCCCTTTCTTTCTAAAACTAGCCGCCGAAATTGTCGCAACCCCTATTACTAGCCTGTTCAACCTCTCTTTTGTAACGTCTGAGATCCCCAGAGATTGGAAAGCTGCCGCGGTCATCCCCCTCTTCAAAGGGGGTGACACTCTAGATCCAAACTGTTACAGACCTATATCCATCCTGCCCTACCTTTCGAAAGTATTTGAAAGCCAAGTTAACAAACAGATCACCAACCATTTCGAATCCCACCGTACCTTCTCCGCTATGCAATCCGGTTTCCGAGCTGGTCATGGGTGCACTTCAGCCACGCTCAAGGTCCTAAACGATATTATAACCGCGATCGATAATAGACAGTACTGTGCAGCCGTCTTCATCGACCTGGCCAAGGCTTTCGACTCTGTCAACCACCGCATTCTTATTGGCAGACTAAATAGCCTTGGTTTCTCAAATGACTGCCTCGCCTGGTTCACCAACTACTTCTCAGATAGAGTTCAATGTGTGAAATCGGAGGGCCTGTTGTCTGGACCTATGGCAGTCTCTATGGGGGTGCCACAGGGTTCAATTCTTGGGCCGACTCTTTTCTCCGTGTATATCAATGATGTCGCTCTTGCTGCTGGTGACTCTCAGATCCACCTCTACGCAGACGACACCATTTTATATACATCTGGCCCTTCATTGGACACTGTGTTAACAAACCTCCAAACGGGCTTCAATGCCATACAACACTCCTTCAGTAGCCTCCAACTGCTCTTAAACACTAGTAAAACTAAATGCATGCTCTTCAATCGAACGCTGCTGGCACCCGCCCACCCGACTAGAATCAAACTCTCGACGGGTCTGACCTAGAGTATGTGGACAACTACAAATACCTAGGTGTCTGGTTAGACTGTAAACTCTCCTTCCAGACTCACATTAAGAATCTCCAATCCAAAGTTAAATCTAGAATCGGCTTCCTATTTCGCAACAAAGCCTCCTTCACTCATGCTGCCAAACATGCCCTCGTAAAACTGACTATCCTACCGATCCTTGACTTCGGCGATGTCATTTACAAAATAGCCTCCAACACTCTACTCAGCAAATTGGATGTAGTCTATCACAGTGCCATCCGTTTTGTCTCCAAAGCCCCATACACTACCCACCACTGTGACCTGTACGCTCTTGTTGGCTCGTCCTCACTACATGTTCGTCGTCAAACCCACTGGCTCCAGGCCATCTATAAATCACTGCTAGGCAAATCCCGCCTTATCTTAGCTCATTGGTCACCATAGCAGCACCCACCCGTAGTCTGCGCTCCAGCAGGTATATCTCACTGGTCATTCCCAAAGCCAACACCTCCTTTGGCCGCCATTCCTTCCAGTTCTCTGCTGCCAATGACTGGAACGAATTGCAAAAATCTCTGAAGCTGGAGACTCTTATCTCCCTCACTAACTTTAAGCATCAGTTGTCAGAGCACCTTACCGATCACTGCACATGTACACAGCCCATCTGAAATTAGCCCACCCAACTACCTCATTCCTATATTGTTATTTATTTTGCTCTTTTGCACCCCAGTATCTCTATTTGCACATAATCTCTTGCACATTCCAGTGTTAATACTAATTGTAATTATTTTGCACTATAGCCTATTTATTGCCTTACCTCCATAACTTGCTACATTTGCACACACTGTATATATATTTTCTGTTGTATTTTATGACCTTATGTTTTTTTTACCCCATATGTAACTCTGTGTTGTTTTTATCGCACTGCTTTGCTTTATCTTGGCCAGGTCGCAGTTGTAAATGAGAACTTGTTCTCAACTGGCTTACCTGGTTAAATAAAGGTTAAATAAAAAAAATAAAATAAAAAAAAAAAAATTTAGGCACCATCTAGGCCACATAGTAAGGAGGCACATGTGTAGTAAAAGAAGAAACGCGTTCACCCATGAACATCATAACTATGGAATAGCATAACTTTATCGAATTCTCTAACGCTTCCTCACATTCCTTCATGATTCCTATGTGGTTTGTTCTACAATGTCAGTGAGTCTGGTCCTTATAGAATGAACTGTAACAGTTTGAATGAACTGTTGTGCAAGCCACAGTCTGTTGTTCTCATGGAGTTTTGACTCTTATGACCAGCATGCAGTGAACAATTAGCAATGTGCAGATTTAGTTTGACACACCTCCTACCTTCAGTTTATAGGCCTATGTGTCAGGCTAAAGAATAATACCTTTTTTGACATGGCATACAATGTGTATGGCATACCCCTTTGCAAGGCCTCCGAACATATAACAGAGGCGCGCTTTCTGTGCCGCTGGCCTCAATCAGGTCGACCAAACGCAGATAATAGCGCACCATGCACCGGCGCTGAAGTCATTCATTCACTTGAACTCAACTAGCGAACACACCATGTTTGGAAGAGGCAAAGGCGGCAAGGGACTCGGAAAAGGAGGCGCAAGCGTCACCGCAAAGTTCTCCGCGATAACATCCAGGGAATCACCAAGCCCGCTATCCGCCGTCTGGCTCGCCGCGGCGGCGTGAAGCGGATTTCCGGTCTGATCTACGAGGAGACCCGTGGTGTCCTGAAGGTGTTCCTGGAGAACGTGATCCATGACGCAGTCACCTACACCGAGCACGCCAAGAGGAAGACCGTTACCGCCATGGACGTGGTCTACGCTCTGAAATGTCAGGGACGCACCCTGTACGGTTTCGGCAGTTAAACGCACTCTCTTCGGAACCTCAACATCCCGACTCGAACCCAAAGGCTCTTTTAAGAGCCACCCACATCCGCTTCAAAAGGGCCCATTCCATATAGTGTTTTTTTTTTTGTATGCTATTTAGTAGGAAAGTATGAGTCACTTCGAGTGGACAGGGAGTATTAATTAGATGATTCTAATGTCCCGTCCAGTTTTTTTTGCGCACAGAGGGAGGCCTATATCTGAGAGTGGCAAAGTGTAGTAACGTTATTATTTTGGGTCAAGCAATAGTGGAATTTGGACAACATAGAGCCACCACGAGTCGGTAGACGTGGCTCGAAAAGAGGGGGACAGCGCGCGCGCGCGCACATGCACACACGCACACACACACACACACACACACACACACACACACACACACACACACACACACAGTCCAAAATGGGAGCCCTATGTCTGACGGTGCCAAAGTGGGCAATTCTTTCACCAGCATTATTTGGCACAACAATCGTGCCATTTGGACAACTTTTAAAGCCCCCCCACACCCCACCCCCCCTTTTGAAACACACAATTCCCCATCGGTCACAGAGCATAGGCTATAGAGAGGAGGGAGGGAGGGAGGGAGGACCCGCGCGCGCCCTCTATTGTCTTTGTTCGGGAAGCTAGCCTCTGAGTGGAAGGCTCTTTTGAGCACTAGAGCTCCACTGGGCAAATAGCAGGGGCGCCTATGAGCAAGCAGGGGAGTGTCCACGGCCACTGACTTTGCTTAGCTTCCTCTTTATAAGACGGGTAAGCGCCCTTCACCCCCTCATTCGTTTCTGAGAAGCAATGAGATATCATCATGCCCGAGCCAGCAAAGTCAGCGCCCAAGAAGGGCTCCAAGAAAGCCGTCACCAAGACCGCAGGGAAGGGCGGCAAGAAGCGCAGAAAGTCCAGGAAGGAGAGTTACGCCATCTACGTGTACAAAGTCCTGAAGCAGGTCCACCCCGACACCGGCATCTCCTCCAAGGCCATGGGAATCATGAACTCCTTCGTGAACGACATCTTCGAGCGTATCGCCGGAGAGTCCTCTCGCCTGGCCCACTACAACAAGCGTTCTACCATCACCTCCAGGGAAATCCAGACCGCAGTGCGCCTGCTGCTCCCCGGTGAACTTGCCAAACACGCCATGTCCGAGGGCACCAAGGCCGTAACCAAGTACACCAGCTCCAAGTAAACAGCGCATTTGGACTGCTCTACTAACCCAAAGGCTCTTTTAAGAGCCACCCACTCTGTCAGTAAAAAAAGCAATTCCATCGCCACCGAATGAATGCGTAGGTAGGCTGCGTTACATTGTACGACCGCGGTTACATTGTATCATTGTTTAATGGGCGGCGCGCGCCGGCTCGGAGAGCGGCTACATTGTATCATTTCCCCTGCCCGTTCCAGCGTAGGGGTTTAGCGTGCCTTTTTTGGTGTCTTTGCGCGCTGAATAGTAACCCATGTTTGTCGGGCTCCATTCCAGGTGAAGGCAATGTAAAATGGCACCATTTGACAAAGGGTGTAAATAATAAAAATAAAAAAAGCAGTCTGTTGGGTTTGATTGGAAAGAAATGCCTTTTGTCGTTTAATGAGCGGATAGTCATTTTGAGTTGACTTCCTGAATCGGTAGGACACGGATGGAGTGAATGGATGCTCCATCATTGGACTATACCCTAATGATGTGAACGAGAATGATAATGGCAAGAATAAAAAGGGGGTGAATAACATGAATGAATGAATATAATAATATATATATATATATATATATGAACGTAGCCCTTTTGGCCAACGGGTCATTTCCGGTCAAGGTCGCATCATACATATAAATTCCCCTGTAGCTCAGTTGGTAGAGCACGGCGCTTGCAACGCCAGGGTTGCGGGTTCGTTTCCCACGGGGGGCCAGTATGAAAATGTACGCACTCACTTAGCTGTAAGTGGCTCTGGATAAGAGCGTCTGCTACATGACTCAAAATGTCCATGTAAAGTGTAGTACATTTGAGTCACGTAGTGTATTTTCCTCCCTACTACACTCACGAGGCAACAGGATAAAAGGCAGTGTGTCTGTAGGCCAAGTCACAGTATAACACAGTGAGTGAGATAGTCGTTGGAGCAGTAGTGGATTCCAATGACTACCTTGGGGATAGCCTATACAACAGGGAAAAGAAAAGAGGCCGCAATCAGCCTTCTGACCCACATGCACCTGCTGGGATTCTTCTCCCAGTCCAACCACATATGCAGCCCTTGTCCCACTCGGAGAGAGAGAGAGAGAGAGAGAGAGAGACAGAGAGAGAGAGAGAGAGAGAGAGAGAGAGACGGAGAGAGAAAGAGAGAGAGAGAAAGACAGAGACAGAGAGAGACAGAGAGAGAGAGACTCCCTCTATCTAGGCCTATATCAACGCGCCATAGCCCATGGGGCGCCAGCCAGACACCAAGACCCACAGACACAAAGACCGAGCCGAGTCACGCTGCGGAGTCAAGCAGGTGAACAATATATTAGTAGAGACAGCCAACCTACCTACCTACCTACCTACCAGAAGGGAGGGGGGGGGAAGACAACACACAATCTCACTGTGTAGAAATAGTAGGCTACAAATACAACAACAACACACACACACTGCCAGTGCACAAAAAGTACTAATACAATAACACACACAGTGCAAGTAAGCATGTCATAGGACAGTTTAAACCATGTGGATCCTGTACATACGACGAATACAACTTGAAACTTGAAGTACAACACTAGTCTCAGCCAGGCCTCACAGGTGCATGTGTTTTAAGGTCCCCAAAAGAGCGCTTCTTTAAAACACCCTGGACCACATCAAGGGACCCCAAACCATTTGATTCCCTTGCCAGACATCTCGGCTCACTACACAACAAGTGCTGCTCGCAATCGGATGCACTTTTAGGCCATTTAGGAGACAAATAGCACAGGAAAACCAGTGCGCACCGCTACACCCGACAGTCCAACGGTGAGGTTTTGAGCGAGTCGCAACAAAATGCACGGCCCTTCCGCGGCGCACATGACTTTATTCTGAACGGAGACAAGTCTGCTCACTGGGCCGTTTGCTTTTGGACCAAAAACACGGCTCCGTCGGTGACTTTTGGGACGATATAGGCGAACAGAAAACACAAGTGAAAGAGCATTTGGCCAGCCCAGAGAAGCCGAGCTGGGTGGCTTGAGTCTACATGGTTCTCATGTCGCGTTTAAGGCCAGCCCCCTGCTCGGTGTGGAGCTTCAATAGCGCAGAGCAGCGTCTACAGCAAACTACTCCTCGCAGACCGTGTGTGTGTGTACCGGACCAAACGACAGACAGACATGGCAGAAGTCGCACCAGCACCCGCTGCCGCCGCGCCGGCCAAGGCACCCAAGAAGAAGGCAGCAGCCAAGCCCAAGAAAGCGGGACCCAGCGTAGGCGAGCTCATCGTCAAGGCTGTGACCGCCTCCAAGGAGAGGAGCGGCGTGTCCCTGGCCACGCTCAAGAAGACGCTGGCGGCAGGCGGCTACGACGTGGAGAAGAACAACTCCCACGTCAAGATCGCAGTCAAGAGCCTCGTCACCAAGGGCACCCTGGTCCAGACCAAGGGCACCGGTGCATCCGGCTCCTTCAAGCTCAACAAGAAAGCCGTCGAGGCGAAGAAGCCCGCCAAGAAAGCCGCAGTCCCCAAAGTAAAGAAGGTGGCCGCCAAGAAGCCCGCCGCGGCGAAGAAGCCCAAGAAGGTAGCAGCAAAGAAGGCCGTCGCCGCAAAGAAGTCCCCCAAGAAGGCCAAGAAGCCCGCTACACCCAAAAAGGCCGCCAAGAGCCCCAAGAAGGTGAAGAAGCCGGCCGCAGCGGCCAAGAAGGCAGCCAAGAGCCCCAAGAAGGCTACAAAGGCAGCCAAGCCCAAAGCCGCCAAGCCCAAGGCAGCCAAGGCCAAGAAGGCAGCCCCCAAGAAGAAGTAAACCTATTACAAACAGTGTTCTACTCAACACATGTTGTACCACAAAAGGCTCTTTTAAGAGCCACCCACCTCTTTCCATAGAAAGCGCATTGATTTCCATGTACTACCTGTCGTGAAAAAGAAATTACGCACACTAGGCTACTTTTACGCACACAACATTGTCCCACTCTGGGTGTGTGCGAAGGGAGAGGCATATAATAGAGGGCCAAAATGGCTTAGAAATTCGAACTCACGAGTGCACCCTCACCAGCCATTTGTATATGAGCCACTGGGCTATTCCCGTTCAGAGGCAGGCTGCTGTGATGTGTTACAAGTGCCATGTAATAACAATAACAATACTATAGTGGCTTCGATTTCAAACTCAAGAGTGCACCCTCACCAGCTGTTTGTTTCCCATTTGGAGAGAAATAATGTGAGGATTTCATTTCGGACATTTTGGCGCTCACGCGAAATGACACAAAGTAACAAAGTCGGAGGGAAACAAAGTAGCCTCTCACTCGCTGCCTGTGGGTGGGAACCGGCTTAGGGCTGTCTGTCTGTCAGTCTGTCTGTCCCTCGCTCCAATTGGATAAGGCCACACAGGCCCGGTGGCCAATCGTTGCCTCTTGTGGCGATGTATAAGTACGGCTCTCGAAGTGGCGAGCGGCTCATTCAGACTTTCTGTGACTTTCTCAAGCTACCAATATGAGCGGAAGAGGCAAAACCGGAGGCAAGGCCAGGGCGAAGGCAAAGACCCGTTCATCCCGTGCCGGGCTCCAGTTCCCCGTGGGCCGTGTGCACAGGCTGCTGCGCAAAGGCAACTATGCCGAGCGTGTGGGCGCTGGCGCACCAGTCTACCTGGCCGCCGTGCTCGAGTACCTGACTGCTGAGATCCTGGAGTTGGCCGGCAACGCTGCCCGTGACAACAAGAAGACTCGTATCATCCCCCGTCACCTGCAACTGGCCGTCCGTAATGACGAGGAGCTGAACAAACTGCTCGGCGGTGTGACCATCGCTCAGGGTGGTGTGCTGCCCAACATCCAGGCAGTGCTACTCCCCAAGAAGACCGAGAAGGCAGTCAAAGCCAAGTAAATTCGCTACTGCGACTTCAACTTGACTACTCAACCCCCAAAGGCTCTTTTAAGAGCCAACCACCTAGCTCTCCAAAAGCGCAAAGTACCTTTCTATGACCGCCACACATTGAGTGGGTGTATACACAACTATTTCGACATTCTGTGCCCACATGAGGCCTTGCATGAACAACAACACCTACTAGGCCTCGTTTGCCATAGCAGGCTAGCATTAGATTACAACGTGGCTATAAGATGTCACTCTTGACTTTGGCGACTATTATTGTGCGTAAAGGGCCGGCGGCGTACTATTGCGTGCGCGCACCGGGGGTTTGAATTTTGGGGCGGCACGGAGAGGCCGGGCCTCCCGTCCAATGGCCAACGGAGGAGGCCTGCGCAACGGGCCAATCGGGGTGGTGGGGAGATGGTGTCCAATCAGCAGGCGCCACTGCCGGCTTTATAAACTTCACATAGGCATTTCGAGGCTATACTCCCGACTGTCAGAGAAGCGACAGGGCCAGAACCAAGCAATTTTTTTTGGAACTTGCCAAGTTTAAATAAGAGAGTCGGGGCAGAAGTGCAAACGCTATTCTCCTTGCGGAGATGGCGGAGTCGAAAAAGTATCGGGCGATTCCCAGGATGGGTATTGCCAACGCGATAAGGTTCGCATGGAGGGAAAAGGAGATGGAGCCCTTTGGAAGGGAGACGTTCGGGAGGAACATACTCATGGGGGTCCTGAAGCTGGAGGTAAAGGACGTGTTGTGCCTCCAGGCGAATCCCCTGGAAGGGGCATATGATGTCGTGCTCCACACGGAGGGGAAGCATGACGAGGTCATGGGAAGGGTGAAGGTGGTGGAGAAGGCTAGACCCATGTGCCACTATGAAGTGGCGAGCCTGGAGAGAAACGGCTTCAGAGTGGTGACTGTTAACATGTACAACCCGCATGTTAAGGAGGAGGAGGTGAGGGCCTTTCTGGGGAGGTACATGGACAATGTCTCCTCAGCAAGGCTCCTCAAGGACACGCTCGGGTTCTGGAACGGGAGGAGGAGTTTCCAGGCCTTATTAAAGGAAGACCCAGGGGGCCTGGGGGGGTACCTTCATCCTCCAGCAATGTTTTCCCTGGGGGCTGATAGGGGGACAGTATTTTATGCCCGTCAGCCTCCGTTCTGCAGACGCTGCATGACGTACGGACATAATTTCGCCTCATGTGGAGGGAGGAAGTGCAGGGTGTGTGGGTCAGGGGCGCACGAGGCGAAAGACTGTGGTGAGCCAAAGAAATGCCACGGGTGTGGATCATCAGCACATCTGTGGAGGGACTGCACGGCTCGCCACAAGTCGTATGCAGCGGCTGCAGGGGGGGGAGCAGGTGCAGGAGAGGGGGATGGGGGAGGAAGTGGAGAGGGAGTTCCAGACCCGAGCCAAGGGCCAGAGGGAAGTCCGGCTGCAACAGAGGAGGTGCCAGGAAAAGCAGCGGGAAGAGAGGAGGACGGGCAGAGGACGGCAGGAAAAGGACAGGAAGGAGAGGCGGGAACGGCGACGGCGACAGAGACAGAGGGGAGAGTGGGAGAGGAGGTGCCAGAGACGGAGCAGCGAGAGGAGGTCGGTGAGGTGCCGGCCCCAGCCCTGGAAGGAGAGGAGAAGGGGAGAGGGGCGATGCCGGAGGGGGGGAGTAGGGAGAGAGCGAGAGAAGGGGAGGAGGAGCTGAGGGAGGTGAGGGAGGAGCTGGGGGTTAGGGGGGTTATGGTTTCCCCGCTGTCGGTTCATACGAAGAAGAGAGGGAAGAGGAGGGGGAGGTCTGGGGATAGGAAGAGGGAGATGGGCGGGGGGGAAGAGGGGGAGGCGAAGCGAGTAATGGGAGAGAAGGGGGGAGGTGGGGAAGAAGCTCCCACGGCGCTGACCCCTCCCAATGCACAACTGCCGGGGGCACCCACTGGGGGGTGGCAGGGGGGGGCAGAGGACGTTGGATCCCCGGTGCTATTTCCAACCGTTTTCTGGGTTGATGGGATGGAGGAGGATGGTGGTGAGCCCAGGGATCAGGAAACCCGGGAGCCGAACACCATTCCGGCATCCTGGGCTGGGGAGATGGAGGAGAGTGGGGGGACGACACCTGAAGGGGGGTCGGAGGCACCGCTGGAGGAGATGGAGCAGGGGAGCATCAGGTGAGCCTCCTGTTTTGGTTTTTGAGTTTTGGGGAATATTATTGCGTGATGTGTAATATGTATTATGGCAGGGTTATTTTTGTTACGGTAAATGTGAGGGGAATAAGGGAGGGGGTTAAGAGAAGGGCGGTTTTTGGGTATTTAGAGGGGGTGGGTTTTGATGTTTGTTTTATACAGGAGGTTCACCTAAGGGATAGTGGGGATGTTTTAAGGTTTAGGAGGGAGTGGGACAAGGGGGAGTCGGTGTGGGGCATAGGGGGGGTTCATTCATCAGGGGTGGGATTATGTGTGGGAATAGGGAGGTGAAGGTGGAGGGCACTTTTGTGGGTATGCAGGGTAGGGTACTGGGAGCGGATGTCACGATAAGGGAGAGTAGATACAGGGTTATTGTGGTGTACGGGCCACAGTTGGCAACGGGCAGGAGGGAGATGGTGGACTGCCTGGAGCCGCTGTGTGCTACAAATAGACACTTGGTGATAGGGGGGGATTTCAATGTAGATATAGGGAGGGGGAGGGATAGTAGTGCAGGAGCCGTCGCCGGACTAATGGCAAGCCATGGTCTGGTGGATGGGGGCCTGCACACTGTTCCGGCGATGGCATGGCCAACATGGCGCAACTCTAGGGGGGTCGAGCGGAGGCTCGACTATATTTTCCTATCTAGGTCTCTGGGTCAGTTGTCTGGGCGCTTGTTGCCTGTGTTCTTTTCGGACCACGACGGGTGCTCCTGCAGGTGGGGGCACCAGTCTGTCTCTTCGGTAGGGGGGTACTGGAAGTTAGAACGGGAGGTGCTGGATGGGCAGGCTTTCGTCAACGCTTTTGTAGATTTTTTTAGGGGGCTTGAAGGCCTCCGGTCCATGTGTGAGGGGGTGTTAGAGTGGTGGGAAATAGTGAAGGTGAGGATGAGGGTTTTTATAATAGGACAGTGGAAGAGGAAAAAGAGGGAGGAAAGGAGGGAGGTGGATCATATCCAGAGGCTGCTAGAACTCGAGCTTGAGGCAGGCAACCTCGGCGGGTCGGCAGACTGGGAGAGATCCGCTGCCCTAAAGGCGCAGCTAAGGGAGGTGCATGAGCGGAAGGCTCGCGCTTTCTTGATGCGGGCGCGTAGTGGTTTTATAGAACACGACCGAAACATGTTCGGCCGTGTTCTTTAAATCAGTAAGGGAAAGGCAGAGTAGGAAGGTAATGTATGGGGTTAGGGAAGAAAGCGGTAGAGTAGTGAGAGAGACGGAGGAAATGGTCAAGGTGACCACGGAGCATTTCCGAGGTTTCTTTCAAGAGAGGGCAGTAGATGTAGAGCAGGGCAATGTGTTTTTAGAACACCTGTCCCGGCAAGTGCCGGAGGACATTAGAAAAGCAATGGAGGCTGAGATCTCCCTAGAAGAGGTTGAGAGCGCCCTCAGGAGGATGGGAAAAGGGAAGGTGCCCGGGATGGATGGGCTGCCGGCTGAGTTTTACCTCAAGTTTTGGGGTATACTTGGGCCAGTAGTCCTCGAAGTCTTGAAGGCCATCCTCGAGACAGGGGTTCCGGGGGGATCGATGGCCGTAGGTGTGCTGTCACTTCTGTACAAGAAGGGGGACGCCACAGATCTCGGCAACTGGCGGCCGTTGACCATGCTGTGCGTAGACTACAAGCTACTTGCGAAGGTTCTAGCGGACCGGTTGCGCACAGCCCTTCCCTACGTCGTCCATGAGGATCAGACGTGTGGGATAGAGGGACGCTCTATTAGGTGGAACCTGAGTTTGATCAGGGACTCCATTGCTTGGGCAGAGGATAGAGGGCTGCCGCTAATGGTAGCAGCACTCGACCAGGCTAAAGCTTTTGATCGAGTGAATAGATCTTTTCTTTTCAGGGTGTTAGGCAGATTAGGTTTTGGGGAGAAGTATATAGGGTGGATCCGTGCTTTATATGTCGGAGCAGGGTGCCGGGTGAACGTAAACGGTCACATGGGTGACGTTTTTGACCTTGAGTCTCGGCACTCCTCTTCGTTCTGTACATGGAGCCTCTGGGGGCTGCCATTAGGGCAGACACAGGGGTGGAGGGCATGCTTATCCCTGGAAGCGGTGGGCTGCATGTTAAGATGACCCAGTACGCAGACGACACTTCCTTGTTGCTATGCAAGGACTCGTGCCTGACTAGGTCCCTTGCCATCATAGGGGAATTCACCCGAGCGTCGGGAGCGGTCCTCAATCACGCTAAGTCATCCGTTAAGTATTTCGGAAGATGGCGTGGGAGGACGGATGTGCCTGGGGGGTTATCTCTCTGTAGTGGGGCCCTGAAGATTCTCGGGGTCCTTTTTGAGACCTCTGGCTCAGCGACGCTGAACTGGAACAGATGCATCGCAGTGGTGCAGAGGAAGGTGGGGATGTGGAGGGCTAGGTCATTGTCTTTTATAGGCAAGGTCCTGGTCCTCAAGGTGGGTGTGTTGCCATCACTATTGTATATGGCATACGTCTACCCATTGCCAGAGAGTCTGAGAGTGCCTCTAGTGAGGCTGGTGTTCCAGTTCATGTGGGGTGGCAGGCAAGAGTATGTCGCGAGGGTACGCATGCTCTGTCCCATCGGGGAGGGAGGTAGGGGGGTACCACATTTCCCCCTCAAGCTGGATTCAATTTTTGTTTCATATTTGTTGACTGAGCTGGCTCATCCGGTAATACACCCGTCTGGTTACCTCCTGCGGGTGTTCTTCTCTTACCAGGCGAGAAGCGTAATGGTGTGGACTAACACGGGTCCTCGGGCAGAACAGCTGCCGTGGCACTTTGGCTATGCGGCCAAGTGGCTGCGTGGTCACCCCGAGGTTGAAGTAGCCCGAGTAGGTTTAGATCACAGGCACCTGTACGAGGAGGTGAGACGGGGAGGGTGTCCCGGGCCGGTATTGGGTATCCCGGCTGTGGTTTGGGAAGGAGTGCAGGTGCGAGGTCTGGATAACAGGCTCAAGGACCTGAATTGGTTGAGCCTCCATAAGGGCTTGCCCGTACGTTCCATCTTGTACGGGCGTGGCTTGACTCGATCCCCCACCTGCCCAAGGCCAACTTGTGGCGGGGAGGAGACGGTGCGCCATGTTTTTTGGGACTGTGCTTTCGCTGGGGTAGTGTGGGCTAGGGCACAGGGTCTGATAGGCAGGGTGAGAGGGGATTTTGTGGTTACATGGGCTAGGGTAGAGAGAGGGGTAGGGAGAGCGAGGGGGACGGTTAGGGACAGGTTTCTGCTCTGGCTTCTCATAAGCCTCTTTAAACAGGGTTTGTGGGAGGCTAGGCAGAAATTGGAAAGGACAGGGGGAGAAGGGGGTGTGGAGGGGATAGTGAGGAGGGTGGAGAGAAATTTGAGGGGGAGGATGAAGGGAGAGGAGAAGAAGTGGGGGCAGCATGCTGCTCGGGAGAGGTGGAAGGGGGGTTTAGGATTAGTGTAGAGGGGGGGTTTAGGTTTAGTATAGAGGGGTAGGGAGGAGGGTGTGTTTTTTGTGGCAGGGTAAAAAGGGGAGGGGAGGTGCTCCCCTGAGGTGTATCTAGTGTTATAGTTTGATTTTTGTTTGGTTTCTCATAGTCCTATGTGGCGTAGCCGGTATACATGATGTGATTTCTATGTTTAATTTCACGTAGTCCTATGTGGCTTAGCCGGTATACATGATGTGATTTCTATGTTTATTTTCTCGTAGTCCTAGGTGGCTCAGTGGGGTAGAGCATGGCGTTTGTAGTGGGTTCGGAACCCGAAGCCGCCCATATGTAAAATGTATGCAAGCATGACGGTAAGTACAGCGTCTGCTAAATGGCATAGTGTAGTTTTTTCTTATTATGATGGGGTTGTTGGTTGGTTAATAGTGATTGGGTGGTGGAAAGAGGAGGGTGAGAGGATACTGGTGTGAGAATGGTGTGGCGTGATGCAAATATTGTATTGTATTGAAATTGAATGATTTATGATGTATGGTTTTTGTACGTTTTTAATAAAAACCCTTAAATCAGAACCAAGCAAACCGCTCGCAAATCCACCGGTGGCAAAGCCCCTAGGAAGCAGCTCGCCACTAAGGCTGCTCGCAAGAGTGCCCTGGCTACCGGCGGTGTGAAGAAGCCTCACCGTTACAGGCCCGGCACCGTGGCTCTGAGAGAGATCCGTCGTTACCAGAAGTCCACTGAGCTGCTCATCCGCAAGCTGCCCTTCCAGCGCCTGGTGCGAGAAATCGCCCAGGACTTCAAGACCGACCTGCGCTTCCAGAGCTCCGCCGTGATGGCCCTGCAGGAGACTAGCGAGGCTTACCTGGTCGGCCTGTTCGAGGACACCAACCTGTGCGCCATCCACGCCAAGCGGGTGACCATCATGCCCAAGGACATCCAGCTGGCCCGCCGTATTCGCGGAGAGCGCGCATAAATGAGGATGACCTGAACTTCAAAATCCCCCAAAGGCTCTTTTAAGAGCCACCTCCATATTTCCATCAAAAAGGCACAATTGTTCCATGTATACACGCACCTCTACATTAGCCACCATGTATGTTGTTCACTAACACGTCTAAAAGCTACGTATTGCACCTTTTAGTTGCCTGAAGTCTAGCTTCAATGTTTGTGTGTGTGTGTGTGTATATACACAACCATCTGGCATCATCCACTTCCTTTGGACTATAGTAGCACAGTAAAATGTTTAACAAAGGAGGGGAAAAAGAAACGAGTGATAATATAGGCCGAATAGTAACAAGAATTGTGTTCAGATGAATAATTGACACTATTAGTTGTGTGTAATAATAGCCTTGCATGCAGTCAAGAAAAAACATTGCATGCCAACTGACTTTGAGAGTCCCATGTTGCAGTGCTGCTGAGAGACTCATGCAGAGGCCACAACATTACAGTGGAGCACGGAGGACATCTTGTGGTTACATTCGGGTACTGCACATCATGGTGATTCCCTTTTTGTTTTAGTCCTGGGGTTCCCAAGGGGTGCGCATTTTGCGTTTTGCCCTAGCACTCCACAGCTGATTCTAATACTCCCAGCTTGATGATGATGAGTTGATTCTTTGAATCAGCTGTGTAGCGCTAGGGCAAAAACTCCCAAAACGTGGCCAGAGTTTGGGAAACCCTGCTTTAGGCTAATACTAGCCTATTAGGATGACTTGGTTCGATCGCTTTAATGCCAACTGCTGAACTCTGGTTTTCACGAATTACTTGTCCCAGGTGAGCATTATGAATCCAATAGCAAAACAAATGTTTCTAAATTGCTCAATAGTCAAAAAAGGGCAGGTAACGATGGGTTCTCAGCAATATTTCACCCACAACCAATCACTACTCAAGCATAGACATTAGGATCATCAACAAATATTCCTAAGTCATACTACCAAAGGGTTGTAACGAAATGGATTTGTCTGTTCAATGCAAGTTCAACGTCAAAGACAAAGTGCATCACCACAACAAACGTGTCTTTAGATACACTGTAAAAAATGACTTTGTGGAATGTACTCAAACTATTACAGTCAACAAAAGCACACGTCATATTATTGAGTAGATCTTTTTGCTTGTTTTTATGAGTAGATAAGCTTGAGTAAGTTGTTTAGATGTGGTCCAATACATTGAGTAAAGATGATAGAGGTAAAAAAGTATTATATTACGTTGATTCAACTCAAATAGACATTGTGTTATTTTACCTGAATGATTCATCCTATTATGTATTTAGACCAAGTGAGAAAAATGTTCACATTTTTACTTTGGATTCACTCAATCAGATCCCTTAAGAGAAAAGGTATCCGGACACCGGGAATCCATTTATTTAAACATCAACGGTTTGCAAAACATCTGTTATTATGATTTGACAAATTACGGATTTGCAATCAACACTGCAGGTAAATCCTGATTGCTGCAGGTAGGCAAAACCGTAGAAATAGGAACTACAACACTAACTAGTATAGGATCTCTGTGGGCAGAACCATTACTTACGAGAGATACAATGGAGCTTCAACCCCATAGACGTCACAGGGAAAAAAATATTCTCATAGTAACCATGGACACCTATGGAAATGGAGGCTCAAATAGCTCGTGTTTGCACTGTGGGATATTTTTCAAACTACAATGCCAAAACAATGAACAACCCCAATAATCTAAACACTTTTACTCGTTTGTTCCTATAACATTTCTCTGTTCACGAGCACTGCTGATGGATGCCACCTATATTACTTTGGTCATTTTTCCTTTAACCCATTAATGTTGTAGGTGTGCCTTTTTTCAACAGTTCCCAATAGAAATCTGTACCGCACCTGCTGCAATTTCAACCTCTAAATGGCCGCCTATGAAAAGCCAAGTGACATTTACTCCTGATGTACCGACTGTACCGACTGACCTGTTGCAACCTCTACAACCACTGTGCTTATTATTTGACCCTGCTGGTCGTCTATGAACGTTTGAACATCTTGGAGAGAAATGTGCCCTTAATGGCCACGTACTGTTATAATCTCTACCCGGCACAGGCAGAAGGGCACCGGCCACCCCTCAGAGCCTGGTTGTTCTCTAGGTTTGTGCCTTTCTAGGGAGTTTTTCCTAGCCACCGCGTTTCTACATCTGCATTGCTTGCCGTTTGGGGTTTTAGGCTGGGTTTCTGCATAGCACTTTGTGACATCTGTTGATGTGAAAAGGGCTTTATAGATCCACTTCATTGATTGATTGATTGATTGATGGTAGAATTGTCAAAATACCAGTGGTAAAAGGTGTGTACCTTGATGAAACCTCAAAATGGTACAACGGATTCAAAAATGGAAATTTCAAACCGCAACTGTATGAGAACAAAATGGACATTACATTTTACAATGACATCCTTCATTAAAAACACCTATTTGGTATCTCTTGTATACAAAAACACAATGGAAAATACCGTGGCAGTGACCCTTTAAAACACACCTTGCAGAATAAACGTGTCTTCCTTACCCTCTAACCTCTTTAGCCTAGATGACCGCCACGGGCCCATCGGGGACGGGGTCCCAGACCGCAATGTGCTCGAGCCCCGCCTCTCGGTGACCATCCCCCGGTAGGCAGAGGTTGGTCCCAGCACAGATTCTGTGGCCCAGGAGGCTTCACCGACAACAAGCGGGCCTGTGGTAGAGGACACCGTTCCTGACCTGCTACCAGAAAAAATGAAGGGAGAGAAGAGTTCCAAAAGGCACCTCAGCGTTTAACTACGAAGGTGTTACAAAGTAACCCTGACATTCAGTCTATGACAATTGTCCTCTGGCCTGTCATTCTGCTTAAGACAGTCATTTGTTCTTGAGGCCTGTCATCTTGACTGTGAGCTTTGAGCAGTCCAGCTCCACAAACACTTTCTGGAATGCCTTGAACGTGTACTCCGGCTTTTAGGGGTGGCTGAGATTCAGAGCATACAGTGAGGGGAAAAAGTATTTGATCCCCTGCTGATTTTGTACGTTTGCCCACTGACAAAGACATGATCAGTCTATAATTGTAATGGTAGGTTTATTTGAACAGTGAGAGACAGAATAGCAACAAAATCCAGAAAAACGCATGTCAAAAATGTTATAAATTCTTTTGCATTTTAATGAGGGAAATAATATTTGACCCCTCTGCAAAACATGACTTTGATTGCCAACAAGGGTTTCGCCACCAAGTACTGAGGTCAGACGTTTCTTGTAGTTGGCCACCAGGTTTGCACACATCTCGGGAGGGATTTTGTCCCACTCCTCTTTGCAGATCTTCTCCAAGTCATTAAGGTTTCGAGCCTGACGTTTGGCAACTCGAACCTTCAGCTCCCTCCACAGATTTTCTATGGGATTAAGGTCTGGAGACTGGCTAGGCCACTCCAGGACCTTAATGTGCTTCTTCTTGAGCCACTCCTTTATTGCCTTGGCCGTGTGTTTTGGGTCATTGTTATGCTGGAATACCCATCCACGACCCATTTTCAATGCCCTGGCTGAGGGAAGGAGGTTCTCACCCAAGATGACGGTACATGGCCCCGTCCATCATCCCTTTGATGCGGTGAAGTTGTCCTGTCCCCTTAGCAGAAAAACACCCCCAAAGCATAATGTTTCCACCTCCATGTTTGACGGTGGGGATGGTGCTCTTGGGGTCATAGGCAGCATTCCTCCTCCTCCAAACACGGCGAGTTGAGTTGATGCCAAAGAGCTCGATTTCGGTCTCATCTGACCACAACACTTTCACCCAGTTCTCCTCTGAATCATTCAGATGTTCATTGGCATACTTCAGACGGGCCTGTATATGTGCTTTCTTGAGCAGGGGGACCTTGCGGGCGCCGAAAAGGATTTCAGTCCTTCACGGCGTAGTGTGTTACCAATTATTTTCTTGGTGACTATGGTCCCAGCTGCCTTGAGATCATTGACAAGATCCTCCCGTGTAGTTCTGGGCTGATTCCTCACCGTTCTCATGATCATTGCAACTCCACGATGTGAGATCTTGCACGGAGCCCCAGGCCAAGGGAGATTTACAGTTCTTTTGCGTTTCATCCATTTGCGAATAATCGCACCAACTGTTGTCACCTTTTCACCAAGCTGCTTGGCGATGGTCTTGTAGCCCATTCAAGCCTTGTGTAGGTCTACAATCTTGTCCCTGACATCCTTGGAGAGGTCTTTGGTCTTGGCCACGGCGGAGAGTATGGAATCTGATTGATTGCTTCTGTGGACCGGTGTCTTTTATACAGGTAACACGCTGAGATTAGGAGCATTCCCTTTATGAGTGTGCTCCTAATCTCAGCTCGCTACCTGTATAAAAGACACCTGGGAGCCAGACATCTTTCTGATTGAGAGGGGGTCAAATACTTTTTTCCTCATTAAAATGCTAATCAATTTATAACATTTTGGACATGCGTTTTTTTCTGGAATTTTTTGCTGTTATTCTGTCTTTCACTGTTCAAATAAACCTACCATTCAAATTATAGACTGATTATTTCTTTGTCAGTGGGCAAACGTACAGAATCAGCAGGGGATCAAATACTATTTTCCCCTCACTGTATGTCATGCCAAGAAGAATGGCAGAAGCCTTTGCAAAACTCAGACCGGTGATCACTTAAGGATGACGCCTACCTCCTCTGGACCATCACTCGCCACGGCACCCTCCTAGTTGATAGCATAGATTTCCTTTACATGTTCTTGCAGGAAATGACCCCCCTCAGCTTCCTGTAAAATAAATAACACACAAATACAGACATTCTGTCAATGTGGGGAACACATTTTATTGCACCTGGACTACGACATGCCCTTATTTGTTATCAGATTGCAGTGAACTTTCTCTCCCTCTCACACACACCCACACACACACGTCATCGAATATTCATGGAGGAAAATGCTTTATTGCCCCCACATGGTAGTCTTTAATGAGGCCACCTCCAGTAAAGCTGAACAATAATTCCTCACTGAACTCACATCATGACCCTGATATAGAATAAAATCACAGATCTCATTGGATTCAATCTGTGCATGTGAAATCTATGAAATCACCGACCCAAGTATCCTATATTAGCAAAAGGTGTACAATGCTTGGGTAGCACAGCGGGGCCTGTGGCTTAAATTGCAGCACCGAACATCAGCCAGCTAAATACAAAACAGTGCATTTTTCCTGAGGATACTTTACCATCCAGCATGACCCGCAATCTGTCTGAAAGTACTCCTCCCTTGGAATGGAATAAGGACAGCAGCTTAGGGGTGTCCTGCATAAACCTTGCCTCAAGATGCTTTGCGGTGAGCCTGTGGAATTGTTCATTGATCTGAAAGACAAATACTGAAATATCATCAAGCAAGGCTCATAACAAAGAGGTTTGTCATAGTGAAGACATATCATTTGGCATTTTCTTTTTTTGCCTGCTGACTCACCTGAGAGGCTTCTAAACAGAGCAGGCTATCTGTCTTTCATGTCTTCAACACTGGGACACTGGTTGATCACTTCCTGTCTTTTGGCGTGCAAATGTATTGGTCATATTTCCTGGAATCACCCTTGTGTGGTCCTTCTTTGCATGTTACTAATTCTATTCTCTGAGCGGCCACATCTGTTAAAAGAAGAATCTAGACGACTAAACATAACCATTAACCCATTTTATCAAGACCCTGCAACTACAACAAGTAGCTACGAATTGTGACAAAATTGATTATTTCCATAGCCATTACAGCAGCTAGCTTTTAGCTAACGTACGTTAGCAATCAAGGGCTGACACACGATTGATATGCTACTAGCTAGCTCGCGCTAATACACATGGGCAGACAAACCTAAATTAGCTAACGTTAGCTTAGCAAGTAACCTAGCTAGCACAAGCACCCTTATGTTAGCTAGCTACCTTCTAGCTAAAGGTAGTATGACAAAAAAGAGGACGAGGAAACGTAGCGTGGAACCCCGTATTCTCGGCATATTCAACAGGGTTTTAAATAATTCATTACCTTCAACAGTGTTATCTTGTGATCAAGCCATCAATGTTAGGTGATTATTGGTGGTGTCAAAATGTTAGCTAACGGGTTAGCAATTAGCAAGTTTGACATTTCAGTGGAAATACTACTATTATCAGCTTTTTGATGAGCGGTTTTGGAAAAAAAACGTCACGTATTATCGCAATTCGGCCCCAAGTTATTGGCCACCTTACTATTCAGTTCCATTACAAGATATATCCGTTCAATTTTGTTCAAGAAGAGACACACCGACCGCGTACCGGAAGTGTTTGACTAGTTGGCTAGGCTTCCGGTAAAAAATAATGATTTGCCTGTCCACTTTTCATTGCGTGGCCCTCTTGAGGACGATTAAAAAATGGTCCATCACCAACATATTCAGTGTTGTAACCAAATAATGTCTCATCATTTGTTTTACAGATTCATCTTATGTTGTGAGAAAGTAGATAACAGTTGAATTCTAAAATATGAGTATTAATAATTTACATCAAATAAACCTTTAATTTCAGTTATGTGCATTGACATAAACAATGAAAACACTTGGAGTTTGTTGCAGAGATGCACTTGGAAAGTAAAGGAAGAACTACACAAGAGTGGTTCCATAAATATATATATATATTACATTTTAGACTTTTATTTTTTTGTACAAATAAATAATTTCATCTGAACACAAACAATTCAATCTCGACCAATGGTCACAAAAATCACAATAATAATCCAGCTCCACCGCTACCTCTTGATCCCACTGCACACACCTGCAGTGGAACCAGTGCTGACAGAAGTCACAGCACAACCATGGCACCTCGGATCTACACTCCTGAGAGGAGCTTGCAGGCGGATCACGCTCCCCGCAGCGAGCACAGCAGGTGGTCTTCTTTTATACCAAATAATACAAATGGATTAATATGGTTTTACAAAATGTAGAAGTTCTTCAGCAACAATAGTAATTGATACAACTGAGAGAGAGAGAGAGAAAAACAGATGAAGTACCTGAGAGCGGTGCCATGGGTGGCGTGACCGCTGGAGCTTTTCTCTTCCTTCTCTGTGCTGCAGTTTGAGAAAAAGTACTGTTAGACAGAGCATGTTTCATGAAAACCCTTTTCAACTTTTTTACACCAATACCTCTGGAGGAAGCTGCAGAGGTTTTGGAGGAGGTGGAGATGACTTGAGGGCTGGTGCTATGCACTGTAGATATGTAAAGAGAGATTCTGTTGTTTACATTGCTGTTGTATAAAACACATAACAAACAGTCATTTCTTCGTAATTTAACACGCGTTTACCTGTGGAGGTGGCGGTATTCAAATTGCAGGGGGCCAGGGACACCAGACGAGGCCGCTAAGGTGGTGTGATCAGGGGAGTCTGAGGAGGCAGTTGGTCCAGAGGAGGCCGTGTTGGTGGTGACAGACAGGGTGGGTGGGTGGTGTGCATCGCGGTGGCGGTGGACAAAACCGCCGACGATGGCTTGGAGGAGCCGGTGTTTGTAACGGTGGGGTTGAGGGGCCGACGACGGTGTGGCCGGGAGAGTAGGCACGTGGCCTTCTGCAGCTGGGGACTCCGGCGGCTCCTACAGGTGTTGCACACCGGGAGGCACTGGCAGTGGTGATACAGCTGTCAGGAGTGGTTCCAGCAGGGGGTCCTGCAGAGGCGATGGCGCCAATGGTCTCATCCACGGCAGCCCTCTCCTGTGCCCTCTGTGTTCTGAGGGCTGCCCGACGCTCTTTCCCCTCTCCTTCTCACCCCTCTCCTGCCACCGGCACGTGTATTCCTCCCCGGTGAGGCACGTGGCGATCACAGCGACTCTTCTGTATCGGTCCAGCCGATACTTCAGGACAGTAAGGATGTGCCCCAGGTCCTTCGCTATCAGCCCACCCTCTATTAGAGGGTGCTCTTCTAGAGCTAGGCCTGGGACTGGAGCAGGGACTGGGACTGGAGATGGGGCTGAGGGTCCTCCTGCGGTCGCTGGGGAGGAGGCGCTGACGGATGGCACAGTGCTGCTGGTTCCAGGAGAGGCGGTGGTGGGACTCAGTAGGGACCGAGACAACATTAAACGGGACCCTTCAATGGCTGAAGGGTCAAGAAGGGAAGAGGGCACACTTCTTAAACCCTTCCACCACATAGCGCATGTCCTTGCATCGCTGGTACGAGTAGCGGAATACTCTGGCAAATTCTGATTTGTTTACCATGTAGGAGTGGTCAAAATGGCTATGGTCTCCAGCTACCTCGGAGAACTCAGCCTTTAAAGGGCCAAAGTATGCCACGTCCAGCGGCTGCAGGACACGGGTGCAGTGTGGTGGAAGACAAAGAAGTATAACCCCTTCCCTTAGTGCCGCCGCGATCACCTCCGGGTCCATGTGGCTCTTGTGCCCATCGAAGAGGAGAAGGAGAGGGCGCTCCTTCACTGCATGCTTAAAGAAGTGCAGAAACCACTTCCTGAACAGGTCCCCGTCAATGTAGCCACTGCTAGCCAAGGCTTGGAGGGGGGCCTCCCAGTGTGTAGTGGCCACCGGGGAAACATCCTCCCCAGCTGCGTTGAAGCAGGCCAGCACTGTGATGTGCTCCTTGGTCCCAGGAGCCTGCTGGTACACGTGTTTTGCGCCCCGGGGAGCCAGCACTTTGTGCCTGCTCTGGTCGCTACGAAACCCAGACTCATCGCAGTTGTAGATTTGTCTGGGTTTCTCCCTCAACCCACTCTCCACCAAGTGCTTCTCATAAGAAGCGAAGAAGGTGTCCGTCGTCGGACGTGTGGCACACTCAGCACTCCCCCTGTCCTGGGTGTCCAGCCTCCTCATGCTCAGGATCATGTGCCTCCTCCTGAACATTTCCCACCACCGCTTCCCCAGTGGCGGGATTGTTTCCCCTGGGTGCCGAAACCTACAATAGAATAGAATAGAATATATACAGTGGGGGAAAAAAGTATTTAGTCAGCCACCAATTGTGCAAGTTCTCCCACTTAAAAAGATGAGAGGCCTGTAATTTTCATCATAGGTACAAGTCAACTATGACAGACAAAATGAGATTTTTTTTCTCCAGAAAATCACATTGTAGAATTTTTTATGAATTTATTTGCAAATTATGGGGAGCTCGAGGTGATTTAGTCCTCCAACCGCTAGAGAGTGTCAGAGGTTAGGGGGAAATTAGCTACAAGTTAGCTAGCTAGTTAGCTAGTCTAGGCTACGTTAGCTAGTAACACATGACCAAACGAGAGCTCGCTAACCATCGGTCACATACGACCCAACAAATGCGCAGACAAAACATGTAATAAAAAAACTGTCATTACAATAATGCACATTTGGCCAGCATAGATTTGACTTGCAAAAGCGGCTGATTTTTGCGCATAATTTCCTGTATTTATGTTAAATTCTTTGGAATACATTCACCACACTAAATCATGTTCACATGCACAAACAAATAATTTATTTCAAGATTTAAAGTTTAAGGGAGTGAGTACTCAATTGGACGACATTTCATTGTTACATACCTAGTCTCAGCTCAGCTTATTATCAGACTTCTTGAGGTAGTGACCGTTTCAACTCCTGTTGTCTTTCGCAGCAATAGTATCTCTTCTTCTGTCACTAACTTCGGGGTGCAGCGCATATGGTTCAGTGGCGCTCATCAGCGCCATCTACCGTCGGGGAGTTTGAAAAAAGGAACGAACGAGTCTCTGATCTTGTCAATATCAGCATTTTGCTCTACTTACCGTGAAGTAAAATCATAATAGTCATCATCATAATAGTAGTACATTACAGTATATATTTGAGTAAAATAGTACAATTTAAAGGGAGTATGTCAGGGTCAATTACTGACAAATGAGAACACACTAATCCTCAGGGGTCATTTTGGGGCAAAACGCACCAATTTGTGAAGGTTTTGTTTTGATTGAAGAGCAAGAAAAGTATTAATTGGTTCCACTTCTTTCCCTTCTAAATGCGTTTGCCTAAGGACAGCCAGTATACACATATCTAAATGTTATAAAATATTGTTGTTTTTTTTGCCACTCAGAACACAGACATTTACCTTAAGGGGAGTTACCCTCATTTTAGAATTCCCACCCATACATTTTCATGACAGTGTTCCTAATCTGCAGTAGGCAAAGCAGTTGAAAATCGGTAGGTTAACACCAAACCGTGAAGTGATTATGAATTCAGAGCAGTCGGATTAGGTCATAGTCAAATACATTTGAACAAATGAACAACAATATCACACGGAAAGTGATGTGAGCATTGCATTGTGGAAAGCAATGACTTTACAAGAACATGTATTGCAATGCGAAGCATGTATTTCTAGATTAAACACTGATTCTGTGTGGTGAATAAGTACCTGTATGATTTGGTGTGCTCTACTTGAACATGTGCTTAGAGTTTTGAAACCACTGCCTATATGATGAGCTGTTGTTGTATTTTTTTTTTACCACATACTTATGAAAATTGCACCGATTGAGAGATGATGGCTCTCTGAGCCTACGGTGAAGAGTACTTCTGATCCAGCAGGTGGTGCTAAGATCCCTCCCTATATTACTTGAATGATGAGTTGACTTATTCCTTATAGCTCCTAATGATTTTAAGGCCAGTGTTGGCAAACATTACTTCTGCTCCAGCAGGTGGCCATGAAATCCCTCCCTAGATGACTTGACTGACCAGTTAGTTGATGGACTCCTTATAGCTCTTAATGATTTTAAGCAGAGTGTTGGCCACATGACTTCTGGTCCAGCAGGTGCCTTTTATTTCAACGCCTCAGGCAAGTAAAACGTGCAATACGTAGCTTTTAGACGGGTTAGTTAACAACATACATGGTGAGAAATGTAGAGGTGCGCATATATAATAAGCCATTTAACAGACGCTTTTATCCAAAGCGACATACAGTCATGTGCGCATACATTTATACGTCCCGGGGATCGAACCCACTACCCTGGCGTTACAAGCGCCATGCTCTACCAATTTAGCTACAGAGGACCACGAATAAATATATCAATTGTGCCTTTTTGATGGAAATATGGAGGTGGGATTTTGGAGATCAAGTCATAATTTATGCGCGCTCTCTGCGAATAAGGCGGGCCAGCTGGATGTCCTAGGACACGATGGTCACCCTCTTTGCGTGGATGGCACACAGTTTGGTGTCCTCGAACAGACCGACCAGGTAAGTCTCGCTAGCCTCCTGCAGGGCCATCACGGCGGAGCTCTGGAAGCGCAGGTCGGCGATTTTTCTCCACAGGCGCTGGAAAGGCACAATGCGGATGAGCAGCTCAGTGGCCCTTTGGTAACGACGGATCTCTCTGAGACACGGTGCCGGGCCTGTAACTGGGAGGCGCTCCTGCGTGCAGACTTGGCGTTGAGCTGCTTCCTGTAGGCTTTGCCAAGGGTGAATTTGCAGTCAGCGTATAGCCTCGAAATGCCCATGTGAAATGTATAAAGCCGGCAGTGGCATCTGCTGATTGGACACCATCTCCCCACCACCCCGATTGGCCCATTGCGGAGGACTCCTCTGTCGGTTACTGGAAGGGATGCTTTGCTTCTTTTTTTTAGGACCGCGCGCCCAACACAATACACTGGGCACCCAAAACAATAGTACACTAAGCGCGTGCGTACAATAGCACACTGCTGGCCCTTTGCGCGCAATAATAGTCGTCAAAGTCAAGAGTGAAATATTGTGTTATATTTTAATGCTAGCCTGTTATGGCAAACGAGGCCAATGGTACACTGCCTGCACACAACTACACACTGCACGCCGGCAAAAGCACACTGTGCGCGCGCAACAGCACACTGACGGCCCTTTATGCGGAATAATGGTCTCCAAAGTCCAGAGTGAAATCTTGTGTTCTAATCTAATGCTTGCCTGCTATGGCAAACGAGGCCTAGTAGGTGTTATTGTTCATTCATGGCCTCATGTGGGAACATGATATAGTGCCATGTACAGTGGGGAAAAAAAGTATTTAGTCAGCCACCAATTGTGCAAGTTCTCCCACTTAAAAAGATGAGAGAGGCCTGTAATTTTCATCATAGGTACACGTCAACTATGACAGACAAATTGAGAAGAAAAAAATCCAGAAAATCACATTGTAGGATTTTTAATGAATTTATTTGCAAATTGTGGTGGAAAATAAGTATTTGGTCACCTACAAACAAGCAAGATTTCTGGCTCTCACAGACCTGTAACTTCTTCTTTAAGATGCTCCTCTGTCCTCCACTCATTACCTGTATTAATGGCACCTGTTTGAACTTGTTATCAGTATAAAAGACACCTGTCCACAACCTCAAACAGTCACACTCCAAACTCCACTATGGCCAAGACCAAAGAGCTGTCAAAGGACACCAGAAACAAAATTGTAGACCTGCACCAGGCTGGGAAGACTGAATCTGCAATAGGTAAGCAGCGTGGTTTGAAGAAATCAACTGTGGGAGCAATTATTAGGATATGGAAGACATACAAGACCACTGATAATCTCCCTCGATCTGGGGCTCCACACAAGATCTCACCCCGTGGGGTCAAAATGATCACAAGAACGGTGAGCAAAAATCCCAGAACCACACAGGGGGACCTAGTGAATGACCTGCAGAGAGCTGGGACCAAAGTAACAAAGCCTACCATCAGTAACACACTACGCCGCCAGGGACTCAAATCCTGCAGTGCCAGACGTGTCCCCCTGCTTAAGCCAGTACATGTCCAGGCCCGTCTGAAGTTTGCTAGAGTGCATTTGGATGATCCAGAAGAGGATTGGGAGAATGTCATATGGTCAGATGAAACCAAAATATAACTTTTTGGTAAAAACTCAACTCGTCGTGTTTGGAGGACAAAGAATGCTGAGTTGCATCCAAAGAACACCATACCTACTGTGAAGCATGGGGGTGGAAACATCATGCTTTGGGGCTGTTTTTCTGCAAAGGGACCAGGACGACTGATCCGTGTAAAGGAAAGAATGAATGGGGCCATGTATCGTGAGATTTTGAGTGAAAACCTCCTTCCATCAGCAAGGGCATTGAAGATGAAACGTGGCTGGGTCTTTCAGCATGACAATGATCCCAAACACACCGCCCGGGCAACGAAGGAGTGGCTTCGTAAGAAGCATTTCAAGGTCCTGGAGTGGCCTAGCCAGTCTCCAGATCTCAACCCCATAGAAAATATTTGGAGGGAGTTGAAAGTCTGTGTTGCCCAGCAACAGCCCCAAAACATCACTGCTCTAGAGGAGATCTGCATGGAGGAATGGGCCAAAATACCAGCAACAGTGTGTGAAAACCTTGTGAAGACTTACAGAAAACGTTTGACCTGTGTCATTGCCAACAAAGGGTATATAACAAAGTATTGAGAAACTTTTGTTATTGACCAAATACTTATTTTCCACCATAATTTGCAAATAAATTCATTAAAAATCCTACAATGTGATTTTCTGGATTTTTTTTCTCATTTTGTCTGTCATAGTTGACGTGTACCTATGATGAAAATTACAGGCCTCTCTCATCTTTTTAAGTGGGAGAACTTGCACAATTGGTGGCTGACTAAATACATTTTTTCCCCACTGTATGTAAGAAATAGTCGACATAATTGTGTATACACCCACTCAATTGGTTGGCTCTTAAAATAGCCTTTGGAGGTTGAGTTGTCAAGTTGAAGCCGCTGTAGCGAATTTACTTGGCTTTGACGGTCTTCTTGGGGAGTAGGTAATGGGGAATGATGTGAGGCTTCTTGTTTGCACGGGCAACGTCTCAGCAACTCCAGGATCTCAGCAGTCAGGCACTCGAGCACGGCAGCCAGGTAGACTGGTGCGACAGCACCCACACGCTCGGCGTAGTTGCCTTTGCGCATCAGCCTGGGCATCTCGTAATCCATCTTGATTTAAATGTTCATGTAAAATTTGTTCCCAACATTGAAAGAATGTCTGTGTTTGTGTGTTATATTTTTTCCAGCAAGATGAAGGGGGTGATGTCCTGCAGGACCTAGCACAACATGTAAGGAAAATCGTTGTGTACTAACCTGGGATATTTACGTTAAGGATTATGTTGACCAATAGATGACAGTATTGACTCAATACGGGGTTTGCTTTCCGCTATCCGTCGCCGTTTAAATGTCTGACATATAACCGTGCTCGAGAAAACCACAGGTAGCGTAATGTATTTCAGCAGATTTTGTGCGTTTCTGTGTGAAAAGACACGAATTTATGTGCTACTTAATTCGTGCGAAAAGACACCAATTTAACCAGTAGGCTACACACAACAACCATAAACGGATAGCCTATTTTTCTTTATTTTCTTTATTATGGCTAATTAAACGTTATGAATATACAGAAATGTTGTCTTTATTTAATAATGTTTCAAACATTGTAGTTGTATGCCTTTGTACTGTTTGAGATTTTCTGAACATCATTTGTGAGAAAATACACACATTTACGTGCAACTTAATTCGTGGGAAAAGTTGTTTTATTAATGCTAACGCTGTTTTTTATGCTTGATTTCGATTAATACTTTGGGATACTGGTGCACTTTTGGTCAGAAAGGCCCCTTTTCCGTGTAGGCAACAGTACACGATTTTCTTCATAATGCATTTCATATTTCGTAGAGTCTAAATTACACAATTTTCTTCATAATTCATTTAATACATGTTAAAGAGGTTAATGTAAAAATAATGAAATATGTCGGCTTTCACTTATGGCACTTCCAAGGCCTTTCTATTATGGTTATGTCAATCATATTATATACTTAGGCTATTGTAACGCGTTCAACCAGTTAGCAAGTCAGAAATGTCCGTTTCCTAGTACCGACTAGCACTTGAATGCTGTATTATGCCAACTTCACATTCTCGTGGAAAATGGGAAGTTGTAACTCCATTATGATTGTGTTCAAGTGGTTTTGAAGTCGGAACAATTCTTAAACCAATAAGATTGGCAACAACATTTTCACTATTTCTCACTTGTAATTCCTACTTGGAGGGTCATTCAAGTGAAACTTTCTAGTCGGAACTAGGTATTTCCGATAACTCTGATAGCACCCTGAACACGACATTAATATGTGTGATCGACAACAGTAGGGTCTGGGTCCCGGCGTGTCCAGTCCCCATACCCATTCCATAGGAGTGAGTGTCAGTAGTCTACTATATGTCCGTGTTATGTGAAGTAAGTATGGTGATTATTATTAAGGTTCTGGTCGTCTGAGATACCAACAAGTAAGGCTATACAACATACAATATCAATGAATATATATTTTCTCCTATTAGTGTATTTGAGTTTGTTCTGTCGTTTCTGGATGATTCAATTGAAATTGCAACCAACTTTCTATGGCTTGTTTTAGATATAGTGATATTTGAGAGATTATTTCATTTCAAATAACTGAAAGTGAGAGGTTGTAATTTGAATAAAGGGGGGAAATGCCATTATTGAACATGTGGTGATTAGAACAAAAGATTTCACTCTTGACTTTGGCGAATATTATTGCGCGGCAGTGTCCTAATGCCTGCGCGCAGTGGACTATTGGCATCGTTTGCCATAGCAGGCTGGCATTAGATTAGAACATAAGATTTCACTCTTGACTTCAGCGACTATTATTGCGCATAAAGGTCCGGCAGTGTTCTATTGTTTTGGGCGCGCAGTGTATTATTGCGGGCGCACACAAAGTGTATTGTTTTTTGGCGTAAAGTGTGTTGTTTTGGGTGCTATGTATTGTTTTGGGCGCGCAGTGTACTGTTTTGGGTGTGCGGTCAAAAAAAAAAGAAGCAAAGCATCCCTTCCGATAGCCGACAGAGGAGGCCTCCGCAACGGGCCAATCGGGGTGGTGGGGAGATGGTGTCCAATCAGCAGATGCCACTGCCGGCTTTATACATTTCACATGGGCATTTCGAGGCTATACTCCGACTGTCTAAGAAGGAAGCTAGCGCCATGGCCAGAACCAAGCAAACCGCTCGCAAATCCACCTGTGGCAAAGCCTACAGGATGCAGCTCACCGCCAAGGCTGCGCGCAGGAGCGCCTCCCTTGTTACAGGCCCGGCACCGTGTCTCAGAGAGATCCGTCGTTACCAAAGCTCCACTGAGCTGCTCATCCGCAATGTGCCCTTCCAGCGCCTGGGGAGAAAAATCGCCCTGTTCTTCAAGACCGACCTGCGCTTCCAGAGCTCCGCCGTGATGGCCCTGCAGGAGGCTAGCGAGGCTTACCTGGTCGGTCTGTTCGAGGACACCAAACTGTGTGCCATCCACGCAAAGAGGGTGAATATCGTGCCCTAGGACATCCAGCTGGCCCGCCTTATTTGCAGAGAGCGCGCGTAAATTATGACCTGATCTCCAAAATCCCACCTCAATATTTCCATCAAAAAGGCACAATTGATCTATTTATACGTGGTCCTCTGTAGCTCAATTGGTAGAGCATGGCGCTTGTAACGCCAGGGTAGTGGGTTCCATCCCTGGGACCACCCATACGTAAACATGTATGCGCACATGACTGTAAGTCGCTTTGGATAAAAGCGTCTGTTAAATGGCATATTATTATTATATACGCGCACGTCTACATTTCTCACCATGTATGTTGTTAACTAACTTGTCTAAAAGCTACGTATTGCACGTTTTACTTGCCTGAGGCGTTGAAATAAAAGGCATCAATCCAAATGGATTATCTACAATAGTCAAAGTCGCATGGCCAAATCAGGAAGGCTCCGCGCATGCGTTGCTGTATTCAGCACGGTTGAATGCATTCAGAGTCAGAGGTTGAAGTTTTGTCTCTCTGGCGGGAGGTAAGCTTGGCTTATATACATACAGAGGTGGGTAGAGTAGCCAAAAATTGTACTCAAGTAAAAGTACTGTTACTTCAGAATAATATTGTTATGTATGGTACGACGTGCTGTACGTCGTACTGTACGTTGTTATGGTTTACGACAGTGTGCTGCTTTACGGATGAATGGGTTGTCAGAATGTGTGGCACATGTCATTAAACGACAGAGTGATGTACAATGTGAAACTGTGCAGAGGTCCATTCTTCTACAGCTAGGCTAGATATAACATTGGCGACGAAGATGGCTGAATTCAGTTTACCACCGCCAGCACCATTCCTTGCCATGCCTGGCGAACCTCCAGTCCCGTGGAATAACTGGCTTGAAAGTTTTAACACTTATCTCGAAGCTATGGACTTTTCTACAATCTCCGACAAGCAGAGGACAGCACTGCTCCGTCACTGCCTTGGTACAGAGGGACAGAGGATTTTCAGAGCGCTTGGATCGGCTCCTACATTCGCTGCTGCAGTCAGCCTCCTACGGAACCACTTCGCCGGGAAAGAGCGACGCTACCGGCTACGGAAGAGACACCAACGGCCGGGTGAGTCCATTCAAAGCTACGTGGCTAATCTGAGGGATTTGGCTAGCTCTTGTAACTACGGGACACTTCAGGACGAGATCATCAGGGATCAGTTGATAGAGGTGTTAGAAATTGCGTAATTCAAATCTGGTATTGGGATAAGAGAAAACATAATCAAGAGATATTCAATCCAAGCTAAATTTATTATATGCAAAATGTATGTATGATAAGTATGATGGTTCGTATACAGGCTCACTGAAATACAACGCAGGGCAGACAGAGAACTAATCCATTGTTACAGGTTCTTCCTCAAATACTCTGACAGAGAGAGAGAGTTCCCACCTCTCTGCTGGCCAATCAGAGTAGACTGAGCGTGGTTTAGACTTACTCAGCCAATCCGTTGGTGCACAGGTTGGTCCCAACCCCTCAGCGCTCCATTTGTTGCACACTGTTGCCAGGCATAAGTTTATCATAACAACCCGTGGAGTTAGCACTTTTTTGCAGTACCCATGTCCTTGGAAGGTTCACAGATCACAAAGAGGCAGTGTTCGTATCTGTGAGAAATACAAGTCTTATCTATAAGAAATGCAAGTTTTATCTCATCCTAGCCCCTAACGTTCCTCACATGAATCACAGCCTGTTATGTGAAACAATTTATATCAGTATAGTACAAACCTATGCTTATCATTAATGCATTCCTTCTGAGCTATTCATCACACACAGATCAAATTATGAGAAAACAAATCCCAACAATCCCCCTTTTCACACCCACTGGGTGTGAACCCAAAATAAGAAAACACAGGGTGTCAGTCATTAAAATACAATACAAACAAAAATAATCACACTTTTATTAATAGGCCATAATGATACAAAAAAATAAAAACCCTCAGTCCTTCCATCTACACCCAACTTGCACTGAGTTGGCTACCAGTCACCCAGGAACTTCAAACCTTCACATAAGGAAAAACAAACATTCACAATGGTTAACTTGATTAATAAAGCATAAAACACAGGATTAATAGAACACAAAACATAAGATTATTAAAACATAAAACACAAACAGGGAAGTAAATTTTGGCCCCCTTTAGACACCCTCTAGAGTGTCACTCCACCAAGCCTGGTAGGTCATATCCTTAATTCCTTAGGTCGGAGTCCGGGATTGGGCCATATCTCACCATCTGTTGGGAAACCACCTTCTCCATCTCCTTTTCTCACCAACCCTCAGACACAGGAAATAAGACAACATCCACAAAGAACAAGTATACCCATAGAAGCTATAACTTCACCCAAAATAGTTACAACAATAGTTTTCCATTTACCAAATATGTTATCAAACCAACCGTTTATGGAGCTATCAATACCAGAGTTCTCAGCCAGTTCGTTCGCCAGCGTGGTCAGTCCCTCAAGCGCTTTGGTCACGGACCCGTCCGGTGCTGTATTGTTGGAGATGAAAGTACAGCACATAGATCCAAACAGAACACAAACCCCGTCCCGCTCAGCCAAAAGCATATCTAAAGCTATTCTATTCTGCCATGTCATTAAGCTAGTTGCCGCTGTCTGCTCAGCTAATCTTTGCTGGTTATAGTAAATATAATTAATCCAATCTATGTTTTTATTAATTGTTGACCACCAGAAAATACTTGATTCAAACCCAGCTGCGATCTGATTCCTAGCTTTAAATTGTTCTGGAACCCCTCGAGGTACTGCTATCCCATCAATATATATTCTTTCATCAAAGGATCCCGGGAGGAGGTCCCACTTTCTATGTGACAACTCACCAGTCTCTGACACGTTTGATTGTTTACATATGTAGGTGAGTTCACAATCAGTTATCACCACATATCCATCAGATGTCAGCACGGGCCTGGTTTTGGATCCTAAAATCCTCTGGCTGCAACAAAGAGGAGAGATTAGTCATGGTCTCTTTTAGTTGTGACATTCTCTGTGTGGGAGCTAAGATGCCCTACCCTGTATCCTATCTTAGTAGTCCTAGAAAAACAATAAGAATCCCCTGTGATTTCAAACGGAGGCAACCCAGGTCGGGATGACTTTGTTATCGGGGGAAACAGATAGTGCAAGTTACCATAAGACTCTTTCACCACATTCCCAGGTGGCTTGCATGGAGGATAAACCTGACAGGGAGTCAAAGCCTGTCAAGGGGAACGGAGTAGTTGTTAACCTTGGTTTGGCTGTCCCACAGGCATAACAGTACTCTTTAGACATAGTTCTTGCTGTATACTACCACAGCCCCGGTCTCACTACCTCCCTCAGAGAGGTTTACTCTATAGGGTGCCCCAGTTGAAGAGGATATCTCACTTGTTCAGGTCTGTAACCTGTTTTAGCATAATTCAAACTTTCAGACAGTACCTACCCTTATATGGGTCGCACTGCCATTTGTGGTAATTCCCTACTTTCACAATACTACACCTGTCCCTAAACTGTGTATGGAGATTGACATACCCCCCCCGCTTGGTATGAGCAACTACATAGTCCCAGGATGTACATGGTGACATAATATGGTGATGTCCTTCCCTAAAGTCCCTAGTACTTCCCCTTCCCCTACGTCTAGCTGTCTCCTATGCCTTCGTAGACTGTGCTCAGGTATTATTTTATCAACTTGTGTTAGGTTAACTACTACTTCTGGCTGATCAGGAGGGTTTGAGTGTGCTAGGAATATGGCCCCCACAATCAGACAGCTACCTACCGTCAGGAGACCTGTGAATCCCCACCCTCGCCCTGAGAACATGTCAGACGCCAGAGGCCAACCCATTGCTTTACCTTCTATCGAACTCACACAGGGATGATCAGACAGGGTAAGGGAATCTTCGTTAAGGAGCCAACCCCAGAGCCCTAGTGGTGATCGGTTCTTTCTCCTAACTCTGTGTTTGTTCATCAGGTGTAACTGGGTTTACCTTTTTGCAGTGTTTTGCAGTGTGTGACATGCACCCAGGTGGATCTAATAGGACTCGATAGGGCCTTTCCCAACAGGCCTGCTTCCAGTTTTTCTTCTTTTAGGGACTGGATCCACACCCAGTCTCCTGGTTAGATAGAGTGGGTCACCTTCTCCTTTAGTTCAGCTGTGGGGCACAAAACCTCTGACATACGGGTGTGGTTAATAAACTATCTTTACACATACATGTTCAGCTCTCAATTTCGAATCTTTTAAAAAAAAAGTATTTTGTCCTCTCCTTCGTATATATTTATTATTTAATCCTACCATCTCCTACCATACCATCCATCCCCCATTTGACACATGATTTGCCCATGTGTCTATTACCACCTACCTAAACAATCACTTAGGTAATATTGGTAAGTCATTATCCAATTGCCATCCCTCCACTCTCTCTTCTGTTATTTAATGGTTCAAATCAAATATATTATTACCAAATTATAATCTTCTTCACAATTTTCACAGTACTATAAATTACTCTCAACTTAGTAAAATAAACTATCTTAAAGTCCTCCTCTCATGCCTTTAGAATTTACTAGTGTGGATGATTAATTAACACCAGAAGGTTAAAACAGAATTCAGAGGCAATTGAAATTATTCAATGAACTGTTCCATCCCATAGTATACCAAACATTACCATTATTCTAAATATTAATTCTAAATATTTCATAAATGTTAGTTATCCCAAGTGTTCATTAAGTCCTACAGTTATTATCAATTCATTCTCATAAGAAATCATATATACCCCAAACTCAGCCAAAACCTAAAAAACTCCATAAAATTCACTGTGTGTGCTCCTCTAAGACCTATCACCCTTGACCTGCTGAAACCCCCCCAAAATTGAAACAACAAGGCTTTATAAACATCATACTAGGTGTGTTGTTTTTTGTTTGAAAAACCCAATTTGAAAAACAACCACAAATAGCCAGGCCTCACTTAATTTGGTAGCTCACTTTTATGACCTAAATACTGCCTAACTGAGATGAGCTAATCTCTTTCTCCTGGTTATAATCTAAAGATGGTAGTACACACAAAACATGACACAGATATCCCCAGTCTTAACCCATCAATAATTGTTTGTATCAATCTAATTCCTTATAACTAATTCATTAAACCACTCAAAATTCCTCGAGTATACAATGATTATTTAATTGATTACCCTAACTCTGCTACATGTGATCTCATCTCAAATGATCCATTATCAATTATTTGTTCAACCCCCTAGGAAAATCTGTCTCCCCTTCTATTGTTCCTGTCCCCCCTGTAAATGTCATATTTGAGTTTTTAGCCAATACAATCACGGTTACATCAAATGTTCCCTCATTTAATGGTATTTTCTTCCTAATATAACTTCCCTAAATGAGATTAAATCCCCTGCCTTCCTCTACTATCCTTATATAATTACTGGATCAATGATAATAACTGTAATAACTATCCATAATAATTGTAATAACTATTTCACATTAAATTGTGCCTTTTTCTGATAATGTTATAATTGTAGCCTACTCCATCACTTTAGTTTAAAATATAAGTTTGTTTTATGTAACAATTCCAGAACCCACCACAGGCTGGCGCTATACCACCAGCACAACAGCCAATGCCACTTGCATCCACGTAACCAAAATAAATTATCGTTGTACCAACTATTTATGTACCAACTATTTATATTTTCCCGCTAACCCATTTCAGTTGGCTATTCAATTTCTTTAACTGTTCTCTCTGATTAGGCCCTAATTAATATAAGAAATACTTGTTATCGTTGATAAGCATACATTTAATGATGTTCCTACCATCTGAACTATGTACTGTCTCTCACCCTCCCCTTGCTCCTTCGGGGAAAGTGCATGGTAACCTTATAACATATTTTCATAGACCTTTCTAGAATACTTATATTTAAGCTATCTAATTCAACCTTTCACATTTCTCAATCCACATAGTAATCTAGGTATATAGCCCCACTGCGAAAGCTTTGCCTACTGTCCCTACCTGTGTTCGAACCAGGGACCTTTAGATACATCGCCAGTCACTCCACACCATCTACGATTCTCTCAAAGTAAATACTTTCACGTCGCACAACCAGCCACGTCATCACCCCCGTCTAGCCAGCCCTTCCGTCTCAAACACCCTAGTAGCAAAAATAAAACACACTCTCTAACAGCGTTCTGCATTTACCTCTATCATCGGGTTTAAGAACTAACGTAACAACATTAACCATTCTCTATTGCTGTAGTAACGTCTTGTTTGGTTCAGTTTATTTATTACGGAGTGTCCATAATACTATAATAATACATAATCGAATTCCCCTCATGCATACAGATTTCAGCTTATGCCATTGAAATGCCAAATAAACCATAATAGTTCAATGGAGCCCCCTATTGGCTCTCCCCTACCTATACATTACTTCCATAACCACATTAGTTATGGTCCGATTACCCATTAAACCTTATCACATGATCAAACAACGCCACAACCTTAAACTCATATGGGGCGGCAGGCAGCTTAGTGATCAATAGCGCCGCGCCAACAACCGAGAGGTCGCCGGTTCCAATCCCCGAGCTGACCAGGTGAAAAATCTGCCGACGTGCCCTCGAGCAAGGCACTCAACCCCAATCGCTCCTGCAAGTCGCTCTGGACAAGAGCGTCTGCCAAATTACCAAAAATGCAAATGTAAATATTCTCTACTTTCTCACCCATGACGTACGTCTACGTTCGGGTGAGCAAGTTTAGAACATCCCTCGTCAGAAACCCACATGCACCTCTCAAATAATCACCCCGTGGTGTTCCCAGCCAACTCCCAGTCTTTCCTGGCTCCAAAAGCCACACTTTCGCTCTCTCCAGCCCCTCCCCTCGCAACTCTCTCTTCCCTCTCCAGCGGGAGTGGGCTTTGAGGAGCTATTTCTCGTTTTAGTGTTTCCAATATTCTGTCGTTATTTAAAGTACTTTAATCTATTTATTTAAATCAAATGATTCCCACCTAATTAGTTAAAGTTGGTGCATATTTATATATCCCTTCATATGCCGAACTAGTTGCATTGTGGATTTTGCCTAAAACATGATTTTAGAAAATATTCATTGAAAAAAAGCTTTTTAAAAAATCACATATGAAAACCCTTCTAAATTGTATTCTATGTCTGTCCTTCTAGTGCTGAACGTTTAAAAATATTTTAGACCCTTTTCATGCAAAAATTTATAAAAAATATTTTTCACGTTTGTTATAAAAAAATTATATCCCTTCATATGCCGAACTAGTTGCATTGTGGATTTAGCCTAAAACATGATTTTAGACAATATTCATTGAAAAAAAGCTTTTTAAAAAATCACATTTGAAAACCCTTCTAAATTGTATTCTATGTCTGTCCTTCTAGTGCTGAACGTAAAAAAATATTTTAGACCCTTTTCATGCAAAAATTTATAAAAATATTTTTCACGTTTGTTATAAAAAAATTGTATCCCTTCATATGCCGAACTAGTTGCATTGTGGATTTTGCCTAAAACATGATTTTAGACAATATTCATTGAAAAAAGCTTTTTTAAAAAATCACATTTGAAAACCCTTCTATGTTGTATTCTATGTCTGTCCTTCTAGTGCTGAACGTAGGAAAAATATTTTTAGACCCTTTTCATGCAAAATGTATAAAAACATTTTTCACGTTTGTTATAAAAAAATGTGTATCCCTTCATATGCCGAACTAGTTGCATTGTGGATTTTGCCTAAAACATGATTTTAGACAATATTCATTGAAAAAAGCTTTTTAAAAAATCACATTTGAAAACCCTTCTAAATTGTATTCTACGTCTGTCCTTCTAGTGCTGAACGTAAAAAAAATATTTTAGACCCTTTTCATGCAAAATTTATAAAAAATATTTTTCACGTTTGTTATAAAAAAAATGGTATCCCTTCATATGCCGAACTAGTTGCATTGTGGATTTTGCCTAAAACATGATTTTAGAAAATATTCATAGAATTTTTTTTTTGAAATCACATTTGAAAACCCTTGTATGTTATATTCTACATCTGTCCTTCTAGTGCTGAACGTAAAAAATTTTTTTTGACCCTTTTCATTCAAAATGTATAAAAAATATTTTTCACGTTTGTTATAAAAAAAAATTTATCCCTTCATATGCCGAACTAGTTGCATTGTGGATTTTGCCTAAAACATGATTTTAGACAATATTCATTGAAAAAAAGCTTTTTAAAAAATCACATTTGAAAACCCTTCTAAATTGTATTCTATGTCTGTCCTTCTAGTGCTGAACGTAAAAAAATTATTTTAGACCCTTTTCATGCAAAATTTATAAAAAATATTTTTCACGTTTGTTATAAAAAAAATGGTATCCCCTCATATGCCGAACTAGTTGCATTGTGGATTTTGCCTAAAACATGATTTTAGACAATATTCATTGAATTTCTTTTTTTAATCACATTTGAAAACCCTTGTATGTTGAATTCTACATATGTCCTTCTAGTGCTGAACGTTAAAAAAATATTTTAGACCCTTTTCATGCAAAATTTATAAAAAATATTTTTCACGATAAAAAAAAAAAACTTTGTATCCCTTCATATGCCGAAATCGTTTTTTTGTGGATTTTGCCTAAAACATGATTTTAGAAAATGTTAATTGAAAAAAGCTTTTTAAAAATCACATTTGAAAACCCTTCTAAATTGTATTCTACGTCTGTCCTTCTAGTGCTGAACGTAGAAAAAATATTTTAGACCCTTTTTATGCAAAATGTATAAAAAACATTTTTCACGTTTGTTATAAAAAAAATGGTATCCCTTCATATGCCGAACTAGTTGCATTGTGGATTTTGCCTAAAACATGATTTTAGAAAATATTCATTGAAATATTTTTTTTTAATCACATTTGAAAACCCTTGTATGTTGAATTCTACATATGTCCTTCTAGTGCTGAACGTTAAAAAAATATTTTAGACCCTTTTCATGCAACATTTATAAAAAATATTTTTCACGATAAAAAAAAAAAAACTTTGTATCCCTTCATATGCCGAAATCGTTTTTTTGTGGATTTTGCCTAAAACATGATTTTAGAAAATGTTAATTGAAAAAAGCTTTTTAAAAATCACATTTGAAAACCCTTCTAAATTGTATTCTACGTCTGTCCTTCTAGTGCTGAACGTAGAAAAAATATTTTAGACCCTTTTCATGCAAAATGTATAAAAAACATTTTTTCACGTTTGTTATAAAAAAATGGTATCCCTTCATATGCCGAACTAGTTGCATTGTGGATTTTGCCTAAAACATGATTTTAGAAAATATTCATTGAAATATTTTTTTTAATCACATTTGAAAACCCTTGTATGTTGAATTCTACATATGTCCTTCTAGTGCTGAACGTTAAAAAATATTTTAGACCCTTTTCATGCAAAATGTATAAAAAATTTGTTTCACGTTTTTTATTAAAAAACTTTCTATCTCTTCATATGCCGAACTAGTTGCATTGTGGATTTTGCCTAAAACATGATTTTAGAAAATATTCATAGAATTTTTTTTTTGAAATCACATTTGAAAACCCTTGTATGTTATATTCTACATCTGTCCTTCTAGTGCTGAAAGTAAAAAAAAAAAATTGACCCTTTTCATGCAAAATGTATAAAAAATATTTTTCACGTTTGTTATAAAAAAAATGTTATCCCTTCATATGCCGAACTAGTTGCATTGTGGATTTTGCCTAAAACATGATTTTAGAAAATATTCATAAATTTTTTTTTTGAAATCACATTTGAAAACCCTTGTATGTTATATTCTACATATGTCCTTCTAGTGCTGAACGTTTAAAAATATTTTAGACCCTTTTCATGCAAAATTTATAAAAGATATTTTTCACGTTTGTTATAAAAAAATTATATCCCTTCATATGCCGAACTAGTTGCATTGTGGATTTAGCATAAAACATGATTTTAGACAATATTCATTGAAAAAAAGCTTTTTAAAAAATCACATTTGAAAACCCTTCTAAATTGTATTCTATGTCTGTCCTTCTAGTGCTGAACGTAAAAAAAATATTTTCGACCCTTTTCATGCAAAATGTATAAAAAAATTTTTTCACATTTGTTATAAAAAAATGTTAATCCCTTCATATGCCGAACGAGTTGCATTGTGGATTTTGCCTAAAACATGATTTTAGAAAATATTCATAGACTTTTTTTTTTTTTTAATCACATTTGAAAACCCTTGTATGTTATATTCTACATATGTCCTTCTAGTGCTGAACGTACAAACATTTTTTTAGACCCGTTTCATGCAAAATTTATAAAAAATAAATTTCACGTTTGTTATAAAAAAAATGGTATCCCTTCATATGCCGAACTAGTTGCATTGTGGATTTTGCCTAAAACATGATTATAGAAAATATTCATTGAAATATTTTTTTAAATCACATTTGAAAACCCTTGTATGTTGAATTCTACATATGTCCTTCTAGTGCTGAACGTTAAAAAAATATTTTAGACCCTTTTCATGCAAAATTTATAAAAAATATTTTTCACGATAAATAAAAAAAAACTTTGTATCCCTTCATATGCCGAAATCGTTTTCTTGTGGATTTTGCATAAAACATGATTTTAGAAAATGTTAATTGAACAAAGCTTTTTAAAAATCACATTTGAAAACCCTTCTAAATTGTATTCTACGTCTGTCCTTCTAGTGCTGAACGTAGAAAAAATATTTTAGACCCTTTTCATGCAAAATGTATAAAAAATATTTTTCACGTTTGTTATAAAAAAAATGGTATCCCTTCATATGCCGAACTAGTTGCATTGTGGATTTTGCCTAAAACATGATTTTAGAAAATATTCATTGAAATATTTTTTTAATCACATTTGAAAACCCTTGTATGTTGAATTCTACATATGTCTTTCTAGTGCTGAACGTTAAAAAAATATTTTAGACCCTTTTCATGCAAAATGTATAAAAAATTTGTTTCACGTTTTTTATAAAAAAACTTTCTATCTCTTCATATGCCGAACTAGTTGCATTGTGGATTTTGCCTAAAACATGATTTTAGAAAATATTCATAGAATTTTTTTTTTTGAAATCACATTTGAAAACCCTTGTATGTTATATTCTACATCTGTCCTTCTAGTGCTGAAAGAAAAAAAATATTTTAGACCCTTTTCATGCAAAATTTATAAAAAATATTTTTCACGATTTTTATAAAAAAACTTTGTATCCCTTCATATGCCGAAATAGTTTTTTTTGTGGATTTTGCCTAAAACATGATTTTAGAAAATGTTAATTGAAAAAAGGTTTTTAAAAATCACATTTGATAACCCTTCTAAATTGTATTCTACGTCTGTCCTTCTAGTGCTGAAAGTAAAAACAAATTTTTTGACCCTTTTCATGCAAAATGTATAAAAAATATTTTTCACGTTTGTTATAAAAAAAATGTAATCCCTTCATATGCCGAACTAGTTGCATTGTGGATTTTGCCTAAAACATGATTTTAGACAATATTCATAGAAATATTCTTTTTTAATCACATTTGAAAACCCTTGTATGTTGAATTCTACATATGTCTTTCTAGTGCTGAACGTTAAAAAAATATTTTAGACCCTTTTCATGCAAAATGTATAAAAAATTTGTTTCACGTTTTTTATAAAAAAAACTTTCTATCTCTTCATATGCCGAACTAGTTGCATTGTGGATTTTGCCTAAAACATGATTTTAGAAAATATTCATAGAATTTTTTTTTGAAATCACATTTGAAAACCCTTGTATGTTATATTCTACATATGTCCTTCTAGTGCTGAACGTTTAAAAATATTTTAGACCCTTTTCATGCAAAATTTATAAAAAATATTTTTCACGTTTGTTATAAAAAAATTATATCCCTTCATATGCCGAACTAGTTGCATTGTGGATTTAGCCTAAAACATGATTTTAGACAATATTCATTGAAAAAAAGCTTTTAAAAAATCACATTTGAAAACCCTTCTAAATTGTATTCTACGTCTGTCCTTCTAGTGCTGAACGTAGAAAAAATATTTTAGACCCTTTTCATGCAAAATGTATAAAAAATATTTTTCACGTTTGTTATAAAAAAATGGTATCCCTTCATTTGCCGAACTAGTTGCATTGTGGATTTTGCCTAAAACATGATTTTAGAAAATATTCATTGAAATTTTTTTTTAATCACATTTGAAAACCCTTGTATGTTGAATTCTACATATGTCTTTCTAGTGCTGAACGTTAAAAAAATATTTTAGACCCTTTTCATGCAAAATGTATAAAATTTGTTTCACGTTTTTTATAAAAAAACTTTCTATCTCTTCATATGCCGAACTAGTTGCATTGTGGATTTTGCCTAAAACATGATTTTAGAAAATATTCATAGAAATTTTTTTGAAATCACATTTGAAAACCCTTGTATGTTATATTCTACATCTGTCCTTCTAGTGCTGAAAGTAAAAACAAATTTTTTGACCCTTTTCATGCAAAATGTATAAAAAACATTTTTCACGTTTGTTATAAAAAAAATGTAATCCCTTCATATGCCGAACTAGTTGCATTGTGGATTTTGCCTAAAACATGATTTTAGAAAATATTCATTGAAATATTTTTTTAATCACATTTGAAAACCCTTGTATGTTGAATTCTACATATGTCCTTCTAGTGCTGAACGTTAAAAAAATTTTTAGACCCTTTTCATGCAAAATTTATAAAAATTTGTTTCACTTTTTTCATAAAAAAACTTTCTATCTCTTCATATGCCGAACTAGTTGCATTGTGGATTTTGCCTAAAACATGATTTTAGAAAATATTCATAGAAATTTTTTTTGAAATCACATTTGAAAACCCTTGTATGTTATATTCTACATCTGTCCTTCTAGTGCTGAAAGTAAAAACAAATTTTTTGACCCTTTTCATGCAAAATGTATAAAAAATATTTTTCACGTTTGTTATAAAAAAAATGTAATCCCTTCATATGCCGAACTAGTTGCATTGTGGATTTTGCCTAAAACATGATTTTAGACAATATTCATAGAAATATTTTTTTTAATCACATTTGAAAACCCTTGTATGTTGAATTCTACATATGTCTTTCTAGTGCTGAACGTTAAAAAAATATTTTAGACCCTTTTCATGCAAAATGTATAAAAAATTTGTTTCACGTTTTTTATAAAAAAACTTTCTATCTCTTCATATGCCGAACTAGTTGCATTGTGGATTTTGCCTAAAACATGATTTTAGAAAATATTCATAGAATTTTTTTTTGAAATCACATTTGAAAACCCTTGTATGTTATATTCTACATCTGTCCTTCTAGTGCTGAAAGAAAAAAAATATTTTAGACCCTTTTCATGCAAAATTTATAAAAAATATTTTTCACGATTTTTATAAAAAAACTTTGTATCCCTTCATATGCCGAAATAGTTTTTTTTGTGGATTTTGCCTAAAACATGATTTTAGAAAATGTTAATTGAAAAAAGCTTTTAAAAATCACATTTGATAACCCTTCTAAATTGTATTCTACGTCTGTCCTTCTAGTGCTGAACGTTAGAAAAAATATTTTAGACCCTTTTTATGCAAAATGTATAAAAAACATTTTTCACGTTTGTTATAAAAAAATGGTATCCCTTCATATGCCGAACTAGTTGCATTGTGGATTTTGCCTAAAACATGATTTTAGAAAATATTCATTGAAATATTTTTTTTAATCACATTTGAAAACCCTTGTATGTTGAATTCTACATATGTCCTTCTAGTGCTGAATGTTAAAAAAATATTTTAGACCCTTTTCATGCAAAATGTATAAAAAATTTGTTTCACGATTTTTATTTAAAAAAATGTGATCCCTTCATATGCCGAACTAGTTGCATTGTGGATTTTTTCTAAAACATGATTTTAGAAAATATTCATAGAATTTTTTTTTGAAATCACATTTGAAAACCCTTGTATGTTATATTCTACATCTGTCCTTCTAGTGCTGAAAGTAAAAACAAATTTTTTGACCCTTTTCATGCAAAATGTATAAAAAATATTTTTTCACGTTTGTTATAAAAAAAATGTAATCCCTTCATATGCCGAACTAGTTGCATTGTGGATTTTGCCTAAAACATGATTTTAGACAATATTCATAGAAATATTTTTTTAATCACATTTGAAAACCCTTGTATGTTGAATTCTACATATGTCTTTCTAGTGCTGAACGTTAAAAAAATATTTTAGACCCTTTTCATGCAAAATGTATAAAAAATTTGTTTCACGTTTTTTATAAAAAAACTTTCTATCTCTTCATATGCCGAACTAGTTGCATTGTGGATTTTGCCTAAAACATGATTTTAGAAAATATTCATAGAATTTTTTTTTGAAATCACATTTGAAAACCCTTGTATGTTATATTCTACATATGTCCTTCTAGTGCTGAACGTTTAAAAATATTTTAGACCCTTTTCATGCAAAATTTATAAAAAATATTTTTCACGTTTGTTATAAAAAAATTATATCCCTTCATATGCCGAACTAGTTGCATTGTGGATTTAGCCTAAAACATGATTTTAGACAATATTCATTGAAAAAAAGCTTTTAAAAAAATCACATTTGAAAACCCTTCTAAATTGTATTCTACGTCTGTCCTTCTAGTGCTGAACGTAGAAAAAATATTTTAGACCCTTTTCATGCAAAATGTATAAAAAATATTTTTCACGTTTGTTATAAAAAAATGGTATCCCTTCATATGCCGAACTAGTTGCATTGTGGATTTTGCCTAAAACATGATTTTAGAAAATATTCATTGAATTTTTTTTTTAATCACATTTGAAAACCCTTGTATGTTGAATTCTAAAAATGTCCTTCTAATGCTGAACGTAAAAAATATATTTTAGACCCTTTTCATGCAAAATGTATAAAAAAATTTGTTTCACGTTTTTTATAAAAAAACTTTCTATCTCTTCATATGCCGAACTAGTTGCATTGTGGATTTTGCCTAAAACATGATTTTAGAAAATATTCATAGAATTTTTTTTTGAAATCACATTTGAAAACCCTTGTATGTTATATTCTACATCTGTCCTTCTAGTGCTGAAAGTAAAAACAAATTTTTTGACCCTTTTCATGCAAAATGTATAAAAAATATTTTTTCACGTTTGTTATAAAAAAAATGTAATCCCTTCATATGCCGAACTAGTTGCATTGTGGATTTTGCCTAAAACATGATTTTAGACAATATTCATAGAAATATTTTTTTAATCACATTTGAAAACCCTTGTATGTTGAATTCTACATATGTCTTTCTAGTGCTGAACGTTAAAAAAATATTTTAGACCCTTTTCATGCAAAATGTATAAAAAATTTGTTTCACGTTTTTTATAAAAAAACTTTCTATCTCTTCATATGCCGAACTAGTTGCATTGTGGATTTTGCCTAAAACATGATTTTAGAAAATATTCATAGAATTTTTTTTTTGAAATCACATTTGAAAACCCTTGTATGTTATATTCTACATCTGTCCTTCTAGTGCTGAAAGAAAAAAAATATTTTAGACCCTTTTCATGCAAAATTTATAAAAAATATTTTTCACGATTTTTATAAAAAAACTTTGTATCCCTTCATATGCCGAAATAGTTTTTTTTGTGGATTTTGCCTAAAACATGATTTTAGAAAATGTTAATTGAAAAAAGCTTTTTAAAAATCACATTTGATAACCCTTCTAAATTGTATTCTACGTCTGTCCTTCTAGTGCTGAACGTAGAAAAAATATTTTAGACCCTTTTTATGCAAAATGTATAAAAAACATTTTTCACGTTTGTTATAAAAAAAATGGTATCCCTTCATATGCCGAACTAGTTGCATTGTGGATTTTGCCTAAAACATGATTTTAGAAAATATTCATTGAAATATTTTTTTTAATCACATTTGAAAACCCTTGTATGTTGAATTCTACATATGTCCTTCTAGTGCTGAATGTTAAAAAAATATTTTAGACCCTTTTCATGCAAAATGTATAAAAAATTTGTTTCACGATTTTTATTAAAAAAAATGTGATCCCTTCATATGCCGAACTAGTTGCATTGTGGATTTTTTCTAAAACATGATTTTAGAAAATATTCATAGAATTTTTTTTTGAAATCACATTTGAAAACCCTTGTATGTTATATTCTACATATGTCCTTCTAGTGCTGAACGTTTAAATATATTTTAGACCCTTTTCATGCAAAATTTACAAAAAATATTTTTCACGTTTGTTATAAAAAAATTATATCCCTTCATATGCCGAACTAGTTGCATTGTGGATTTAGCCTAAAACATGATTTTAGACAATATTCATTGAAAAAAAGCTTTTTAAAAAATCACATTTGAAAACCCTTCTAAATTGTATTCTATGTCTGTCCTAGTGCTGAACGTAAAAAAAATATTTTAGACCCTTTTCATGCAAAATGTATAAAAAATATTTTTCACGTTTGTTATAAAAAAAATGGTATCCCTTCATATGCCGAACTAGTTGCATTGTGGATTTTGCCTAAAACATGATTTTAGAAAATATTCATAGATTTTTTATTTTTTTTATCACATTTGAAAACCCTTGTATGTTATTCTACGTCTGTCATTCTAGTGCTGAACGTAGAAAAAATATTTTAGACCCTTTTCATGCAAAATGTATAAAAAACATTTTTCACGTTTGTTATAAAAAAAATGGTATCCCTTCATATGCCGAACTAGTTGCATTGTGGATTTTGCCTAAAACATGATTTTAGAAAATATTCATTGAAATATTTTTTTTAATCACATTTGAAAACCCTTGTATGTTGAATTCTACATATGTCCTTCTAGTGCTGAACGTTAAAAAATATTTTAGACCCTTTTCATGCAAAATGTATAAAAAATTTGTTTCACGTTTTTTATTAAAAAACTTTCTATCTCTTCATATGCCGAACTAGTTGCATTGTGGATTTTGCCTAAAACATGATTTTAGAAAATATTCATAGAATTTTTTTTTGAAATCACATTTGAAAACCCTTGTATGTTATATTCTACATCTGTCCTTCTAGTGCTGAAAGTAAAAACAAATGTTTTGACCCTTTTCATGCAAAATGTATAAAAAATATTTTTTCACGTTTGTTATAAAAAAATGTAATCCCTTCATATGCCGAACTAGTTGCATTGTGGATTTTGCCTAAAACATGATTTTAGACAATATTCATAGAAATATTTTTTTAATCACATTTGAAAACCCTTGTATGTTGAATTCTACATATGTCTTTCTAGTGCTGAACGTTAAAAAAATATTTTAGACCCTTTTCATGCAAAATGTATAAAAAATTTGTTTCACGTTTTTTATAAAAAAACTTTCTATCTCTTCATATGCCGAACTAGTTGCATTGTGGATTTTGCCTAAAACATGATTTTAGAAAATATTCATAGAATTTTTTTTTGAAATCACATTTGAAAACCCTTGTATGTTATATTCTACATCTGTCCTTCTAGTGCTGAAAGTAAAAACAAATTTTTTGACCCTTTTCATGCAAAATGTATAAAAAATATTTTTCACGTTTGTTATAAAAAAAATGTAATCCCTTCATATGCCGAACTAGTTGCATTGTGGATTTTGCCTAAAACATGATTTTAGACAATATTCATAGAAATATTTTTTTTAATCACATTTGAAAACCCTTGTATGTTGAATTCTACATATGTCTTTCTAGTGCTGAACGTTAAAAAAATATTTTAGACCCTTTTCATGCAAAATGTATAAAAAATTTGTTTCACGTTTTTTATAAAAAAACTTTCTATCTCTTCATATGCCGAACTAGTTGCATTGTGGATTTTGCCTAAAACATGATTTTAGAAAATATTCATAGAATTTTTTTTTTGAAATCACATTTGAAAACCCTTGTATGTTATATTCTACATCTGTCCTTCTAGTGCTGAAAGAAAAAAATATTTTAGACCCTTTTCATGCAAAATTTATAAAAAATATTTTTCACGATTTTTATAAAAAAACTTTGTATCCCTTCATATGCCGAAATAGTTTTTTTTGTGGATTTTGCCTAAAACATGATTTTAGAAAATGTTAATTGAAAAAAGCTTTTTAAAAATCACATTTGATAACCCTTCTAAATTGTATTCTACGTCTGTCCTTCTAGTGCTGAACGTAGAAAAAATATTTTAGACCCTTTTTATGCAAAATGTATAAAAAACATTTTTCACGTTTGTTATAAAAAAAATGGTATCCCTTCATATGCCGAACTAGTTGCATTGTGGATTTTGCCTAAAACATGATTTTAGAAAATATTCATTGAAATATTTTTTTTTAATCACATTTGAAAACCCTTGTATGTTGAATTCTACATATGTCCTTCTAGTGCTGAATGTTAAAAAAATATTTTAGACCCTTTTCATGCAAAATGTATAAAAAAATTTGTTTCACGATTTTTATTAAAAAAAATGTGATCCCTTCATATGCCGAACTAGTTGCATTGTGGATTTTTTCTAAAACATGATTTTAGAAAATATTCATAGAATTTTTTTTGAAATCACATTTGAAAACCCTTGTATGTTATATTCTACATATGTCCTTCTAGTGCTGAACGTTTAAATATATTTTAGACCCTTTTCATGCAAAATTTACAAAAAATATTTTTCACGTTTGTTATAAAAAAATTATATCCCTTCATATGCCGAACTAGTTGCATTGTGGATTTAGCCTAAAACATGATTTTAGACAATATTCATTGAAAAAAAGCTTTTTAAAAAATCACATTTGAAAACCCTTCTAAATTGTATTCTATGTCTGTCCTAGTGCTGAACGTAAAAAAAATATTTTAGACCCTTTTCATGCAAAATGTATAAAAATATTTTTCACGTTTGTTATAAAAAAAATGGTATCCCTTCATATGCCGAACTAGTTGCATTGTGGATTTTGCCTAAAACATGATTTTAGAAAATATTCATAGATTTTTTATTTTTTTTATCACATTTGAAAACCCTTGTATGTTATTCTACGTCTGTCATTCTAGTGCTGAACGTAGAAAAAATATTTTAGACCCTTTTCATGCAAAATGTATAAAAAACATTTTTCACGTTTGTTATAAAAAAATGGTATCCCTTCATATGCCGAACTAGTTGCATTGTGGATTTTGCCTAAAACATGATTTTAGAAAATATTCATTGAAATATTTTTTTTAATCACATTTGAAAACCCTTGTATGTTGAATTCTACATATGTCTTTCTAGTGCTGAACGTTAAAAAAATATTTTAGACCCTTTTCATGCAAAATGTATAAAAAATTTGTTTCACGTTTTTTATAAAAAAACTTTCTATCTCTTCATATGCCGAACTAGTTGCATTGTGGATTTTGCCTAAAACATGATTTTAGAAAATATTCATAGAATTTTTTTTTGAAATCACATTTGAAAACCCTTGTATGTTATATTCTACATCTGTCCTTCTAGTGCTGAAAGTAAAAACAAATTTTTTGACCCTTTTCATGCAAAATGTATAAAAAACATTTTTCACGTTTGTTATAAAAAAAATGTAATCCCTTCATATGCCGAACTAGTTGCATTGTGGATTTTGCCTAAAACATGATTTTAGAAAATATTCATTGAAATATTTTTTTTAATCACATTTGAAAACCCTTGTATGTTGAATTCTACATACAGTGGGGAAAAAAAGTATTTAGTCAGCCACCAATTGTGCAAGTTCTCCCACTTAAAAAGATGAGAGAGGCCTGTAATTTTCATCACAGGTACACGTCAACTATGACAGACAAAATTAGAAAAAAAATTCCAGAAAATCACATTGTAGGATTTTTAATGAATTTATTGGCATATGATGGTGGAAAATAAGTATTTGGTCAATAACAAAAGTTTCTCAATACTTTGTTATATACCCTTTGTTGGCAATGACACAGGTCAAACGTTTTCTGTAAGTCTTCACAAGGTTTTCACACACTGTTGCTGGTATTTTGGCCCATTCCTCCATGCAGATCTCCTCTAGAGCAGTGATGTTTTGGGGCTGTCGCTGGGCAACACAGACTTTCAACTCCCTCCAAAGATTTTCTATGGGGTTGAGATCTGGAGACTGGCTAGGCCACTCCAGGACCTTGAAATGCTTCTTACGAAGCCACTCCTTCGTTGCTCGGGCGGTGTGTTTGGGATCATTGTCATGCTGAAAGACCCAGCCACGTTTCATCTTCAATGCCCTTGCTGATGGAAGGAGGGTTTCACTCAAAATCTCACGATACATGGCCCCATTCATTCTTTCCTTTACACGGATCAGTCGTCCTGGTCCCTTTGCAGAAAAACAGCCCCAAAGCATGATGTTTCCAACCCCATGCTTCACAGTAGGTATGGTGTTCTTTGGCTGCAACTCAGCATTCTTTGTCCTCCAAACATGACGAGTTGAGTTTTTACCAAAAAGTTATATTTTGGTTTCATCTGACCATATGACATTCTCCCAATCCTCTTCTGGATCATCCAAATGCACTTCAGACGGGCCTGGACATGTACTGGCTTAAGCAGGGGGACACGTCTCGCACTGCAGGATTTGAGTCCCTGGCGGCGTAGTGTGTTACTGATGGTTGGCTTTGTTACTTTGGTCCCAGCTCTCAGCAGGTCATTCACTAGGTCCCCCCGTGTGGTTCTGGGATTTTTGCTCACCGTTCTTGTGATCATTTTGACCCCACGGGGTGAGATCTTGCATGGAGCCCCAGATCGAGGGAGATTATCAGTGGTCTTGTATGTCTTCCATTTCCTAATAATTGCTCCCACAGTTGATTTCTTCAAACCAAGCTGCTTACCTGTTGCAGATTCAGTCTTCCCAGCCTGGTGCAGGTCTACAATTTTGTTTTTGGTGTCCTTTGACAGCTCTTTGGTCTTGGCCATTGTGAAGTTTGGAGTGTGACTGTTTGAGGTTGTGGACAGGTGTCTTTTATACTGATAACAAGTTCAAACAGGTGCCATTAATACAGGTAACGAGTGGAGGACAGAGGAGCCTCTTAAAGAAGAAGTTACAGGTCTGTGAGAGCCAGAAATCTTGCTTGTTTGTAGGTGACCAAATACTTATTTTCCACCATAATTTGCAAATAAATTCATTAAAAATCCTACAATGGGATTTTCTGGATTTTTTTTTCTCAATTTGTCTGTCATAGTTGACGTGTACCTATGATGAAAATTACAGGCCTGTCTCATCTTTTTAAGTGGGAGAACTTGCACAATTGGTGGCTGACTAAATACTTTTTTGCCCCACTGTATGTCCTTCTAGTGCTGAACGTTAAAAAAATATTTTAGACCCTTTTCATGCAAAATTTATAAAAAATTTGTTTCACTTTTTTCATAAAAAAACTTTCTATCTCTTCATATGCCGAACTAGTTGCATTGTGGATTTTGCCTAAAACATGATTTTAGAAAATATTCATAGAATTTTTTTTTTGAAATCACATTTGAAAACCCCTTGTATGTTATATTCTACATCTGTCCTTCTAGTGCTGAAAGTAAAAACAAATTTTTTGACCCTTTTCATGCAAAATGTATAAAAAATATTTTTCACGTTTGTTATAAAAAAAATGTAATCCCTTCATATGCCGAACTAGTTGCATTGTGGATTTTGCCTAAAACATGATTTTAGACAATATTCATAGAAATATTTTTTTTAATCACATTTGAAAACCCTTGTATGTTGAATTCTACATATGTCTTTCTAGTGCTGAACGTTAAAAAAATATTTTAGACCCTTTTCATGCAAAATGTATAAAAAATTTGTTTCACGTTTTTTATAAAAAAACTTTCTATCTCTTCATATGCCGAACTAGTTGCATTGTGGATTTTGCCTAAAACATGATTTTAGAAAATATTCATAGAATTTTTTTTTGAAATCACATTTGAAAACCCTTGTATGTTATATTCTACATCTGTCCTTCTAGTGCTGAAAGTAAAAACAAATTTTTTGACCCTTTTCATGCAAAATGTATAAAAATATTTTTCACGTTTGTTATAAAAAAATGTAATCCCTTCATATGCCGAACTAGTTGCATTGTGGATTTTGCCTAAAACATGATTTTAGACAATATTCATAGAAATATTTTTTTTAATCACATTTGAAAACCCTTGTATGTTGAATTCTACATATGTCTTTCTAGTGCTGAACGTTAAAAAAATATTTTAGACCCTTTTCATGCAAAATGTATAAAAATTTGTTTCACGTTTTTTATAAAAAACTTTCTATCTCTTCATATGCCGAACTAGTTGCATTGTGGATTTTGCCTAAAACATGATTTTAGAAAATATTCATAGAATTTTTTTTTTGAAATCACATTTGAAAACCCTTGTATGTTATATTCTACATCTGTCCTTCTAGTGCTGAAAGTAAAAACAAATGTTTTGACCCTTTTCATGCAAAATGTATAAAAAATATTTTTCACGTTTGTTATAAAAAAAATGTAATCCCTTCATATGCCGAACTAGTTGCATTGTGGATTTTGCCTAAAACATGATTTTAGACAATATTCATAGAAATATTTTTTTAATCACATTTGAAAACCCTTGTATGTTGAATTCTACATATGTCTTTCTAGTGCTGAACGTTAAAAAAATATTTTAGACCCTTTTCATGCAAAATGTATAAAAAATTTGTTTCACGTTTTTATAAAAAAACTTTCTATCTCTTCATATGCCGAACTAGTTGCATTGTGGATTTTGCCTAAAACATGATTTTAGAAAATATTCATAGAATTTTTTTTTTTAAATCACATTTGAAAACCCTTGTATGTTATATTCTACATCTGTCCTTCTAGTGCTGAAAGTAAAAACAAATTTTTTGACCCTTTTCATGCAAAATGTATAAAAAATATTTTTCACGTTTGTTATAAAAAAATGTAATCCCTTCATATGCCGAACTAGTTGCATTGTGGATTTTGCCTAAAACATGATTTTAGACAATATTCATAGAAATATTTTTTTTAATCACATTTGAAAACCCTTGTATGTTGAATTCTACATATGTCTTTCTAGTGCTGAACGTTAAAAAAATATTTTAGACCCTTTTCATGCAAAATGTATAAAAAATTTGTTTCACGTTTTTTATAAAAAAACTTTCTATCTCTTCATATGCCGAACTAGTTGCATTGTGGATTTTGCCTAAAACATGATTTTAGAAAATATTCATAGAATTTTTTTTTGAAATCACATTTGAAAACCCTTGTATGTTATATTCTACATCTGTCCTTCTAGTGCTGAAAGAAAAAAAAATATTTTAGACCCTTTTCATGCAAAATTTATAAAAAATATTTTTTCACGATTTTTATAAAAAAACTTTGTATCCCTTCATATGCCGAAATAGTTTTTTTGTGGATTTTGCCTAAAACATGATTTTAGAAAATGTTAATTGAAAAAAGCTTTTTAAAAATCACATTTGATAACCCTTCTAAATTGTATTCTACGTCTGTCCTTCTAGTGCTGAACGTGAAAAAATATTTTAGACCCTTTTTATGCAAAATGTATAAAAAACATTTTTCACGTTTGTTATAAAAAAAATGGTATCCCTTCATATGCCGAACTAGTTGCATTGTGGATTTTGCCTAAAACATGATTTTAGAAAATATTCATTGAAATATTTTTTTTTAATCACATTTGAAAACCCTTGTATGTTGAATTCTACATATGTCCTTCTAGTGCTGAATGTTAAAAAAATATTTTAGACCCTTTTCATGCAAAATGTATAAAAAATTTGTTTCACGATTTTTATTAAAAAAAATGTGATCCCTTCATATGCCGAACTAGTTGCATTGTGGATTTTTTCTAAAACATGATTTTAGAAAATATTCATAGAATTTTTTTTTGAAATCACATTTGAAAACCCTTGTATGTTATATTCTACATATGTCCTTCTAGTGCTGAACGTTTAAATATATTTTAGACCCTTTTCATGCAAAATTTACAAAAATATTTTTCACGTTTGTTATAAAAAATTATATCCCTTCATATGCCGAACTAGTTGCATTGTGGATTTAGCCTAAAACATGATTTTAGACAATATTCATTGAAAAAAGCTTTTTAAAAAATCACATTTGAAAACCCTTCTAAATTGTATTCTATGTCTGTCCTAGTGCTGAACGTAAAAAAATATTTTAGACCCTTTTCATGCAAAATGTATAAAAATATTTTTCACGTTTGTTATAAAAAAATGGTATCCCTTCATATGCCGAACTAGTTGCATTGTGGATTTTGCCTAAAACATGATTTTAGAAAATATTCATAGATTTTTTATTTTTTTTATCACATTTGAAAACCCTTGTATGTTATTCTACGTCTGTCATTCTAGTGCTGAACGTAGAAAAAATATTTTAGACCCTTTTCATGCAAAATGTATAAAAAACATTTTTCACGTTTGTTATAAAAAAAATGGTATCCCTTCATATGCCGAACTAGTTGCATTGTGGATTTTGCCTAAAACATGATTTTAGAAAATATTCATTGAAATATTTTTTTTAATCACATTTGAAAACCCTTGTATGTTGAATTCTACATATGTCTTTCTAGTGCTGAACGTTAAAAAAATATTTTAGACCCTTTTCATGCAAAATGTATAAAAAATTTGTTTCACGTTTTTTATAAAAAAAACTTTCTATCTCTTCATATGCCGAACTAGTTGCATTGTGGATTTTGCCTAAAACATGATTTTAGAAAATATTCATAGAATTTTTTTTTGAAATCACATTTGAAAACCCTTGTATGTTATATTCTACATCTGTCCTTCTAGTGCTGAAAGTAAAAACAAATTTTTGACCCTTTTCATGCAAAATGTATAAAAAAACATTTTTCACGTTTGTTATAAAAAAAATGTAATCCCTTCATATGCCGAACTAGTTGCATTGTGGATTTTGCCTAAAACATGATTTTAGAAAATATTCATTGAAATATTTTTTTTAATCACATTTGAAAACCCTTGTATGTTGAATTCTACATATGTCCTTCTAGTGCTGAACGTTAAAAAAATATTTTAGACCCTTTTCATGCAAAATTTATAAAAAATTTGTTTCACTTTTTTCATAAAAAAACTTTCTATCTCTTCATATGCCGAACTAGTTGCATTGTGGATTTTGCCTAAAACATGATTTTAGAAAATATTCATAGAATTTTTTTTTTGAAATCACATTTGAAAACCCTTGTATGTTATATTCTACATCTGTCCTTCTAGTGCTGAAAGTAAAAACAAATTTTTTGACCCTTTTCATGCAAAATGTATAAAAAATATTTTTCACGTTTGTTATAAAAAAAATGTAATCCCTTCATATGCCGAACTAGTTGCATTGTGGATTTTGCCTAAAACATGATTTTAGACAATATTCATAGAAATATTTTTTTAATCACATTTGAAAACCCTTGTATGTTGAATTCTACATATGTCTTTCTAGTGCTGAACGTTAAAAAAATATTTTAGACCCTTTTCATGCAAAATGTATAAAAAATTTGTTTCACGTTTTTTATAAAAAAACTTTCTATCTCTTCATATGCCGAACTAGTTGCATTGTGGATTTTGCCTAAAACATGATTTTAGAAAATATTCATAGAATTTTTTTTTGAAATCACATTTGAAAACCCTTGTATGTTATATTCTACATCTGTCCTTCTAGTGCTGAAAGTAAAAACAAATTTTTTGACCCTTTTCATGCAAAATGTATAAAAATATTTTTTCACGTTTGTTATAAAAAAATGTAATCCCTTCATATGCCGAACTAGTTGCATTGTGGATTTTGCCTAAAACATGATTTTAGACAATATTCATAGAAATATTTTTTTTAATCACATTTGAAAACCCTTGTATGTTGAATTCTACATATGTCTTTCTAGTGCTGAACGTTAAAAAAATATTTTAGACCCTTTTCATGCAAAATTTATAAAAAATATGTTTCACGTTTTTATAAAAAAACTTTCTATCTCTTCATATGCCGAACTAGTTGCATTGTGGATTTTGCCTAAAACATGATTTTAGAAAATATTCATAGAATTTTTTTTTTGAAATCACATTTGAAAACCCTTGTATGTTATATTCTACATCTGTCCTTCTAGTGCTGAAAGAAAAAAAATATTTTAGACCCTTTTCATGCAAAATTTATAAAAAATATTTTTCACGATTTTTATAAAAAAACTTTGTATCCCTTCATATGCCGAAATAGTTTTTTTTGTGGATTTTGCCTAAAACATGATTTTAGAAAATGTTAATTGAAAAAAGCTTTTTAAAAATCACATTTGATAACCCTTCTAAATTGTATTCTACGTCTGTCCTTCTAGTGCTGAACGTAGAAAAAATATTTTAGACCCTTTTTATGCAAAATGTATAAAAAACATTTTTCACGTTTGTTATAAAAAAAATGGTATCCCTTCATATGCCGAACTAGTTGCATTGTGGATTTTGCCTAAAACATGATTTTAGAAAATATTCATTGAAATATTTTTTTTTAATCACATTTGAAAACCCTTGTATGTTGAATTCTACATATGTCCTTCTAGTGCTGAATGTTAAAAAAATATTTTAGACCCTTTTCATGCAAAATGTATAAAAAATTTGTTTCACGATTTTTATTTAAAAAAATGTGATCCCTTCATATGCCGAACTAGTTGCATTGTGGATTTTGCCTAAAACATGATTTTAGAAAATATTCATAGAATTTTTTTTGAAATCACATTTGAAAACCCTTGTATGTTATATTCTACATATGTCCTTCTAGTGCTGAACGTTTAAAAATATTTTAGACCCTTTTCATGCAAAATTTATAAAAAATATTTTTCACGTTTGTTATAAAAAAATTATATCCCTTCATATGCCGAACTAGTTGCATTGTGGATTTAGCCTAAAACATGATTTTAGACAATATTCATTGAAAAAAAGCTTTTTAAAAAATCACATTTGAAAACCCTTCTAAATTGTATTCTATGTCTGTCCTAGTGCTGAACGTAAAAAAATATTTTAGACCCTTTTCATGCAAAATGTATAAAACATATTTTTCACGTTTGTTATAAAAAAAATGGTATCCCTTCATATGCCGAACTAGTTGCATTGTGGATTTTGCCTAAAACATGATTTTAGAAAATATTCATAGATTTTTTATTTTTTTTATCACATTTGAAAACCCTTGTATGTTATTCTACGTCTGTCATTCTAGTGCTGAACGTAGAAAAAATATTTTAGACCCTTTTCATGCAAAATGTATAAAAAACATTTTTCACGTTTGTTATAAAAAAATGGTATCCCTTCATATGCCGAACTAGTTGCATTGTGGATTTTGCCTAAAACATGATTTTAGAAAATATTCATTGAAATATTTTTTTTAATCACATTTGAAAACCCTTGTATGTTGAATTCTACATATGTCTTTCTAGTGCTGAACGTTAAAAAAATATTTTAGACCCTTTTCATGCAAAATGTATAAAAAATTTGTTTCACGTTTTTTATAAAAAACTTTCTATCTCTTCATATGCCGAACTAGTTGCATTGTGGATTTTGCCTAAAACATGATTTTAGAAAATATTCATAGAATTTTTTTTTGAAATCACATTTGAAAACCCTTGTATGTTATATTCTACATCTGTCCTTCTAGTGCTGAAAGTAAAAACAAATTTTTTGACCCTTTTCATGCAAAATGTATAAAAAACATTTTTCACGTTTGTTATAAAAAAAATGTAATCCCTTCATATGCCGAACTAGTTGCATTGTGGATTTTGCCTAAAACATGATTTTAGAAAATATTCATTGAAATATTTTTTTTAATCACATTTGAAAACCCTTGTATGTTATATTCTACATATGTCCTTCTAGTGCTGAACGTTAAAAAAATATTTTAGACCCTTTTCATGCAAAATTTATAAAAAATATTTTTCACGATAAAAAAAAAAAACTTTGTATCCCTTCATATGCCGAAATCGTTTTTTTGTGGATTTTGCCTAAAACATGATTTTAGAAAATGTTAATTGAAAAAAGCTTTTTAAAAATCACATTTGAAAACCCTTCTAAATTGTATTCTACGTCTGTCCTTCTAGTGCTGAACGTAGAAAAAATATTTTAGACCCTTTTTATGCAAAATGTATAAAAAACATTTTTCACGTTTGTTATAAAAAAATGGTATCCCTTCATATGCCGAACTAGTTGCATTGTGGATTTTGCCTAAAACATGATTTTAGAAAATATTCATTGAAATATTTTTTTAATCACATTTGAAAACCCTTGTATGTTGAATTCTACATATGTCCTTCTAGTGCTGAACGTTAAAAAAATATTTTAGACCCTTTTCATGCAACATTTATAAAAAATATTTTTCACGATAAAAAAAAAAAAAACTTTGTATCCCTTCATATGCCGAAATCGTTTTTTTGTGGATTTTGCCTAAAACATGATTTTAGAAAATGTTAATTGAAAAAAGCTTTTTAAAATCACATTTGAAAACCCTTCTAAATTGTATTCTACGTCTGTCCTTCTAGTGCTGAACGTAGAAAAAATATTTTAGACCCTTTTCATGCAAAATGTATAAAAAACATTTTTCACGTTTGTTATAAAAAAAAATGGTATCCCTTCATATGCCGAACTAGTTGCATTGTGGATTTTGCCTAAAACATGATTTTAGAAAATATTCATTGAAATATTTTTTTTAATCACATTTGAAAACCCTTGTATGTTGAATTCTACATATGTCCTTCTAGTGCTGAACGTTAAAAAAATATTTTAGACCCTTTTCATGCAAAATGTATAAAAATTTGTTTCACGTTTTTTATTAAAAAAACTTTCTATCTCTTCATATGCCGAACTAGTTGCATTGTGGATTTTGCCTAAAACATGATTTTAGAAAATATTCATAGAATTTTTTTTTTGAAATCACATTTGAAAACCCTTGTATGTTATATTCTACATCTGTCCTTCTAGTGCTGAAAGTAAAAAAAAAAAAATTGACCCTTTTCATGCAAAATGTATAAAAAATATTTTTCACGTTTGTTATAAAAAAAATGTTATCCCTTCATATGCCGAACTAGTTGCATTGTGGATTTTGCCTAAAACATGATTTTAGAAAATATTCATAAATTTTTTTTTTTGAAATCACATTTGAAAACCCTTGTATGTTATATTCTACATATGTCCTTCTAGTGCTGAACGTTTAAAAATATTTTAGACCCTTTTCATGCAAAATTTATAAAAGATATTTTTCACGTTTGTTATAAAAAAATTATATCCCTTCATATGCCGAACTAGTTGCATTGTGGATTTAGCATAAAACATGATTTTAGACAATATTCATTGAAAAAAAGCTTTTTAAAAAATCACATTTGAAAACCCTTCTAAATTGTATTCTATGTCTGTCCTTCTAGTGCTGAACGTAAAAAAAATATTTTAGACCCTTTTCATGCAAAATGTATAAAAAATATTTTTCACGTTTGTTATAAAAAAAATGGTATCCCTTCATATGCCGAACTAGTTGCATTGTGGATTTTGCCTAAAACATGATTTTAGAAAATATTCATAGACTTTTTTTTTTTTATCACATTTGAAAACCCTTGTATGTTATATTCTACATATGTCCTTCTAGTGCTGAACGTACAAACATTTTTTAGACCCGTTTCATGCAAAATTTATAAAAAATAAATTTCACGTTTGTTATAAAAAAAATGGTATCCCTTCATATGCCGAACTAGTTGCATTGTGGATTTTGCCTAAAACATGATTATAGAAAATATTCATTGAAATATTTTTTTAAATCACATTTGAAAACCCTTGTATGTTGAATTCTACATATGTCCTTCTAGTGCTGAACGTTAAAAAAATATTTTAGACCCTTTTCATGCAAAATTTATAAAAATATTTTTCACGTATAAATAAAAAAACTTTGTATCCCTTCATATGCCGAAATCGTTTTCTTGTGGATTTTGCATAAAACATGATTTTAGAAAATGTTAATTGAACAAAGCTTTTTAAAAATCACATTTGAAAACCCTTCTAAATTGTATTCTACGTCTGTCCTTCTAGTGCTGAACGTAGAAAAAATATTTTAGACCCTTTTCATGCAAAATGTATAAAAAATATTTTTCACGTTTGTTATAAAAAAAATGGTATCCCTTCATATGCCGAACTAGTTGCATTGTGGATTTTGCCTAAAACATGATTTTAGAAAATATTCATTGAAATATTTTTTTTAATCACATTTGAAAACCCTTGTATGTTGAATTCTACATATGTCTTTCTAGTGCTGAACGTTAAAAAAATATTTTAGACCCTTTTCATGCAAAATGTATAAAAAATTTGTTTCACGTTTTTTATAAAAAAACTTTCTATCTCTTCATATGCCGAACTAGTTGCATTGTGGATTTTGCCTAAAACATGATTTTAGAAAATATTCATAGAATTTTTTTTTGAAATCACATTTGAAAACCCTTGTATGTTATATTCTACATCTGTCCTTCTAGTGCTGAAAGAAAAAAAATATTTTAGACCCTTTTCATGCAAAATTTATAAAAAATATTTTTCACGATTTTTATAAAAAAACTTTGTATCCCTTCATATGCCGAAATAGTTTTTTTTGTGGATTTTGCCTAAAACATGATTTTAGAAAATGTTAATTGAAAAAAGGTTTTTAAAAATCACATTTGATAACCCTTCTAAATTGTATTCTACGTCTGTCCTTCTAGTGCTGAAAGTAAAAACAAATTTTTTGACCCTTTTCATGCAAAATGTATAAAAAATATTTTTCACGTTTGTTATAAAAAAAATGTAATCCCTTCATATGCCGAACTAGTTGCATTGTGGATTTTGCCTAAAACATGATTTTAGACAATATTCATAGAAATATTCTTTTTTAATCACATTTGAAAACCCTTGTATGTTGAATTCTACATATGTCTTTCTAGTGCTGAACGTTAAAAAAATATTTTAGACCCTTTTCATGCAAAATGTATAAAAAATTTGTTTCACGTTTTTATAAAAAAACTTTCTATCTCTTCATATGCCGAACTAGTTGCATTGTGGATTTTGCCTAAAACATGATTTTAGAAAATATTCATAGAATTTTTTTGAAATCACATTTGAAAACCCTTGTATGTTATATTCTACATATGTCCTTCTAGTGCTGAACGTTTAAAAAATATTTTAGACCCTTTTCATGCAAAATTTATAAAAATATTTTTCACGTTTGTTATAAAAAAATTATATCCCTTCATATGCCGAACTAGTTGCATTGTGGATTTAGCCTAAAACATGATTTTAGACAATATTCATTGAAAAAAAGCTTTTAAAAAAATCACATTTGAAAACCCTTCTAAATTGTATTCTACGTCTGTCCTTCTAGTGCTGAACGTAGAAAAAATATTTTAGACCCTTTTCATGCAAAATGTATAAAAAATATTTTTCACGTTTGTTATAAAAAAAATGGTATCCCTTCATATGCCGAACTAGTTGCATTGTGGATTTTGCCTAAAACATGATTTTAGAAAATATTCATTGAAATATTTTTTTTAATCACATTTGAAAACCCTTGTATGTTGAATTCTACATATGTCTTTCTAGTGCTGAACGTTAAAAAAATATTTTAGACCCTTTTCATGCAAAATGTATAAAAAATTTGTTTCACGTTTTTTATAAAAAAACTTTCTATCTCTTCATATGCCGAACTAGTTGCATTGTGGATTTTGCCTAAAACATGATTTTAGAAAATATTCATAGAATTTTTTTTTTGAAATCACATTTGAAAACCCTTGTATGTTATATTCTACATCTGTCCTTCTAGTGCTGAAAGTAAAAACAAATTTTTTGACCCTTTTCATGCAAAATGTATAAAAAACATTTTTCACGTTTGTTATAAAAAAAATGTAATCCCTTCATATGCCGAACTAGTTGCATTGTGGATTTTGCCTAAAACATGATTTTAGAAAATATTCATTGAAATATTTTTTTTAATCACATTTGAAAACCCTTGTATGTTGAATTCTACATATGTCCTTCTAGTGCTGAACGTTAAAAAAATTTTTTAGACCCTTTTCATGCAAAATTTATAAAAAATTTGTTTCACTTTTTTCATAAAAAAACTTTCTATCTCTTCATATGCCGAACTAGTTGCATTGTGGATTTTGCCTAAAACATGATTTTAGAAAATATTCATAGAAATTTTTTTTTGAAATCACATTTGAAAACCCTTGTATGTTATATTCTACATCTGTCCTTCTAGTGCTGAAAGTAAAAACAAATTTTTTGACCCTTTTCATGCAAAATGTATAAAAAATATTTTTCACGTTTGTTATAAAAAAAATGTAATCCCTTCATATGCCGAACTAGTTGCATTGTGGATTTTGCCTAAAACATGATTTTAGACAATATTCATAGAAATATTTTTTTTAATCACATTTGAAAACCCTTGTATGTTGAATTCTACATATGTCTTTCTAGTGCTGAACGTTAAAAAAATATTTTAGACCCTTTTCATGCAAAATGTATAAAAAATTTGTTTCACGTTTTTTATAAAAAAACTTTCTATCTCTTCATATGCCGAACTAGTTGCATTGTGGATTTTGCCTAAAACATGATTTTAGAAAATATTCATAGAATTTTTTTTTGAAATCACATTTGAAAACCCTTGTATGTTATATTCTACATCTGTCCTTCTAGTGCTGAAAGAAAAAAATATTTTAGACCCTTTTCATGCAAAATTTATAAAAATATTTTTCACGATTTTTATAAAAAAACTTTGTATCCCTTCATATGCCGAAATAGTTTTTTTTTTGGATTTTGCCTAAAACATGATTTTAGAAAATGTTAATTGAAAAAAGCTTTTTAAAAATCACATTTGATAACCCTTCTAAATTGTATTCTACGTCTGTCCTTCTAGTGCTGAACGTAGAAAAAATATTTTAGACCCTTTTTATGCAAAATGTATAAAAAACATTTTTCACGTTTGTTATAAAAAAAATGGTATCCCTTCATATGCCGAACTAGTTGCATTGTGGATTTTGCCTAAAACATGATTTTAGAAAATATTCATTGAAATATTTTTTTTTAATCACATTTGAAAACCCTTGTATGTTGAATTCTACATATGTCCTTCTAGTGCTGAATGTTAAAAAAATATTTTAGACCCTTTTCATGCAAAATGTATAAAAAATTTGTTTCACGATTTTTATTTTAAAAAATGTGATCCCTTCATATGCCGAACTAGTTGCATTGTGGATTTTTTCTAAAACATGATTTTAGAAAATATTCATAGAATTTTTTTGAAATCACATTTGAAAACCCTTGTATGTTATATTCTACATCTGTCCTTCTAGTGCTGAAGTAAAAAAATATTTTAGACCCTTTTCATGCAAAATGTATAAAAATATTTTTCACGTTTGTTATAAAAAAATGTAATCCCTTCATATGCCGAACTAGTTGCATTGTGGATTTTGCCTAAAACATGATTTTAGACAATATTCATAGAAATATTCTTTTTTAAATCACATTTGAAAACCCTTGTATGTTGAATTCTACATATGTCTTTCTAGTGCTGAACGTTAAAAAAATATTTTAGACCCTTTTCATGCAAAATGTATAAAAATTTTGTTTCACGTTTTTTATAAAAAAACTTTCGTATCTCTTCATATGCCGAACTAGTTGCATTGTGGATTTTGCCTAAAACATGATTTTAGAAAATATTCATAGAATTTTTTTTTTGAAATCACATTTGAAAACCCTTGTATGTTATATTCTACATATGTCCTTCTAGTGCTGAACGTTTAAAAAATATTTTAGACCCTTTTCATGCAAAATTTATAAAAAATATTTTTCACGTTTGTTATAAAAAAATTGTATCCCTTCATATGCCGAACTAGTTGCATTGTGGATTTTGCCTAAAACATGATTTTAGACAATATTCATTGAAAAAAGCTTTTTAAAAAATCACATTTGAAAACCCTTCAAAATTGTATTCTACGTCTGTCCTTCTAGTGCTGAACGTAAAAAAAATATTTTAGACCCTTTTCATGCAAAATGTATAAAAAATATTTTTCACGTTTGTTATAAAAAAATGGTATCCCTTCATATGCCGAACTAGTTGCATTGTGGATTTTGCCTAAAACATGATTTTAGAAAATATTCATTGAAATTTTTTTTTTAATCACATTTGAAAACCCTTGTATGTTGAATTCTACATATGTCCTTCTAATGCTGAACGTAAAAAATATATTTTAGACCCTTTTCATGCAAAATGTATAAAAAATTTGTTTCACGTTTTTTATAAAAAAACTTTCTATCTCTTCATATGCCGAACTAGTTGCATTGTGGATTTTGCCTAAAACATGATTTTAGAAAATATTCATAGAATTTTTTTTTGAAATCACATTTGAAAACCCTTGTATGTTATATTCTACATCTGTCCTTCTAGTGCTGAAAGTAAAAACAAATTTTTTGACCCTTTTCATGCAAAATGTATAAAAAATATTTTTCACGTTTGTTATAAAAAAAATGTAATCCCTTCATATGCCGAACTAGTTGCATTGTGGATTTTGCCTAAAACATGATTTTAGACAATATTCATAGAAATATTTTTTTTAATCACATTTGAAAACCCTTGTATGTTGAATTCTACATATGTCTTTCTAGTGCTGAACGTTAAAAAAATATTTTAGACCCTTTTCATGCAAAATGTATAAAAAATTTGTTTCACGTTTTTTATAAAAAAACTTTCTATCTCTTCATATGCTGAACTAGTTGCATTGTGGATTTTGCCTAAAACATGATTTTAGAAAATATTCATAGAATTTTTTTTTGAAATCACATTTGAAAACCCTTGTATGTTATATTCTACATCTGTCCTTCTAGTGCTGAAAGAAAAAAAATATTTTAGACCCTTTTCATGCAAAATTTATAAAAAATATTTTTCACGATTTTTATAAAAAAACTTTGTATCCCTTCATATGCCGAAATAGTTTTTTTTGTGGATTTTGCCTAAAACATGATTTTAGAAAATGTTAATTGAAAAAAGCTTTTAAAAATCACATTTGATAACCCTTCTAAATTGTATTCTACGTCTGTCCTTCTAGTGCTGAACGTAGAAAAAATATTTTAGACCCTTTTTATGCAAAATGTATAAAAAACATTTTTCACGTTTGTTATAAAAAAAATGGTATCCCTTCATATGCCGAACTAGTTGCATTGTGGATTTTGCCTAAAACATGATTTTAGAAAATATTCATTGAAATATTTTTTTTTAATCACATTTGAAAACCCTTGTATGTTGAATTCTACATATGTCCTTCTAGTGCTGAATGTTAAAAAAATATTTTAGACCCTTTTCATGCAAAATGTATAAAAAATTTGTTTCACGATTTTTATTTTAAAAAATGTGATCCCTTCATATGCCGAACTAGTTGCATTGTGGATTTTTTCTAAAACATGATTTTAGAAAATATTCATAGAATTTTTTTTTGAAATCACATTTGAAAACCCTTGTATGTTATATTCTACATCTGTCCTTCTAGTGCTGAAAGTAAAAAAAATATTTTTGACCCTTTTCATGCAAAATGTATAAAAAATATTTTTCACGTTTGTTATAAAAAAAATGTAATCCCTTCATATGCCGAACTAGTTGCATTGTGGATTTTGCCTAAAACATGATTTTAGACAATATTCATAGAAATATTCTTTTTTAATCACATTTGAAAACCCTTGTATGTTGAATTCTACATATGTCTTTCTAGTGCTGAACGTTAAAAAAAATATTTTAGACCCTTTTCATGCAAAATGTATAAAAAATTTGTTTCACGTTTTTTATAAAAAAACTTTCTATCTCTTCATATGCCGAACTAGTTGCATTGTGGATTTTGCCTAAAACATGATTTTAGAAAATATTCATAGAATTTTTTTTTGAAATCACATTTGAAAACCCTTGTATGTTATATTCTACATATGTCCTTCTAGTGCTGAACGTTTAAAAATATTTTAGACCCTTTTCATGCAAAATTTATAAAAATATTTTTCACGTTTGTTATAAAAAATTTATATCCCTTCATATGCCGAACTAGTTGCATTGTGGATTTAGCCTAAAACATGATTTTAGACAATATTCATTGAAAAAAAGCTTTTTAAAAAATCACATTTGAAAACCCTTCTAAATTGTATTCTACGTCTGTCCTTCTAGTGCTGAACGTAGAAAAAATATTTTAGACCCTTTTCATGCAAAATGTATAAAAAATATTTTTCACGTTTGTTATAAAAAAAATGGTATCCCTTCATATGCCGAACTAGTTGCATTGTGGATTTTGCCTAAAACATGATTTTAGAAAATATTCATTGAAATATTTTTTTTAATCACATTTGAAAACCCTTGTATGTTGAATTCTACATATGTCCTTCTAGTGCTGAACGTTAAAAAAATATTTTAGACCCTTTTCATGCAAAATGTATAAAAAAATTTGTTTCACGTTTTTTTATAAAAAAACTTTCTATCTCTTCATATGCCGAACTAGTTGCATTGTGGATTTTGCCTAAAACATGATTTTAGAAAATATTCATAGAATTTTTTTTTTGAAATCACATTTGAAAACCCCTTGTATGTTATATTCTACATCTGTCCTTCTAGTGCTGAAAGTAAAAACAAATTTTTTGACCCTTTTCATGCAAAATGTATAAAAAATATTTTTCACGTTTGTTATAAAAAAAATGTAATCCCTTCATATGCCGAACTAGTTGCATTGTGGATTTTGCCTAAAACATGATTTTAGACAATATTCATAGAAATATTTTTTTTAATCACATTTGAAAACCCTTGTATGTTGAATTCTACATATGTCTTTCTAGTGCTGAACGTTAAAAAATATTTTAGACCCTTTTCATGCAAAATGTATAAAAAATTTGTTTCACGTTTTTTATAAAAAAAACTTTCTATCTCTTCATATGCCGAACTAGTTGCATTGTGGATTTTGCCTAAAACATGATTTTAGAAAATATTCATAGAATTTTTTTTTTGAAATCACATTTGAAAACCCTTGTATGTTATATTCTACATCTGTCCTTCTAGTGCTGAAAGAAAAAAAATATTTTAGACCCTTTTCATGCAAAATTTATAAAAATATTTTTCACGTTTTTTATAAAAAAACTTTGTATCCCTTCATATGCCGAAATAGTTTTTTTTGTGGATTTTGCCTAAAACATGATTTTAGAAAATGTTAATTGAAAAAAGCTTTTTAAAAAATCACATTTGATAACCCTTCTAAATTGTATTCTACGTCTGTCCTTCTAGTGCTGAACGTAGAAAAATATTTTAGACCCTTTTTATGCAAAATGTATAAAAACATTTTTCACGTTTTGTTATAAAAAAATGGTATCCTTCATATGCCGAACTAGTTGCATTGTGGATTTTGCCTAAAACATGATTTTAGAAAATATTCATTGAAAAATTTTTTTTTAAATCACATTTGAAAACCCTTGTATGTTGAATTCTACATATGTCCTTCTAGTGCTGAATGTTAAAAAAAATATTTTAGACCCTTTTCATGCAAAATGTATAAAAAAATTTGTTTCACGATTTTTTATTTAAAAAAATGTGATCCCTTCATATGCCGAACTAGTTGCATTGTGGATTTTTGCCTAAAACATGATTTTAGAAAATATTCATAGAATTTTTTTTTGAAATCACATTTGAAAACCCTTGTATGTTATATTCTACATCTGTCCTTCTAGTGCTGAACGTAAAAAAAATATTTTAGACCCTTTTCATGCAAAATTTATAAAAAAATATTTTTCACGTTTGTTATAAAAAAATTGTATCCCTTCATATGCCGAACTAGTTGCATTGTGGATTTTGCCTAAAACATGATTTTAGACAATATTCATTGAAATATTCTTTTTTTAATCACATTTGAAAACCCTTCTATGTTGAATTCTACATATGTCTTTCTAGTGCTGAACGTTAAAAAAATATTTTAGACCCTTTTCATGCAAAATGTATAAAAATTTTTTTCACGTTTTTTATAAAAAAACTTTCTATCCCTTCATATGCCGAACTAGTTGCATTGTGGATTTTGCCTAAAACATGATTTTAGAAAATATTCATAGATATTTTTTTTGAAATCACATTTGAAAACCCTTGTATGTTATATTCTACATATGTCCTTCTAGTGCTGAACGTTTAAAAATATTTTAGACCCTTTTCATGCAAAATTTATAAAAATATTTTTCACGTTTGTTATAAAAAAATGGTATCCCTTCATATGCCGAACTAGTTGCATTGTGGATTTAGCCTAAAACATGATTTTAGACAATATTCATTGAAAACTTTTTTAAAAATCACATTTGAAAACCCTTCTAATTGTTATTCTACGTCTGTCCTTCTAGTGCTGAACGTAAAAAAATATTTTAGACCCTTTTCATGCAAAATGTATAAAAAATATTTTTTCACGTTTGTTATAAAAAAAATGGTATCCCTTCATATGCCGAACTAGTTGCATTGTGGATTTTGCCTAAAACATGATTTTAGAAAATATTCATTGAAATATTTTTTTTAATCACATTTGAAAACCCTTGTATGTTGAATTCTACATATGTCTTTCTAGTGCTGAACGTTAAAAAAAATATTTTAGACCCTTTTCATGCAAAATGTATAAAAATTTGTTTCACGTTTTTTATAAAAAACTTTCTATCCCTTCATATGCCGAACTAGTTGCATTGTGGATTTTGCCTAAAACATGATTTTAGAAAATATTCATAGAATTTTTTTTTTGAAATCACATTTGAAAACCCTTGTATGTTATATTCTACATCTGTCCTTCTAGTGCTGAAAGTAAAAACAAATTTTTTGACCCTTTTCATGCAAAATGTATAAAAAACATTTTTCACGTTTGTTATAAAAAAAATGTAATCCCTTCATATGCCGAACTAGTTGCATTGTGGATTTTGCCTAAAACATGATTTTAGAAAATATTCATAGAAATATTTTTTTTAATCACATTTGAAAACCCTTGTATGTTGAATTCTACATATGTCCTTCTAGTGCTGAACGTAAAAAAAATATTTTAGACCCTTTTCATGCAAAATGTATAAAAATTTTTTTCACGTTTTTTATAAAAAAACTTTGTATCCCTTCATATGCCGAACTAGTTGCATTGTGGATTTTGCCTAAAACATGATTTTAGAAAATATTCATAGAATTTATTTTTTTTTGAAATCACATTTGAAAACCCTTGTATGTTATATCTACATCTGTCCTTCTAGTGCTGAAAGAAAAAAAAATATTTTAGACCCTTTTCATGCAAAATTTATAAAAAATATTTTTCACGATTTTTTATAAAAAAACTTTGTATCCCTTCATATGCCGAAATAGTTTTTTTGTGGATTTTGTCTAAAACATGATTTTAGAAAATGTTAATTGAAAAAAGCTTTTTAAAAATCACATTTGAAACCCCTTCTAAATTGTATTCTACGTCTGTCCTTCTAGTGCTGAACGTAGAAAAAATATTTTAGACCCTTTTTATGCAAAATGTATAAAAAATATTTTTCACGTTTGTTATAAAAAAATGGTATCCCTTCATATGCCGAACTAGTTGCATTGTGGATTTTGCCTAAAACATGATTTTAGAAAATATTCATTGAAATATTTTTTTTTTATCACATTTGAAAACCCTTGTATGTTGAATTCTACATATGTCCTTCTAGTGCTGAATGTTAAAAAAATATTTTAGACCCTTTTCATGCAAAATGTATAAAAAATTTGTTTCACGATTTTTATTTAAAAAAATGTGATCCCTTCATATGCCGAACTAGTTGCATTGTGGATTTTGCCTAAAACATGATTTTAGAAAATATTCATAGAATTTTTTTTTGAAATCACATTTGAAAACCCTTGTATGTTATATTCTACATATGTCCTTCTAGTGCTGAACGCTTAAAAAATATTTTAGACCCTTTTCATGCAAAATTTATAAAAAATATTTTTCACGTTTGTTATAAAAAAAATTGTATCCCTCATATGCCGAACTAGTTGCATTGTGGATTTAGCCTAAAACATGATTTTAGACAATATTCATTGAAAATTTTTTAAAAATCACATTTGAAAACCCTTCTAAATTGTATTCTACGTCTGTCCTAGTGTTGAACGTAAAAAAATATTTTAGACCCTTTTCATGCAAAATGTATAAAAAATATTTTTCACGTTTGTTATAAAAAAATGGTATCCCTTCATATGCCGAACTAGTTGCATTGTGGATTTTGCCTAAAACATGATTTTAGAAAATATTCATTGAAATTTTTTTTTTAATCACATTTGAAAACCCTTGTATGTTGAATTCTACATATGTCCTTCTAATGCTGAACGTAAAAAATATATTTTAGACCCTTTTCATGCAAAATGTATAAAAATTTGTTTCACGATTTTTATTAAAAAAAATTTGTATCCCTTCATATGCCGAACTAGTTGCATTGTGGATTTTTGCCTAAAACATGATTTTAGAAAATATTCATAGAATTTTTTTGTGAAATCACATTTGAAAACCCTTGTATGTTATATTCTACATATGTCCTTCTAGTGCTGAACGTTAAAAATATTTTAGACCCTTTTCATGCAAAATTTACAAAAAATATTTTTCACGTTTGTTATAAAAAAATTATATCCCTTCATATGCCGAACTAGTTGCATTGTGGATTTAGCCTAAAACATGATTTTAGACAATATTCATTGAAAAAAGCTTTTTTAAAAAAATCACATTTGAAAACCCTTCTAAGTTGTATTCTATGTCTGTCTCTAGTGCTGAACGTAAAAAAAATATTTTAGACCCTTTTCATGCAAAATGTATAAAAAATATTTTTCACGTTTGTTATAAAAAAATGGTATCCCTTCATATGCCGAACTAGTTGCATTGTGGATTTTGCCTAAACATGATTTTAGAAAATATTCATAGATTTTTTATTTTTTTTATCACATTTGAAAACCCTTGTATGTTATTCTACGTCTGTCATTCTAGTGCTGAACGTAGAAAAAAATATTTTAGACCCTTTTCATGCAAAATGTATAAAAAACATTTTTCACGTTTGTTATAAAAAAATGGTATCCCTTCATATGCCGAACTAGTTGCATTGTGGATTTTGCCTAAAACATGATTTTAGAAAATATTCATTGAAATATTTTTTAATCACATTTGAAAACCCTTGTATGTTGAATTCTACATATGTCTTCTAGTGCTGAACGTTAAAAAAATATTTTGACCCTTTTCATGCAAAATGTATAAAAATTTGTTTCACGTTTTTTATAAAAAAACTTTCTATCTCTTCATATGCCGAACTAGTTGCATTGTGGATTTTGCCTAAAACATGATTTTAGAAAATATTCATAGAATTTTTTTTTGAAATCACATTTGAAAACCCTTGTATGTTATATTCTACATCTGTCCTTCTAGTGCTGAAAGTAAAAACAAATGTTTTTGACCCTTTTTCATGCAAAATGTATAAAAACTATTTTTCACGTTTTGTTATAAAAAAATGTAATCCCTTCATATGCCGAACTAGTTGCATTGTGGATTTTGCCTAAAACATGATTTTAGAAAATATTCATAGAAATATTTTTTTTAATCACATTTGAAAACCCTTGTATGTTGAATTCTACATATGTCCTTCTAGTGCTGAACGTTAAAAAAATATTTTTAGACCCTTTTCATGCAAAATTGTATAAAAAATTTGTTTCACGTTTTTTATAAAAAAACTTTCTATCCCTTCATATGCCGAACTAGTTGCATTGTGGATTTTGCCTAAAACATGATTTTAGAAAATATTCATAGAATTTTTTTTTTGAAATCACATTTGAAAACCCTTGTATGTTATATTCTACATCTGTCCTTCTAGTGCTGAAAGTAAAAACAAATTTTTTGACCCTTTTCATGCAAAATGTATAAAAAATATTTTTTCACGTTTGTTATAAAAAAAATGTAATCCCTTCATATGCCGAACTAGTTGCATTGTGGATTTTGCCTAAAACATGATTTTAGACAATATTCATAGAAATATTTTTTTTAATCACATTTGAAAACCCTTGTATGTTGAATTCTACATATGTCTTTCTAGTGCTGAACGTTAAAAAAATATTTTAGACCCTTTTCATGCAAAATGTATAAAAATTTGTTTCACGTTTTTTTATAAAAAAACTTTCTATCTCTTCATATGCCGAACTAGTTGCATTGTGGATTTTGCCTAAAACATGATTTTAGAAAATATTCATAGAATTTTTTTTTTTGAAATCACATTTGAAAACCCTTGTATGTTATATTCTACATCTGTCCTTCTAGTGCTGAAAGAAAAAAAAATATTTTAGACCCTTTTCATGCAAAATTTATAAAAATATTTTTCACGATTTTTATAAAAAAACTTTGTATCCCTTCATATGCCGAAATAGTTTTTTTTGTGGATTTTGCCTAAAACATGATTTTAGAAAATGTTAATTGAAAAAGCTTTTTAAAAATCACATTTGATAACCCTTCTAAATTGTATTCTACGCCTGTCCTTCTAGTGCTGAACGTAGAAAAATATTTTAGACCCTTTTTATGCAAAATGTATAAAAAACATTTTTTCACGTTTGTTATAAAAAAATGGTATCCCTTCATATGCCGAACTAGTTGCATTGTGGATTTTGCCTAAAACATGATTTTAGAAAATATTCATTGAAATATTTTTTTTTAATCACATTTGAAAACCCTTGTATGTTGAATTCTACATATGTCCTTCTAGTGCTGAATGTTAAAAAAATATTTTAGACCCTTTTCATGCAAAATGTATAAAAATTTGCTTCACGATTTTTATTAAAAAAATGTGATCCCTTCATATGCCGAACTAGTTGCATTGTGGATTTTTGCCTAAAACATGATTTTAGAAAATATTCATAGAATTTTTTTTTGAAATCACATTTGAAAACCCTTGTATGTTATATTCTACATATGTCCTTCTAGTGCTGAACGCTTAAAAATATTTTAGACCCTTTTCATGCAAAATTTATAAAAATATTTTTCACGTTTGTTATAAAAAAATTATATCCCTTCATATGCCGAACTAGTTGCATTGTGGATTTAGCCTAAAACATGATTTTAGACAATATTCATTGAAAAAAGCTTTTTAAAAAAATCACATTTGAAAACCCTTCTAAATTGTATTCTACGTCTGTCCTAGTGCTGAACGTAAAAAAATATTTTAGACCCTTTTCATGCAAATGTATAAAAACTATTTTTCACGTTTGTTATAAAAAAATGGTATCCCTTCATATGCCGAACTAGTTGCATTGTGGATTTTGCCTAAAACATGATTTTAGAAAATATTCATTGAAATATTTTTTTTAATCACATTTGAAAACCCTTGTATGTTGAATTCTACATCTGTCTTTCTAGTGCTGAACGTTAAAAAAATATTTTAGACCCTTTTCATGCAAAATGTATAAAAATTTGTTTCACGTTTTTTATAAAAAAAACTTTCTATCTCTTCATATGCCGAACTAGTTGCATTGTGGATTTTGCCTAAAACATGATTTTAGAAAATATTCATAGAATTTTTTTTTAAATCACATTTGAAAACCCTTGTATGTTATATTCTACATCTGTCCTTCTAGTGCTGAACGTAAAAACAAATTTTTTGACCCTTTTCATGCAAAATGTATAAAAAACATTTTTCACGTTTGTTATAAAAAAAATGTAATCCCTTCATATGCCGAACTAGTTGCATTGTGGATTTTGCCTAAAACCTGATTTTAGAAAATATTCATTGAAATATTTTTTTTAATCACATTTGAAAACCCTTGTATGTTGAATTCTACATATGTCCTTCTAGTGCTGAACGTTAAAAAAATATTTTAGACCCTTTTCATGCAAAATTTATAAAAATTTGTTTCACGTTTTTTCATAAAAAAACTTTCTATCTCTTCATATGCCGAACTAGTTGCATTGTGGATTTTGCCTAAAACATGATTTTAGAAAATATTCATAGAATTTTTTTTTGAAATCACATTTGAAAACCCTTGTATGTTATATTCTACATCTGTCCTTCTAGTGCTGAAAGTAAAAACAAATTTTTTGACCCTTTTCATGCAAAATGTATAAAAAATATTTTTCACGTTTGTTATAAAAAAATGTAATCCCTTCATATGCCGAACTAGTTGCATTGTGGATTTTGCCTAAAACATGATTTTAGACAATATTCATAGAAATATTTTTTTAATCACATTTGAAAACCCTTGTATGTTGAATTCTACATATGTCCTTCTAGTGCTGAACGTTAAAAAAATATTTTAGACCCTTTTCATGCAAAATGTATAAAAATTTGTTTCACGTTTTTTATAAAAAAAACTTTCTATCCCTTCATATGCCGAACTAGTTGCATTGTGGATTTTGCCTAAAACATGATTTTAGAAAATATTCATAGAATTTTTTTTTGAAATCACATTTGAAAACCCTTGTATGTTATATTCTACATCTGTCCTTCTAGTGCTGAAAGTAAAAACAAATTTTTTAGACCCTTTTCATGCAAAATGTATAAAAAATATTTTTCACGTTTGTTATAAAAAAATTGTAATCCCTTCATATGCCGAACTAGTTGCATTGTGGATTTTGCCTAAAACATGATTTTAGAAAATATTCATTGAAATATTTTTTTAAATCACATTTGAAAACCCTTGTATGTTGAATTCTACATATGTCCTTTCTAGTGCTGAACGTTAAAAAATATTTTAGACCCTTTTCATGCAAAATGTATAAAAATTTGTTTCACGTTTTTTATAAAAAAATTTGTATCCTTCATATGCCGAACTAGTTGCATTGTGGATTTTGCCTAAAACATGATTTTAGAAAATATTCATTGAATTTTTTTTTGAAATCACATTTGAAAACCCTTGTATGTTGTATTCTACATCTGTCCTTCTAGTGCTGAAAGTTAAAAAATATTTTAGACCCTTTTCATGCAAAATGTATAAAAAATATTTTTCACGATTTTTATAAAAAAATTTGTATCCCTTCATATGCCGAACTAGTTTCATTGTGGATTTTGCCTAAAACATGATTTTAGAAAATATTCATTGAATTGCTTTTTTAAAAATCACATTTGAAAACCCTTCTATATTGTATTCTACGTCTGTCCTTCTAGTGCTGAACGTAGAAAAAATATTTTAGACCCTTTTTCGTGCAAAATGTATAAAAAACATTTTTCACGTTTGTTATAAAAAAATGGTATCCCTTCATATGCCGAACTAGTTGCATTGTGGATTTTGCCTAAAACATGATTTTAGAAAATATTCATTGAAATATTTTTTTAATCACATTTGAAAACCCTTCTATGTTGAATTCTACATATGTCTTTCTAGTGCTGAACGTTAAAAAAATATTTTAGACCCTTTTCATGCAAAATGTATAAAAATTTGTTTCACGTTTTTTATAAAAAAACTTTCTATCTCTTCATATGCTTCGAACTAGTTGCATTGTGGATTTTGCCTAAAACATGATTTTAGAAAATATTCATAGAATTTTTTTTTGAAATCACATTTGAAAACCCTTGTATGTTATATTCTACGTCTGTCCTTCTAGTGCTGAAAGTAAAAACAAATATTTTAGACCCTTTTCATGCAAAATGTATAAAAATATTTTTCACGTTTGTTATAAAAAAATGGTAATCCCTTCATATGCCGAACTAGTTGCATTGTGGATTTTGCCTAAAACATGATTTTAGACAATATTCATAGAAATATTTTTTTAATCACATTTGAAAACCCTTGTATGTTGAATTCTACATATGTCTTTCTAGTGCTGAACGTTAAAAAAATATTTTAGACCCTTTTCATGCAAAATGTATAAAAATTTGTTTCACGTTTTTTATAAAAAACTTTCTATCTCTTCATATGCCGAACTAGTTGCATTGTGGATTTTGCCTAAAACATGATTTTAGAAAATATTCATAGAATTTTTTTTTGAAATCACATTTGAAAACCCTTGTATGTTATATTCTACATCTGTCCTTCTAGTGCTGAAAGTAAAAACAAATTTTTTGACCCTTTTCATGCAAAATGTATAAAAAATATTTTTCACGCTTTGTTATAAAAAAATTGTAATCCCTTCATATGCCGAACTAGTTGCATTGTGGATTTTGCCTAAAACATGATTTTAGACAAATATTCATAGAAATTTTTTTTTTAATCACATTTGAAAACCCTTGTATGTTGTATTCTACATATGTCTTTCTAGTGCTGAACGTTAAAAAAATATTTTAGACCCTTTTCATGCAAAATGTATAAAAAATTTTTTCACGTTTTTTATAAAAAAACTTTGTATCCCTTCATATGCCGAACTAGTTGCATTGTGGATTTTGCCTAAAACATGATTTTAGAAAATATTCATAGAATTTTTTTTTTAATCACATTTGAAAACCCTTGTATGTTGTATTCTACATCTGTCCTTCTAGTGCTGAAAGAAAAAAAAATATTTTAGACCCTTTTCATGCAAAATTTATAAAAAATATTTTTCACGATTTTTATAAAAAACTTTGTATCCCTTCATATGCCGAAATAGTTTTTTTTGTGGATTTTGCCTAAAACATGATTTTAGAAAATGTTAATTGAAAAAAGCTTTTTAAAAATCACATTTGATAACCCTTCTAAATTGTATTCTACGTCTGTCCTTCTAGTGCTGAACGTAGAAAAATATTTTAGACCCTTTTATGCAAAATGTATAAAAACATTTTTCACGTTTGTTATAAAAAAATGGTATCCCTTCATATGCCGAACTAGTTGCATTGTGGATTTTGCCTAAAACATGATTTTAGAAAATATTCATTGAAATATTTTTTTTTAATCACATTTGAAAACCCTTGTATGTTGAATTCTACATATGTCCTTCTAGTGCTGAATGTTAAAAAAATATTTTAGACCCTTTTCATGCAAAATGTATAAAAAATTTGTTTCACGATTTTTATTAAAAAAAATGTGATCCCTTCATATGCCGAACTAGTTGCATTGTGGATTTTGCCTAAAACATGATTTTAGAAAATATTCATAGAATTTTTTTTTGAAATCACATTTGAAAACCCTTGTATGTTATATTCTACATATGTCCTTCTAGTGCTGAACGTTTAAAAATATTTTAGACCCTTTTCATGCAAAATTTATAAAAAATATTTTTCACGTTTGTTATAAAAAAATTATATCCCTTCATATGCCGAACTAGTTGCATTGTGGATTTTGCCTAAAACATGATTTTAGACAATATTCATTGAAAAAAGCTTTTAAAAAAATCACATTTGAAAACCCTTCAAAATTGTATTCTACGTCTGTCCTAGTGCTGAACGTAAAAAAAATATTTTAGACCCTTTTCATGCAAAATGTATAAAAAATATTTTTCACGTTTGTTATAAAAAAAATGGTATCCCTTCATATGCCGAACTAGTTGCATTGTGGATTTTGCCTAAAACATGATTTTAGAAAATATTCATAGATTTTTTATTTTTTTATCACATTTGAAAACCCTTGTATGTTATTCTCACGTCTGTCATTCTAGTGCTGAACGAGAAAAAATATTTTAGACCCTTTTCATGCAAAATGTATAAAAAACATTTTTCACGTTTGTTATAAAAAAATGGTATCCCTTCATATGCCGAACTAGTTGCATTGTGGATTTTGCCTAAAACATGATTTTAGAAAATATTCATTGAAATATTTTTTTTAATCACATTTGAAAACCCTTGTATGTTGAATTCTACATATGTCCTTCTAGTGCTGAACGTTAAAAAAATATTTTAGACCCTTTTCATGCAAAATGTATAAAAAATTTGTTTCACGTTTTTTATAAAAAAAACTTTCTATCTCTTCATATGCCGAACTAGTTGCATTGTGGATTTTGCCTAAAACATGATTTTAGAAAATATTCATAGAATTTTTTTTTTGAAATCACATTTGAAAACCCTTGTATGTTATATTCTACATCTGTCCTTCTAGTGCTGAAAGTAAAAACAAATTTTTTGACCCTTTTCATGCAAAATGTATAAAAAACATTTTTCACGTTTGTTATAAAAAAAATGTAATCCCTTCATATGCCGAACTAGTTGCATTGTGGATTTTGCCTAAAACATGATTTTAGAAAATATTCATTGAAATATTTTTTTTAATCACATTTGAAAACCCTTGTATGTTGAATTCTACATATGTCCTTCTAGTGCTGAACGTTAAAAAAATATTTTAGACCCTTTTTCATGCAAAATTTATAAAAAATATATTTCACTTTTTTATAAAAAAAATTGTTTCCCTTCATATGTCGAACTAGTTGCATTGTGGATTTAGCCTAAAACATGATTTTAGAAAATATTCATTGAATTTTTTTTTTAAAATCACATTTGAAAACCCTTGTATGTTATATTCTACATCTGTCCTTCTAGTGCTGAACGTCAAAAAAATATTTTTGACCCTTTTCATGCAAAATGTATAAAAAATCTTTTTCATGTTTGTTATAAAAAAATGTAATCCCTTCATATGCCGAACTAGTTGCATTGTGGATTTTGCCTAAAACATGATTTTAGAAAATATTCATTGAATATTTTTTTTAATCACATTTGAAAACCCTTGTATGTTGAATTCTACATATGTCCTTCTAGTGCTGAACGTTAAAAAAATATTTTAGACCCTTTTCATGCAAAATGTATAAAAATTTGTTTCACGTTTTTTATAAAAAAACTTTGTATCCCTTCATATGCCGAACTAGTTGCATTGTGGATTTTGCCTAAAACATGATTTTAGAAAATATTCATAGAATTTTTTTTTAAATCACATTTGAAAACCCTTGTATGTTATATTCTACATCTGTCCTTCTAGTGCTGAACGTAAAAACAAATTTTAGACCCTTTTCATGCAAAATGTATAAAAAATATTTTTCACGCTTTGTTATAAAAAAAATGTAATCCCTTCATATGCCGAACTAGTTGCATTGTGGATTTTGCCTAAAACATGATTTTTAGACAATATTCATTGAAATATTTTTTTAAATCACATTTGAAAACCCCTTGTATGTTGAATTCCATATGTCCTTCTAGTGCTGAACGTTAAAAAAATATTTTAGACCCTTTTCATGCAAAATGTATAAAAATATTTGTTTCACGTTTTTTTATAAAAAAACTTTCTATCTCTTCATATGCCGAACTAGTTGCATTGTGGATTTTGCCTAAAACATGATTTTAGAAAATATTCATAGAATTTTTTTTTGAAATCACATTTGAAAACCCTTGTATGTTGTATTCTACATCTGTCCTTCTAGTGCTGAAAGAAAAAAAATATTTTAGACCCTTTTCATGCAAAATTTATAAAAATATTTTTCACGATTTTTATAAAAAAACTTTGTATCCCTTCATATGCCGAATAGTTGCTTTGTGGATTTTGCCTAAAACATGATTTTAGAAAATGTTAATTGAAAAAGCTTTTTAAAAATCACATTTGAAACCCTTCTAAATTGTATTCTACGTCTGTCCTTCTAGTGCTGAACGTAGAAAAAATATTTTAGACCCTTTTCATGCAAAATGTATAAAAAACATTTTTCACGTTTGTTATAAAAAAAATGGTATCCCTTCATATGCCGAACTAGTTGCATTGTGGATTTTGCCTAAAACATGATTTTAGAAAATATTCATTGAAATATTTTTTTTTAATCACATTTGAAAACCCTTGTATGTTGAATTCTACATATGTCCTTCTAGTGCTGAACGTTAAAAAAATATTTTAGACCCTTTTCATGCAAAATTTATAAAAAATTTGTTTCACGATTTTTATTAAAAAAAATGTGATCCCTTCATATGCCGAACTAGTTGCATTGTGGATTTTGCCTAAAACATGATTTTAGAAAATATTCATAGAATTTTTTTTTGAAATCACATTTGAAAACCCTTGTATGTTATATTCTACATATGTCCTTCTAGTGCTGAACGTTTAAAAAATATTTTAGACCCTTTTCATGCAAAATTTCTAAAAAATATATTTCACGTTTGTTATAAAAAAATTATATCCCTTCATATGCCGAACTAGTTGCATTGTGGATTTTGCCTAAAACATGATTTTAGACAATATTCATTGAAAAAAGCTTTTTAAAAAATCACATTTGAAAACCCTTCTAAATTGTATTCTATGTCTGTCCTAGTGCTGAACGTAAAAAAATATTTTAGACCCTTTTCATGCAAAATGTATAAAACATATTTTTCACGTTTGTTATAAAAAATGGTATCCCTTCATATGCCGAACTAGTTGCATTGTGGATTTTGCCTAAAACATGATTTTAGAAAATATTCATAGATTTTTTTATTTTTTTATCACATTTGAAAACCCTTGTATGTTATTCTACGTCTGTCATTCTAGTGCTGAACGTAGAAAAAAATATTTTAGACCCTTTTCATGCAAAATGTATAAAAAACATTTTTCACGTTTGTTATAAAAAAATGGTATCCCTTCATATGCCGAACTAGTTGCATTGTGGATTTTGCCTAAAACATGATTTTAGAAAATATTCATTGAAATATTTTTTTTAATCACATTTGAAAACCCTTGTATGTTGAATTCTACATATGTCCTTCTAGTGCTGAACGTTAAAAAATATTTTAGACCCTTTTCATGCAAAATGTATAAAAATTTGTTTCACGTTTTTTATAAAAAAACTTTCTATCTCTTCATATGCCGAACTAGTTGCATTGTGGATTTTGCCTAAAACATGATTTTAGAAAATATTCATAGAATTTTTTTTTTTAAAATCACATTTGAAAACCCTTGTATGTTATATTCTACATCTGTCCTTCTAGTGCTGAACGTAAAAACAAATTTTTTGACCCTTTTCATGCAAAATGTATAAAAAATTTTTCACGTTTTGTTATAAAAAAATTGTAATCCCTTCATATGCCGAACTAGTTGCATTGTGGATTTTGCCTAAAACATGATTTTAGAAAATATTCATTGAAATATTTTTTTTAAATCACATTTGAAAACCCTTGTATGTTATATTCTACATATGTCCTTCTAGTGCTGAACGTTAAAAAAAATATTTTTAGACCCTTTTTCATGCAAAATTTATAAAAAAATTTTTCACTTTTTATAAAAAAACTTTGTATCCCTTCATATGCCGAACTAGTTGCATTGTGGATTTTGCCTAAAACATGATTTTAGAAAATATTCATAGAATTTTTTTTAAATCACATTTGAAAACCCTTGTATGTTGTATTCTACATCTGTCCTTCTAGTGCTGAACGTAAAAACAAATATTTTAGACCCTTTTCATGCAAAATGTATAAAAATATTTTTCACGTTTGTTATAAAAAAATGTAATCCCTTCATATGCCGAACTAGTTGCATTGTGGATTTTGCCTAAAACATGATTTTAGAAAATATTCATTGAAATATTTTTTTTAATCACATTTGAAAACCCTTGTATGTTGAATTCTACATATGTCCTTCTAGTGCTGAACGTTAAAAAAATATTTTAGACCCTTTTCATGCAAAATGTATAAAAAATTTGTTTCACGTTTTTTATAAAAAAACTTTCGTATCCCTTCATATGCCGAACTAGTTGCATTGTGGATTTTGCCTAAAACATGATTTTAGAAAATATTCATAGAATTTTTTTAAATCACATTTGAAAACCCTTGTATGTTATATTCTACATATGTCCTTCTAGTGCTGAACGTAAAAAAATATTTTAGACCCTTTTCATGCAAAATTTATAAAAAATATTTTTCACGATTTTTATAAAAAAACTTTGTATCCCTTCATATGCCGAAATAGTTTTTTGTGGATTTTGCCTAAAACATGATTTTAGAAAATGTTAATTGAAAAAAGCTTTTTAAAATCACATTTGATAACCCTTCTAAATTGTATTCTCGCTGTCCTTCTAGTGCTGAACGTAAAAAAATATTTTAGACCCTTTTTCATGCAAAATGTATAAAAAATATTTTTCACGCTTTGTTATAAAAAAATTGGTATCCCTTCATATGCCGAACTAGTTGCATTGTGGATTTTGCCTAAAACATGATTTTAGAAAATATTCATTGAAATATTTTTTTTAAATCACATTTGAAAACCCTTGTATGTTGTATTCTACATCTGTCCTTCTAGTGCTGAATGTTAAAAAAATATTTTAGACCCTTTTCATGCAAAATGTATAAAAATATTTTTCACGTTATTAAAAAAATGTGTATCCCTTCATATGCCGAACTAGTTGCATTGTGGATTTAGCCTAAAACATGATTTTAGAAAATATTCATAGAATTTTTTTTTAAATCACATTTGAAAACCCTTCTATGTTATATTCTACATATGTCCTTCTAGTGCTGAACGGTTAAAAAATATTTTAGACCCTTTTCATGCAAAATGTATAAAAACATTTTTCACGTTTGTTATAAAAAAATGGTATCCCTTCATATGCCGAACTAGTTGCATTGTGGATTTTGCCTAAAACATGATTTTAGAAAATATTCATTGAAATATTTTTTTAAAATCACATTTGAAAACCCTTGTATGTTGAATTCTACATATGTCCTTCTAGTGCTGAACGTTAAAAAAATATTTTAGACCCTTTTCATGCAAAATGTATAAAAAATATTTTCACGTTTTTTATAAAAAAACTTTCTATCCCTTCATATGCCGAACTAGTTGCATTGTGGATTTTGCCTAAAACATGATTTTAGAAAATATTTATAGAATTTTTTTTTTAAATCACATTTGAAAACCCTTGTATGTTATATTCTACATCTGTCCTTCTAGTGCTGAAAGTAAAAAAAATATTTTAGACCCTTTTCATGCAAAATGTATAAAAACATTTTTCACGCTTTGTTATAAAAAAATTGTAATCCCTTCATATGCCGAACTAGTTGCATTGTGGATTTTGCCTAAAACATGATTTTAGAAAATATTCATTGAAATATTTTTTTAATCACATTTGAAAACCCTTGTATGTTGAATTCTACGTATGTCCTTCTAGTGCTGAACGTTAAAAATATTTTAGACCCTTTTTCATGCAAAATTTATAAAAATTTGTTTCACGTTTTTTATAAAAAAACTTTGTATCCCTTCATATGCCGAACTAGTTGCATTGTGGATTTTTTCTAAAACATGATTTTAGAAAATATTCATAGAATTTTTTTTTGAAATCACATTTGAAAACCCTTGTATGTTATATTCTACATCTGTCCTTCTAGTGCTGAAAGTAAAAACAAATTTTTTGACCCTTTTCATGCAAAATGTATAAAAAATATTTTTCACGTTTGTTATAAAAAAATGTAATCCCTTCATATGCCGAACTAGTTGCATTGTGGATTTTGCCTAAAACATGATTTTAGAAAATATTCATAGAAATATTTTTTTTAAATCACATTTGAAAACCCTTGTATGTTGTATTCTACATATGTCCTTCTAGTGCTGAACGTTAAAAAAATATTTTAGACCCTTTTCATGCAAAATTTATAAAAATTTGTTTCACGTTTTGTTTATAAAAAAACTTCGTATCCCTTCATATGCCGAACTAGTTGCATTGTGGATTTTGCCTAAAACATGATTTTAGAAAATATTCATAGAATTTTTTTTTGAAATCACATTTGAAAACCCTTGTATGTTGTATTCTACATCTGTCCTTCTAGTGCTGAACGTAAAAAAAATTTTAGACCCTTTTCATGCAAAATGTATAAAAAATATTTTCACGATTTTTATAAAAAAACTTTGTATCCCTTCATATGCCGAAATAGTTGCATTGTGGATTTTGCCTAAAACATGATTTTAGAAAATATTCATTGAAAAAGCTTTTTTAAAAATCACATTTGAAAACCCTTCTATATTGTATTCTACGTCTGTCCTTCTAGTGCTGAACGTAAAAAAAATATTTTAGACCCTTTTCATGCAAAATGTTAAAAAAATTTTTTCACGCTTTTTATAAAAAAAATGTCTCCCTCATATGCCGAACTAGTTGCATTGTGGATTTTGCCTAAAACATGATTTTAGAAAATATTCATTGAATTTTTATTTGAAAACCCTTGTTCTACATCCTTCAGTGCTGAAAGAAAAAAAATTTTTACCTTTTCATGCAAAATGTATAAAATATTTTTCACGTTTGTTAAAAATGTACCCTTCATATGCCGAACTAGTTGCATTGTGGATTTTGCCTAAAACATGATTTTAGAAAATATTCATTGAATTTTATAAATTCACATTTGAAAACCCTTGTATATTTACTTCTACATATGTCTTCTAGTGCTGAACGTTAAAATCAATGACCCTTTTCATGCAAAATTTATAAAATAATATTTTTCACTTTTGTTATAAAAAAAAATGTTGTACCTTTCATATGCCGAACTAGTTGCATTGTGGATTTTGCCTAAAACATGATTTTAGAAAAATATTCATTGAAAACATTTTTTACTTAAATTGAAAACCTTTGTATTTTATTCTACATATGTCCTTCTATGCTGAACGTAAAAAAATATTTTAGACCCTTTTCATGCAAAATTTGTATAAAAAATATTTTTCACTGTTTGTTGTAAAAAATATATCCCTTCATATGCCGAACTAGTTGCATTATGGATTTCCTATTCAAACATGATTTTTGAAAATATTATTA